>NC_039489.1:10283922-10613028 GCF_003590095.1 Trichoplusia ni | reverse complement strand
AAATTATTCAAATTCAAAGCTATAAACTCAACAATACAGAGATAGGTGGAGAAAATCTCAAAGAGAAGGTAAATCCGCAAAATGTATTGCATCTTCATTGACAGTGAGCATAGACAAACGCTCAATAGAATATTGTCTATGGCACATTATCGTTCATTGGTCTGTCATGGTAATTATGGTCGTTGGTCGTTCGTGTATTGTATAAATATTTAGAGCAGTGTTTCTTGAGTTTATTGAGCATAGTTGTAGCGGTAGTGGCATTTGTGTGTTTTTATTTTAATGTCAATGTGTGTAGAATACTTGGTTGTTGTAGCCATGTTGTAGAGGCACCAGACAAGATGAAATCTATATCTATATCTATATTCTATATCTATACCTATATCTATATCTATATTCTATATCTATATTTTCTATATATATATATATATATATATTTAAATTTTTTTAATATATAAAGCTGAAGAGTTTGTTTGTTTGTTTGTTTGTTTGAACGCGCTAATCTCAGGAACTACTGGTCCAAATTGAAAAAATCTTTTTGTTTTAAATAGACCATTCATCGAGGAAGGCTTTAGGCTATAAACCATCACGCTGCGACTAATATGAGCGAAGATAGGTACAATGGAAAATGTGAAAAAACAGGGCAGGTATAAATCATAACATATGTCTTCTACCCTCGGGAACGAAGTGTCGCGGGCAACAGCTAGTTTAATCATAATTTCGACTTCCATCATTGATGGATTTGAGGAACAACTTTGGGATTCAGTGGGATAGATAAGAAAAATAAGCTGCTCTTTAAAATAAGTGTTTCCTTTGAGTAAATTAACAACAGTATAAAACGTCAAAAACAGATTTAATGTAAAGGTATCTGGGACTAGGTTAAACATTTAGTCAAATCGTAAAATTATTACAGACATCCAAATATTTTAATTTCATCATAATCTCTTTTGGATACTTTCAGAAAATTTAAGTTATCAGTAAAGATCAATCGTCCCAAATTGTAATCATTACAGAGAAAAACCAGTAAGAAGCTTAATAAGTCCATTAAAATATTATCATATGAAGCTTAAGAAAAAAACGCTCACATCATTTTCATCTACTCTTCATCATCATCATTCCCCTGCCCTTATCCCAATTATTTTATTTGGGGTCGGCGCAACATGTCATCTTCTTCCATACCTTCCTATCGGCCCGTCATCTCACAAGAAACACACTTTACAGCCACATTTTCATTTACTCATAAAGTAAAAAAAAAAAAACCAATATCTTACATCAAAACGAAGTTCTCATAAGTTCAACAATTGCCAATATGGCGCTCGTTCCCGCGCTTTTTAATAAAACACCTCTACATGCCGGCGTTATGTCTGACAATAATCCGAGCGATCGTCGATCGTGTACCACAAAACATTTATTAAAACGTGTTACAACATTTTATTAAACTTACTACAAAAGGCGAAAAATCTTTGATAACTTTATAGGGTGTGAAGAGAATCCTGTTTAATATATTGCTTGAGAAATGAATACATGTAATGAAATTGAAGAAAATTAAAATGTATGCATTGAATATTTAATACTTAATCCTGGTTATAAAATATCTTGTTCTAAGTTTCGTCTAAATCCGTTCAGTGGTTTTTTTACGCAAAAGACGAACATCCATTCATAAAAACTTACACGTTTTCAATATCAGTAGGATTAATCCGACTGAATGCGTTTTTTCTTACTGTTTCTTTCATGTAAAACTGCTCATATAGAAAAAGGCTGTATCAATTTAGAAGATTTCCAAAAGATACTGCCCATAGTAACTTTACAACGCAAAGTCGTTGGCGTAGCTGGTTTGTAATACATTTGTATAAGCTATATTGAAAACATTAACAAAATTTTCGATAATTTCATATCTTGAATACCATTTTTTCCACACAAAGAAATATATATTCTCCTGTATTATAAATCTCCGTATGAGCAGCCATTTTGAATAATCGAATAAGAACATCCAACTACGTAAATTGAATTCAGAACAAAGTCTCATTCTGCAGCAGTTTAGAATCGCATCAAACTCACAAGGTGTTATTCTACAACGTGTTCCTAACTCGAACGAACATAAAAAGTAATAGAATTCGGCTTAGGAACGCCGTATCCTGCCAGGGCTGTCAATTTTAAGCGGAAGATGACAGCAAAAAGTTCGCAGACAATGAACCAGACTAAAAATGCTTAATTGCAAAAGAAATAAAGGCCAATTAAATTGATTAGAATGAAATAATTATGAGTGTCTGCTGCAATTATATCTGTTTAGGAATTGAAACTTTAATTAGCCATATTGCGTGCGGCTCACAGGTATTCCTTATTGTATTATTTTAAATTCCATGTTCATCTTTATTGGATACATATTATTATGAAGTTTTTCGGCGAAATCATCGCTAAATAAATGAAAACCGTAAAACTATTTTATTATTTTTAACAACCAGCACAGTAAAAATATACATTCAAAGCACACAAAAAATACTACCTTTAAAAATCGAAATCGTATTCTAAATAAAAATGGCGACCCTACTCGCGTCGCAATTGTCAACACCCGTTGAGCACTTTGCATTTTATAAAACGTTCGGTAACGTTTGTCGACACGGTAATGACGACCATCCATTTTTACGGAACCCTATCAATATTCGTTCAGCGACGTTAGATCTATGGGCTCTTGAATTTTAGTGTGCGATTGAAGTTATGACTTGTAACGAAAATGTGTTAAAACTTTTAGGAATTATATTTGTTTGTTTTAAGAGAAATGTTGTGTAGTTTATTACGTGTTTATTTTTATCATTGTCATGTAACGACTTCCGCTGTAAGGTATTATATCCTTGTGTCGCGGTTGATTTTACATGCACAAAGACACCCATATTTGTAATCTAATTTTCTTCACGAGATTTTCCTTCACCGTAGGCAGTTATTTAAGAAACCTATAAAAAAGATTCCTTTTTCAAATTTCAAATAGCTTTACAATTACCATTAAACAAAACCTCAACACAAATAATATCACATCAAAGTTATATAACTCAGCCATAACCGCACTAAACCGGTTAATTACCGTTAACCCCTGAACCGAACCGTCCCGAACCGTCCCGAATCATCCCGAACAACTAACTTACAGCCATAGAACGCACGTGACGTCACTCGCTCTCCTAAACTCCGTCTAATATTGTTTTATTCTATAAAATACAGTTAAATAAACAAAACACATTAAGGCTATATTTTAATGACCAATGCTTTTCTTCTGGCATATTATAAATAATAAAGAAATAATATATAGAGCTAAAAAGTTTGTTCGTTTTTTTGAACGCGCTAATCTCAGGAAGTACTGGTTCAAATTGAAAAGTTTCTTAAATTGCGGCCAAGTGCTTTTAAGTTCGATTCTACCTTAGTAAAAATTGATTAAAACTAAAAGAAAGACAGACCCGTGATTCGCAAAGTTATATATTAGAAAGAAAATCATAAAAAAGACAAAGCAAGGTATCAATTTCCCAATTTAAAAAGAAAATACTTCATGTTCCAAATCCAAACATAACACCTAAACCATAGAGGTACTATATCGACGTCATGTTCTAAATTCGAAATTTTCAAATGCGGAACACGTTTGTCTCGTTGGAGACACTCGTGTTGGTTTATTGCATAAAATTACAATATTCGGCGACATAGGGCAACACCGGCGGGACGCCATTACAGTACTTATTACACGTCGTTTTATTAATATTATGTGTTTAATTGAAAGCCATTGCATATGGATTTCATCATTTTAGACACCCTTTTCATTCTAGTGTTGTAATAATTAAACCATATAGAGAAATTAATTTTAAATGTATTTGTTCGACATTGTTCCAAATTCGCTGGAAAATGTACGATTGTTTTGCAAAAAAGAAAACCATTCTATTCGCTTTTACAGAAGTTTTTTTGGCAGTCATACATAGTTTAAATATATTCTAAAAGTCCTTTCCTGAAGTGATTTAAATTCATGATCCTAACTGTTTAGTGAAACTTTAATTTGTGTTTTTAAGCATTTTACCTTAAGTTTTACATAAAAATGGATACATTTTTGCAGCGTTTAGTTTACTATATGTAGAACTATGAGTGTGTATAAAAATAATTAATATTAATTCTACTAAACAAACTTAAAAATTTGACCTATGAACCTAAAAACACCAACATTTTAATAAGTCAAACAGGTAAGCTGACACATGTAAAACAAAACAAACATACATTTGCGCGCTTGGCCAACTCCTGCGCAGCTAAGTGTTACACTCTGTGATTACAACGAAACGCAATTAGTCGCCAATTACCTGCGCGCGCGCAGATAAGATAAAGATAAATATTCTAAAAGATACCTGACACCTACTTAGTGGACTATTCTTGATTTTGCTGCGAGTAGTTTTGTACTTTACTATTGTTTTTGGCACAGAGTTGATATTATTAATAGGAAGGATTCACTTTAAAAACATCAAATACTAAGCGATGACAATCATTCACTATTCATCGCATGTTTATTCTTATATTCCGTTTACAATAAACTGTACCATTAGACGCTACATGTAAAGGTGATCAAATGTTCCTTTTCATAATTACTTGTCCCGCTGTCTTCCCGTTGGCGCGGACGCAAAATTTTCCAGTTGTTTTTATTTGTGGTCACAAATTGAAGCTAAAAATTCAAATAGGATAACATACCAAGGATTCGATGAGGACATAGGAAAATATACTTTTCGATCGACTTATCCTCATCAATCATGAAAATCTAACAATAACCGTTCCACTTTTTGTCCAATCTTAATGACCCTACCGATTATTTTATTGACTACCTATTAATTTACCTTAACAAATCAAGGTCCCGTTTTGAGTCCCAGAAAGCAAAATTTTGGTCACTTAAGACTTAAACTATACGCCATACCGGGTCCCACAGAATCCTATCCTATCACATAACTCTTGTAACACATAGAAGTAATTTCATTCAAGCAAAACCGCGCAGGCTCATGTTGTAGACAATTGCAAATAACCAACTGTAGCCTGCCACCACTTCATAAAGAAATACTATTGCCGTCGTGCGAGCGGGACAGCACGCTACAAGTCGTAGCGGCATCTCTCTTTTACAATTACAATATTCTTGGTTTAGAGGTGATAGGCCTTTTGCGGTTGTATCGCTGTGTAACGGTAGCGACTGATTGCTGAACTATTGTTAAGAGGAGATACATGATAGATTGGTTATAGAATTGATATTTCGTGGGTAAAGATTATTGTGGACCTGTTTGCTTGGTTATAGAGGCTGCCTTTTGTCTTTGCTTATGTTTGTTATGTGAATTCGAAATCGCAGGATAAAAATATTGTTTCAAGTCTCTTACACTATCGACCTTCTTTATTTATAGCAACGTGGGCATTAAAAATAATGTATCTCTACAGACTACGACTGCCATTTTATGTTATGGTATTTTTACACGTAATTTGCCTTATTTCAAAAATACGTTTATAAATTATTTATTTATTTAATTATCAAACTAATCTACCATTGCAGGTTACTTAACCTAATGCGGAAGCTAGGACTAAACAAAGGTCTAAGTATTTATGTGAACTAGGGTTTCAAAGATTGAATTATTATGCACATAGTTGCAGGTCTAAATTCCAGCAACTGTTTTAATATGTAATTTTCTGATAATTCTGATATGCATAGGCAATAAGTTAGCCTGATACACATGCCCATCATTGCTCCTCCTGGAATTGCTTGTTGCTTCATCCACTTTTCTCCTAGATATGAAATCCTTACTATTTACGATTCCCATGTTTCAAATTTCTGTCATTCATTTCTAAATATCCTAAGTATATATTAATAAAGGTTTTATATATTTTATACCGTTACTTTACGAGAACGACTAAGCAGATAAAATTATTTTACTCAACTATCACTAGAGATTTATAAAAAAAAATCAATACGAGCAATGACCAACACCATTTCATCACCATAATTTCACGTTTTCAAAGTACAGGTACAATCAAAAACCGTTTCTCACATCCGCCCGCTGTACTGGCATAGACATAAGTGTTAACTAAAATTAAACCTATATTTATACTAAGGATTATCGCGAACTGGCAACTATCAATAATTTTCTATCAATGATCAGCTTATTAAAGAACAACAATAACTGTAAATGTGATTATATGTTGCGATGTGTAGAGTGCCGCTTGAAGGAGGCTGCAAGCAGATATAGACTGTACTGCAGTGGATTAAGGTGTGTTTTTGTTTGAGTTGCGGTGTGATTGCGAAAGGTTTGTATGGATATGACTGGGTTTTTATTGTGAAATATAAAATGATGTTTTGTTTCCTGCTTTTGGCGGTGGACCTGGCTTAGGTAGTTTAAATCGAATATATCAAAGAAAGTGTATTTCATTCACAATTTTTTCCTACATTATACATGAAAAAAATCGATTAAAAAAATGCCTCATATCGTAAAATTTCTAAAACATACTTTCCTTTTACATTACCAATTCAATCACAAAGTATATTTTGCTAATAAACCTAACACGATAACCTTAAAAAAATTGTGTATCAATAACCATACAACACTCTAAATAACATTCCGAGAACCAAACATTACTAAATTACCTTTCCGCAATCAGACATAATTATTACAAAACACAGGTCATGTCCATACAAATACCAACGCTACGACTTTACGTATTTCCCGCGTAAAATCACAGTCGACGATATAATTCTCATAATCCGTTGCGTTCAACATAACCTTTCACACCTCGAGTCATGCGCGTGCGCCATTGTGCGCGACTGTACAAGTGTATATCACTTGTGAACACGATTGTACTTATTAGTAACAAACTATCGTGTGAAAAAGTTGGGAAGAGATTTTGTCGGTTGATGTACTTGACTTGATATATAAAAAAAACGACGCTACATATGTACGTTTTGTGTGTAACTGTACTATAATATAAAATATATAGATAGAATATGTATGTACACACGTTTGCAAATTTTTGACTTATTTAGTGACATAAGTAGAAATACATATGATAGTATAGGATATATGTCTGTATTTTTGTGCGGCAAAGATAGGCATAAAGGCCTCTTAAAGTTTCCCAGAATTCACAGTTTCGGAATTCGCTCATTTGTTTTAGGCTGGAGGTATAGCTACTAAACTAACTGGCTTGAGTGGCACTTGCACTAGCCTAATTTAATGTATCCCCGCAAGTAAGGCACTTCACCTATGGCAAAATTATCTAAAACATAATACAAAGTTAAAACAATTTTATACACAACAGTACACAGTACACTTACGAACAAAACTAGCAGTAAAAGTGTTCGTAGAAAGTAACGTGGGCATAATTAAGACACCTGCAACATTGAGCTTATAAAGTTGTTTGTGCGCGATTATACCATTAAAGCGCTTGTGAACGCGAGTGTCCTGTTAGGTCGGGTATTATAGTAGAAATTATATGAAATTTTGCCTGCGTAGGCGCACGAATTACTTCTATGGGCTCGATTCTATGAAAAAGTATCTAAGTTTGTAATCTATATGAAGCAGAAGATGACGTTTAGGTATTTTCGTGGTATTAAGTAATGTTGGTTCACATATTTATTAGGTTAAGAATATTTTGATACGATGTTTTTTTTTACAAAATGATAGCTTCAAAAAGTTTTTACTACGACTTTACAATGATTTCTTTTTCAGGAGAAATTAATTAAGTGTATTTGTTAAATTTAAAATCCCTAATGTGAATACCTTTGAAGGAGACCTACCACCAAATTTTGAGAAGACTGTTGCGGTGGAAGCAAGACACTGCACACACATTCTACGCCTTTTAGTGAAACATCTCGCTTCAACGAAGGGGTTTAACTAAACCCCCCCGGATAAGGTCACGGGATAACCATGACTGCCAAAAGCGACTTTAAAATAAATAATTTTATAAACACGAATAAAATCTACTTGTAGCTTAGTATTTTAAAAATAATTTAACTATAAAACCAGTCACACAATTCACAAAAACTAATTTCAATAACAGTCTTAAAATCCATAGCTTAACCTCTCGAGACACCATCAAAAAATAACAAATAAATTCAGTAAGTCGCATATGGCTACAGAACCGCGGCATAAAGGTGGTTACACGCGGCTAAAAATACCGCACAAAACGGCCATAACGCGGTCCGCCATAAAATAATATTCCTTAATACATTATAATAGTGCTATCCTTCGGTAATGTTCGTAAGTATTGGAATTACAGGGCGGTGTACTGGCTACATATTGAGGGGGGGGTGGTCCAAGTGAGAGTGGCAAGCGACTTGGTCTGAAGAAAATTTGTCTTGTGTCAGTTGTAACTATTTATTGTTTTCTGTAAGGATAAGGAGGAAAGACATCTTAACTTACATTTATTTAAAAGGGATGCTGATATTCTAAAGCATTAGCGATCGTTTACTGGGAAAAGGTTATAGTTTCTTATGGTAAATATGACTGCGAATATCAAGGTATAAGTAAATACTAAAAGGACTGTGACTTAAATTGTTTGATGAATCACAGACTTACGTCTTGCAGTACTTTTTTTAATTACCAAAACTTAAATGAAAAAATAAATATCATAATTTTGGGCCATCAACTCTTTAGATATTTAGATGAAGAAGTTAAACCATTTTTTTATATCTATTAAGCATATTTGGACGTGTATCCGAGAATTGGCCCAGCTTGGTTCTGTCTAAAGAACTACCAATTTTCTTAACTCTACCAGCACACATACCTATCCACATGTAACTGTTAAACCACTTTCCATTGTCATATAACCCCGCTGTCTCTCACAACATAACCCACATCCTAACATTGGATCTCATCGGTGCGTCTGATTGGCTGCGTGTGGCGAAATCGTTCGATTATGATTCGATTCATTCGATGACAGATTACGTTCAAAATTATCGATACACCACTACAGAACAATTTGTTCTAAAGTGTACATATTCACGCGTTGCGGCTTTGTAATTATGTGTCTTTGATCGGAAATATAAAACATTATAGATCAATAACTTTTACCCACGACTTTATCTGCAGTGTTTCGGTTCTCGCTCTAAAAGTAATATATATCCTCTTATAAAGTTCAAATGATCACTTGCTAAATTATATCAAAATTGGTTTATCAGTTTAATAGTATAGGCTAGTTTCGGACCTGCTCGAAGTTTTAATCATGAGCTGACGCGGGGTAGAGGACGCGAGTCTAACTGACTGTGTTTTAGTCTTGAACCAGCAGCATTTGAACCAAACTGTTAATTGACGTCACCAAAATGGCGGCCATACTAATGTGATTAAAACAGTTAATATTAAAAGCTCAGCCACATCGAGAATAAACAATTTATATTAACACTTTACATTAAAATGCCTGTTCAGACATAAAAGTAATTATAAACAATAAAACTGCTTCGTAATTTTGTAAAACTGACGTTAATAGCATTTATTTTACACTTGCTTGTAATTCTTATGGTATTTATATAAATAGCCGAAGTTCATAAGTTTAAGTAGTCATAAAGACACCATGTCACAATAATTCTATGCTTTAGTATCAATAAAGAGCTGATAATCAGAAACTTAGCACTGAAATAAATTAAATTATATTATTTTAATTAATTACTTGTAAATCGTAAAATAAATACATAATTATATTTTAATTATGTTAGGTATCAGTTACGGTTGATTAGAATTAATTTAAAATGTATATTTAATAAGAAATCCGGGGCATGAAGTATTATAGTGTCAATGTGGATTCTTCAGAATCCGAAATTTGTTTAAACAAGTGAACAGAAGATATTTACTTCAGAACAGAGCGCTAAAAATCTACGCATTCGGTTTTCTTGCTGTTGAATATTAAAAATCTAACTCAATACTACTCCAAAATAAGCTCTAATTTATTAATTAAACTAATTTTTCTTTGACGCCTCTTGGAGCCCATTGAAGCAGTCAGGCTAACGCTATTTTCTTAGTATACATCCACAAATTAGATAAAAGTCTCATTCATCACACGTCACAGGAGACCAAAATTTATTGACGATTTTAGCGGAAACAACCTGCAAACAAAATAAACAAACAAAGAGTTTGGACTCGAAATGACATATCTATTAATAACATCATGACGCAACTGTCAGTAAAACAAAAAAAAACTTAAGAATAAAACAAAAAGACATCAACATATTCATTTATGTAAAGTAAATATTAATTTATCTAATCGACAAACAAATCGGAAAGGACGCCACTTACGGCGGCGTTTACTAAGGCCCTATTACCATAACAATCTGAAGGCATAAAGTTAAGATTGTACTAATTAAGAGTACAACCAACGCACCGGGTTTATCCTACGCAGATGCGAGAATACGATATAAATAACGCGAAATCTGATAGCGTTTGATTTTTGTATTGTGAAACGTAATTAGCTTTTTAAAGTACTTGTTTACAGATGGTTATGTTAATATAATGGTACTAGTAATACCAGCTGGGAAAAAAATATTTTGTTACATTTTAAAGGACTAAATTTTAATGTGCTTTACAATGGCTCAAAAGCGGCACACTTATGTTAAACTAGGTCTGCGTAATACGTAGGTAGACTTCTTTAAAATTCCACCCTTTTATTAAACCAATCAAATTCAAAAAGGTAAATAATTTAATAACTATTATCTTAATGATAATCCACAATGTTCTTTCTACACGACACCACACAGCTGATGAAACAAAAGTGTATAATATTGATATTATTGATAACAATTTAAATTAAAACTTACACCCACCGACTAAAAGAGACATCAAAATAATTATTAACAAATAAAACGTTCAGAGTGAGAGGCATAAACAAATAAACAACGCGATCCTTCGCAGCGTGAATCCGAACTTAATCTATGAGTGTCGTTTTCTGCCGGCGGGCGGCGCGCGCTTATATCTCAAACTTTTGACACATAACCTCCAAATTGAAAAATTTAATTGAATTAAACCACAACATTATTGATTTAAGGTTTAATTCAGGTTATAAGTAATAAGAAATTAAGCTTTTTAGTTTCTAGAACTCATTTCACACTTACATTGCGACAAATTTCTTTTTATATTACAGAACTATTTGTGCTGTTTATTGTTTCTTCTGCGCTTTGCATAAGGTTTAGGTTTGCTTGTAAGTTAATTATTTGTATGTAAACTTAATTTTGCTAAAAACGAAGGAGCTCGAAAAGCAATGGCGTCGATTAATCAAAGCCTGTTTTGTTTTTCGAATAATTTTGAATAATTTGTGAATGGAAGCGCTATCGGTTGGTACAAGGCGAAAGTAATTTATAACTTGTGTATTTAATTAATGGCTGCAATTGTTTTATTTGTGTTCTTCTGTTTATTACGGTTCAGAGTATTCGATATATTTTGAATCACAGTTGTATTGACAGAGGTATTCATTTTATCGATATTTAAAGTTACTAGTGTTACTTTTTAATATTATTTATTGAGACACGGTCTCGGACCATTATAGGTGTAGCCATTCATTGGTTTATTGATAAAATTTGAATGTGTAAAGTATTGCATGAGTGGTGTCCCTCACTGCATGTAGGCTTAAGCTTCGGATAGATTAATTAAATTATACAACAGTGCAAATCTGGAGACTTTCAGCCATACAGGACTTTTATCTCTCAATGCTATCAGAGTCTATAAAGGAACAAAAAAATAAATGAAGGACCAAAATAAATAAAAAAGAAATGATAAACGATCTTCCAAGACCGAAAAATAGGCTTAGGGAAACAGTAGTCCAGTACAAACAGATGTATTGCGAAAAAGCCCAAACGCTGCCCACGAAAATGTTTGTGTCGTCTGTGGGGATCGAACCCGCGACACATCGCGCACCGTGGGTATTGTTCTGAATACCTCAACTACTCGACTATCCATACATTCGGTACTAGCTTAATAGAAAATTCTAGAAAATGTAACATTCACCAATACAAGTCTTGTTACAAGAAAGAATGCGTTTTAAAAAATGCTACAGAACCCCATATAAATCCATATTAATCAATGCAACATTAAACATATGGTAGTTACCATAACAGTATTTATTACTGTTTTATGGTAATCTAATGGTCCCTCACTGTTTCTGAAGCTATGTATTCAAATTCTGATAACAAATTATAGTGTTTAATTAAAATAATGTAATATTTAGTAGATTGGAGTCGTTGTTGTGTTAGTTTATCATTGTTGTATTGATTTAAAAACAATTTGTTTTAAGTGAGTGGATAGTTTGTAGAGATGTTAAAGTATATTTTGGTACTTTGTTTTATTATTTTATCACTTAAAATAATAAAACTTAAGTACATTTTGTAGTGTACGGACCTACGTGTATTTAAAGAATTTCGCAACAAGTAAGGCACTTGAAAAAAAAAACTTTTGCCTTATATTAGGTATAGGTATACTATTTTACTTTCAATAAACATTCTACTCTATACACTACTTCAAATGTATAACCAAATAAGTTCTTAATTTATTTTAGGCTAAAAATATTTTTATACGAAAAAGTAACATCTTCAATCTCTAAATCCAACGATTACGTATTAATTGTCGTACTTAAATAAATATAAAACCTTTTACCAAGAACCATAACTCAAAAATAAACCCGAGTGTACACTATAATATTATTTATTCGACAAAACAAATAGGCTTTAATAAAGTGTGACTTTTGTCGCGTCGCCTTGTAACAAGTAATGGGCCTAATAAACAACCTCCGATGGTCTGCACTTGGCCTTATAATTAACAATTTTGAACTTTAAGACTGTGCACATAAGGCACATATTAAGTTTCAGTAGTTGGATAATATTTACAGAATTCAATCGATTTTGAAAGACTATCTTATATGCAGATATTGTTTTTTTTTTGTTTTTGTAACGAGTATTGCAATCTACAACAAATTTTTATTATGAGAACAATTTCGTTCGTCGTCTTGTTTTTTTTTTAAGTGTTTGTTTCTCGGTTTCTATTAATATTATACTAAAACAGTAAGTAAATAGTTAAGTGTCAAGGTTCTTGGTTGTATGCTTGACAAACAAATAGAGAATATCTACCTAAACACAGCGAAATATTGAGATTCCTAGAATTTTGCTTACTAAACCAATTATAATTATGTCAAGTATTTTATTAACAAACGTAAAGTATAACGGGCTATAACGTACTCATTATGATGGACCTGCATAAATAAGTTTACTAACCAATATCTTATCGAAAAGAAAACCGTAAAGAAAGCATTTTTCTTAACCATCATTTATAACAAAAATATGCAATTTGGGAACTGAAACATTCATGCAAAAAGAATTATGAGCCGACTCCAATAAAAAAAAACAAAACAGGCATTTTAAAGTCTCAACGCATATGGCAGATTTAACATCTAAGCTACGTTAGTGTCTTCATTCAAAATATTCAGTGTAAAAGTGCAACAATCCATCATTACCAACTTTCAAAATCACAAAATAAAATATTCTGCAACACCATAAAAACAGTTGGCACCTCTTTCGAGACACATTTTTTTAACGGCAACATTCAAAATTTGCCTAATTTTGCATTTAAAAGTCGAAGGCAAATAGCTAATAATGGCGGGGACAGACCGGCGAAGGGAGCCGAAGTTAGCCGAAGTGACACGAGCGCAGACGAAAGGCGCTGAGTACCTTTTAATTCTTACACCCCATTTGTTCAGCCATTGCAGTCTGTGCAAATAGGATTAATCGTGGCATGGAGATGACTTATAAACTAGTTCAATTATTCAATTCTACTTAGGTTGACATTGACATGTGCCTGCATTTTGAACTTTTAAAGCAGGATTATGAAAGGGAAACGATGAACTTAGGCATACTAGATTTGCCTTCTGTATAAATAGTGTACAGTAATCTTAAAAATTCTTGGTACAGGAACCGAATTTATACTATTTTCTCTATGACTCTAAGCAGACTTAATAATGAATTTTTAGGCGTTAAAATCCAAACCTAAAAATATAACATCTTGTTATTTCAAACCAAAAGTTGTAATCTTAAAAGGAAGTTCCCAATAAATTTGTACATTTCCATCCACTCCACACCATCCCTATTCCCAATGTTTTCCTAATTCCGTACCGTCCGGTGCCCTTTCATTTGTACTCAATTGCCCTGCATCCCTTTAGCACATTTCTTTTATTCGCACTTTTTCCCCCAGCCAGGAATGTCGCCGAACATTCAGTCAAGCAATTATACTAAAGAAATTTATGTTTTTAAATTACCTAAAGGGTGGGCGTAATTTGCTTTTCATTTATGGAGCCGTAAAGGTAGAATGGCTAATCGATTTGAAATTATGTGTTGACACTACCATGACTAAATATGAGGTAAATGGTGCTGTTATTAATTTAAAAAAGTAGCTATATCGGTATTGCGGTGAAAATGTTAATTACTGTTGGATTAGATTGTAACGGTGAAGTCTTGTTTTGTCACGGGGTGGGTTACTCAAGCGTATTTATCGGGGTTGCCCGATAAAAACACTGAATATTAACTGCTCTACAACTCGATCCTTAGCTAAGCCCGAGACTTACGATAAAGCATTTTTATTATATTCGTTTTTATAGTATTTTTATTAAGTAGAAAGTATATTCGCGAGACCGACTCGAACATTATAGCTAGGATCTCAAGTAACAGCAAAAATACGTTTTACTACAAGTAATAAGATGTGATTGTTCCTTAATTACGAACCATTAAAAGATCCCATCTAGTCATGATTACAAACAATTAGACTTTCCCTCAACATAATACCAGTTAAATATTAAACCTAAGAGTTAGCCACAATGTCAACATTCGTTCAGTGATTTGCAAAACTGTTTGTAACCACATAATCACCACTTTTGCGGTAGGTTAAGCAACGTCTACAAGTTTTCTTGGACTCTCCTGCTTTGAAGGGAATTAAAGTAAAATCATTTTAACTAATATTAGAAATACAGCTAATACATTATTTATAACACACTAGTGTCTCAGAAGAGTCAAATTTTGAAGTAAAAAACTTGAAATACAAAACTTGATAAGAACTGTCATATTTTTTTAAGGTTTCATATACCTACTAAAACTATTTCGCTTCCAAGAGACTCGCTTTACAGTAATGAATGAAAACCGAATGAAAAAAATGAACCTTCACTAGTAAGACGCATAAATACCATGCGACAAATATCGTGCAGGTTACATACATTGCGGAGCTGCGCTGCTTTATCATCAAAAGTAATTAACATCACTGGCAATATATCACATTCTATATAAAATATTCGTATACCATTATGTGTGCAAAACATTTCTCCCATTGTCGAATTAACATTCTAAAACTATCATGCCACAAAAACAAAAGACACTCATATACCCATATTAAACCAGATCCTTCCTATCGATGTTAAAGTAACCCTTTAATTAGACAAAATCAACTCTACCTGAGTAAAAACAACTAATGAATAGAAAATTAATATCACTTATCTAAGTACACTTGAATTCTAAGACAAATCTAACAATGGATACGTCAATTATTTAAATCTGTCCAGCGGTTTAGGAGGTATGACGTGCAAAGAATATTACAAACATTATCTTCCTTGAATATTTAAAAAAAGGATAAAAACCAAAATTCCGCAAACCCCGTTACCCAGTGAATGGGTAACCGGTAGCCTATTATCAGTATCTTAGCACTAATCGCGACTATTCACTGACAATCTTCTGGACAGGGCTGCGATATAATAAAATTAATTTCTATGGGGCAATTAAGCCGTGAAGGCAACAGGCGTAGCAAGAACGTCGATAGTTCAGACTGGACCTACCAACAACCTCTTAAAGAGAACTGTCGCTATTGTGCAAGCGGGACGACGATATACGCTCCGTATCTCTCCGTCTCTCTTCCACAATTACAATAGTCTCACTTTAAGATGTGGTGGTAGGTATATGCAACCGCTGTTATGTTAGAAAACTCGCTTCGATTATATTTCATTGTTTTTTTGTTGGTTATGGAGTTTGTAATGCAATCGTTGCATGCTTTTTGCGTGGAATAATCTTCATTTTGTCATTGTAGCTTGATACACAATATTGAGGTTTTGCTGAACTAAGTAAATTTGGTTGGGACCTTCAATCATGGTGGTTCTATTGTATTTTTTTTAACAAGCAAGAAGGAACCATTTTTGAACACATGTATGCCAATTCTAAGTACTTCTACAGATATTGTACAACGAATTGAATAGTTAATCTCGTCTTATTAAAACACTAGCTGTTGCCCGCGACTTCGTCCGTGTTTAGAATTTACCCCGTTTTTTCCACATTTTATCACATTGTATCTTCGCTCCTATTAGTCGCAGCGTGATGTTATATAGCCTATAGCCTTTCGTGATAATTGGCCTATTCAACACAAAAAGAATTTTTCAAATCGAAACAGTAGTTCCTGAGATTAGCGCGTTCAAACAAACAAACAAACAAACTCTTCAGCTTTATATATTAGTATAGAAGTATAGATTCAAACAAACAATCAAGCAAACTCTTCAGCTTTATACCTATATTAGTATACATTACTAAAAATATTTTGACCCGTTACATACTTTCAAGAAAAAATTCTGACATCGCTGAGCATCTACTTAAATCTCATTAAACAGGCTATTTTACATAATTCCATGCATTGGTTTCAAATAACCCCAAATTTCCATCAAATTCTAAATTACAAAGGCAAGATGTACGAAAAACATACACGATCATAATTGAGGTGCAACCTTGTTGCAAATTGTTCGCCTTGTAAGGAGGGAAGCGGCGCCTGCGCAGCTCTGCGGTCTTCACAATAGACTGTCAGCTGTTGCTACCAAGAATAGACCACATTTATGTAAGTATTAATAGTTATATGATCAACATAATTATATTGCTAAGCCGTTTGTAGGAACCATTTTGTTATTTAGTAATGATCGGTTATGTTTTTGCTGTATTAATTAATTGTGAGAAATTTATAATCAAATTTTCTTAGTACGCTTCAATGTAAAGAATAAGAATAGCAAGAATTTTCGTTTAAGTATCTTTATTACCTACTTGAACGCTAATTAATAATATCTGCTAATTATTTCTCCCATAAGTAAATATAAGATACCCATATAAAAGTCTACCCCTCTATTTTTTATAGCAACCTCATTACGGAATATCCTTACCGATAATTAGGCTGAACGCAATCAATTCCATCGGCAAATTGGATTTAAAAAGTAAAAATCAACTTCTCTCCACCTTTATCTACACGTATAAACCCTCATTTGGAAATAAAATCGCTCCATATATTAGACGCGAATACTTTTTTTACAAATAAAATCTTTTTTATATAAATAAAGCAAGTCTTTAGCTGACTAATTGTGACGTATTTTACGATCAGTGCACAGTAAGAGGAATTAAAGGGGCAATTGAAGATAGTACAGTTTTTCGTATCGACCATCGATTTATGACGCTTGTGACTCTTTTGAAGCCCATTTATGGCGAATGTCAGTCAGTCCTTATGAAGTTAAGTGCCCAATGGAATTGCCGCAAATGTGTGGTTACAGGAAACGGGGAAAAAAGTGAAACTGTTGGTTTTCACCATGATGAGAATGTCATTGTTAGTAGACGATAGTTTAGCGCGCAAAACTCATAACCATTGCGGTCGAATTATTGACAATTACACTTAATCACATAAAACAAGGCATGCATAGCCTAATGCGTTTTCTTATACAAACACAACAAAGGAATTATTTGAAAACACACCACGTTTTAAACCTTAATTTAAATAATATGTCACCCGAATCTCAAAATTCATACAAAACCTTAAAGAATCGTGAATTATAAACGCAAATTAAACGTACGATAGTTTTTCTACCGTCTTGAACAATCTCAGAAATTTGTTCAAATCCACATTATCGAAAACGAAATACTGGAATTTGTCGTCTGTTTGCCCTGGACGGTTGTGGCATCATTAATTATTGATGATAAGGGGAAAAGGTCCGAAATGCACCCGTGGGCCGAGCCAATTGACACCAGGCGCTAATGAAGCGGTCCCAAACAGAACACGCCAAATACAGCTGTCATTTCAAATAAGAACTCTTTTAAAATTATAATGTTGGATTAGCGAACGCTTATATGGACAAATATTAGTAAGTTATACCGTTTCATAATTTTACTTTTAAAGCTGCTTGTAACAGGTATGGAATAATTGTAACACGTTGTAAAGTATTTACTCCAGTTAGGTTTATGTTTCAAGTAAAAACAGTTGTATCAGAAACGTAATATTAGAAGGAAATTGAAAACTCTACACAAGATTGATCGTAGATTGTTTTTATCGAGTACGTGACTTGATAAAAACAATCTATTACAATTTTAAATTGGAAAATTGTAGGCAACTTATTTTTTTTTCAAAAATTAATTGGTTATGTATCATTTGAAGTGCTGTGAGTACTGAGTTTTTTTGGTAGAGTACCATTCAAACTTTCAGGAGTTTGGTTGTTCAAAATACAGTAGTACCTTAAAGTCTAATCGCTACAGTCTT
Source organism: Trichoplusia ni (assembly GCF_003590095.1). Classification (NCBI taxonomy): domain Eukaryota; kingdom Metazoa; phylum Arthropoda; class Insecta; order Lepidoptera; family Noctuidae; genus Trichoplusia; species Trichoplusia ni. The sequence continues at coordinate 10,594,495 of NC_039489.1, read as the reverse complement.
TAACACACGAAGCAACGTTAGTTTTAGTTTTTAGCTAAATGTCTACTGTCAAATAAACTCATAAAACTTTATAGGCTACCAGTTACCATGCCTCGTGACAGATGATTAGTCATTTTAAAAAAAGTAGCAGTAGTAGGTGTATCGAATCATTTTTGAATTTTCCCCCACTTCTATGAACTTAATAAACGAACCATTTTACCTCAAGTTACAAAGATTTAACAAACCCGGTATCTTTCGTAAATCAGTAATTATTGAATATGCGGCCGACGTAAACATGATTTTATCTTATCAATATCTTTTTAAACCTGTTTCTTAGCCTTAATAATGTAGCTTACAGTTTCCGGAATTTGCTTTACGTTATAATGTTCTTATGAGATTATTACTATGTATTAGAGAAATAGAACTGATGGGTTTTATGTCTTAGATGTAAGGTTGGTTTTTGTACTGTTCAAAGTATATATTCTATTGACGAGGTGATAACGGCGTGTGTTTAACTATACGTACTGTGACACTTTTTGGAATCATAATTATTAAAAAAATAAATCTCAACGGATTTATATAGTTTTAATATGATAAGTATTGTTCTGGCATGGAGTTTCTTTTATTCCATGGACTCTATTAAAAATATCCAGATATATCTACATTTGACATAGCACACCACGTTGAATCACGTTAATAGAATTTTATTACATTTACAAAGTTTAAATTTTGTACATTATCCTGATTAAAAAATGTAAATTTAATTACTCACAAATAGAAACTAAAATGAAGCTATCGCTATTTTACTTGTACCGTATTTCTTTTTATACTCTGGTGCTGAAGTGGATTCAAGATAAGCATTTTGGGACGTTCCAAACTCTGATAGCTTCCAATCCATTCTTACCCATAGCGCAGACACAGGGATCGTCAACAGTTGGACTTGTTTCAATAAAAAGGACTAATTGTTAATTGATATCCTTTCCAAAGTACGGTATCATTTCGGTTCCCGATTGAGTCAGTTCGACAGTTCTTAAAACCGGCTCGATTAAGTCAGCGCATTACTTTTGACGACATCTTAAAGTAAATTCACATTTCCAAGAAACAATACGTCTTGATATGTTAGTTGTTTGTTAATTTTTATTATTCGATGGCCTTCACTTTGGTCATACAATTTTTTTATTGTAATACTAGCAGTTGCCCGCGACTTCGTTCGCGTGGTTTCAAGATATAAGTTATGACACCTTGGGCTACATTATCGCAATTTTCTTACGGAACCCTAATATTTTTTTAAATAAATTATGGCCTATGTTCAGCGAGGATAATGTAGCTTCTCAACAGTGAAAGAATTTTTCAGATCGGGCCAGTAGTTTCGAAGCCTATTCGTGTCAAACAAACAATCAAATATTTCCTCTTTATAATATTAGTATAGATTATGGAGCCCGAATTTTTTTACATTAATTTACTTATCCATATTCTTTTTAGTAGCTAACTATTACATGTCTTTATTGATAAACTAGATCTACGCAAGGTGGTTAATTATCACTGCAAAGTGTTCATGCCTTAATCTAGGGCTTCAGGTTCCATCATACCAAATTATTTTCTAACAGTTTTACTCTTCTGGGCACGTAACAAGCGCACAAATACACATAAAATGATGTCTTTGTGATATCACATCATACCCATATCCCATAATTTATATTAACTAAAGTTAATAAAAGCTTCTCATGGGAACAAACTATTACCATACGAAAATGTTAGCAATACGATTTAATCAAAACTTATATTGTTAAATAGAACAGTGATAATTTCACCACTCATTTTAGCTTCATTCAAACCGCAGATCTTGTTCAGGTTATATCTATTTCCTTTGACACGTCCTCTTAAAGACACACAAATAAACAGAAACAGCAAACAAACGGAACTAACTTTTTTACCAATAAAATTTATCATTGATTCATCCCGATTCGTCCGAAAACGAACAAAGGAAGTGGACATCGGAACCTCACTTTACTATAACTTGACCATATAATTATTGTTTGTGACTGCGGTCCCGGCGCGCCAAATGACAACCTTGCCGCCATTTTCGAACGTAATTTCGGGCTGCGTATGCGCACAGATTACAGTGCGAAAGGGCATTAGTGGCGACTGGCGACACGTGATCACTGTCATTGAGATCGCATTCGATTGGGGATCGATATTAAAAAGAAATCGATTTCTCGATATGCGGTTTAGATTTGGATTTGCGCCTTGTGTGAGAAATTGATTTTAGAATGAAACATTTTCAAACTCAAGAGTGTTTTAAAATATATATTGTCTAAATTTTATGCCTTTGTATGAATGAATGAATTGACTATTCAAATCTTTGGATATATGTAGATCATTGCTCTATCCTCTACCGTAATCCTCCGTATTTATTTATCAATCTGATATACCTACAGTCTATATTGAGGGCTCATACTACAGGCACTGCGTTTTAACATAACTTTATTGCAACTGTAAAGCGCGGACACTTACACAAATGCAATAATATAACTTTGGCATAAAAAAAACGAATCTCTTCTAACAAAATTTTAATAATAACAGGCCTGTGATGCCCTTAGATGTCTTGGGCCGGACGCGCTACATTGAACGAATCAGTGTGTTCTTCCTGGCCTAGAGGTCTGGACAACCCGCCAAAATAAAATATTTTTTTAAAGTGGCCAAGCTAAAATAATTTCAGTAATTATAACAATGGCTGCAAACAAATTATGAAAAAAGAGTCCTATTACAAATCCTAACTATACTCCTACTAATCTTTACCCAACAAGGATTCGAACCAAAACACAAAAGACTCACAGAAAGGCATGACGCAACCACCAGACACTGTAATTAGCTCATCAGTGACTTAGCTCAAGTCTTAGAACTAATTGCAACAGTTTACTATTCAACCTAGATGTGGCAATGTTAGAAGAAAGTATTGGTCATATTATGACGGGCAGAAATAACAGTATTCGGAGAAAACCGGCCATGTAGGACAAGAATTGCCATTGGAAGTATGATAATTTTTCTGAGTGTCCCATAGCGGTTCAGATTAGCAGCAGTTTAAACGTTTTTATTATTTCATGTGTTTTCTCGGCTGAACGCGGTAACGCCGGTAATTAGAAGCCGAGCCCATCGTCGCTTGAGAAAATGTGAATAAACGAAGGTTCTTAAAAGAATGTCTAGAATGAAGAGCTGTCTTATCGTATTAACAACTAGAAAACCATGTTCGATATAATTATATACCTTTATACAAATTAAAAGCAACTCCACAACTTTTGTAGCTAAAAACCTCATGTTTTACATAGGTTTGAATATGTATAAAGACATCAACAGAACTCACCGCTTACATAAGAACTAGACACATAGTATAACTAGAAAATAAAGTTAATAAAAGGCAGTTAACACACACACGGGAACGTACAATAATTTCCACAAGCGTGCGCTATGCCGCGTAATATATGCGCACGCGCAAAAACCCCGGCCGCGCGGCCGACGGCATCCAGTCCTAATAACTAACCATATCTGACTCACCACTTTTTAGCCAGACTCTTTCTCAAACGAAAAACGCCCCTATTAACATGTAAATTCCCTATGCTTATTGGATAGTGTTATAATTGTTAATTAAGGTTTAATTGCTTTGGGCCTCAAAAAACTACCAATCGTGAGCGGAGATCGCTGAAAGGAAGTCGGTATGTGGGGGGGGGGTTGAGAAATCATTCTTTTTACTTGATATAATCGTGAAAAGAATAAATTATCCAGGATTAATGACCATAAAAGGTGTTGTAAGATCGTCATACCAAAATGAACTAATCTTAGAAGGTATAATCGAAATGAACACTTAAGCTCTGACTACCAGTTATCCTTGTAGAGAAAGGTTTAGCTTGGCTTAGGGCAGAGCATTCCGTTTACGAGTACGATCAGTTTCTGCGGATACATTACAGTTAGTAAAAAAAACGACAAATGTATATTTCTTGTGAAATGTGAACAAATCTTTTTTGCTGCTAAAGAATCCATCAGATTTAGCGTCTAATGTCTGTACAAAATAAAACTTATTTTTGTAGTATAAAAATGATTTGCCAACAATTGTAAATCGAAACATTATTTTTCTGCTGCATACTATTTTGTACAAACGCACTAAGCACTAAATTTCGCATCCTCATCCCAAAAGACACGAAAATCCTTTCATATATCTACACTTAAAATTACTAATAAAAACTTAACACTCACCGGTAGTAAGGAAAAGGCTGGGGCACATGTAGATCCATCGGCATCGATGCGTGCGCGTGCGCATGGGAATACTCGTGCTGCATCATGCCATGCATACCATGGCCCAGCATGGCCGCCCACGGTGAAGACGCGAAACCACCAGGGTGCTCCATCATTACTTAATGTTCCATTTTAAATCATTCACACATTTTTACACTTCACTATTTATTTAGTTCAGCTACAACACTTCGATTGCAAATGGCGTAGAAAGGTTCCATTTTCAAAATTCATTTTTTTGTTTCCATGTTGTCATTTGTGTTTTAAATACTGGCTGGAATAATGAAATGGTTTGATGAAAGGTTTTCGAGTTAAAAAGATATCGCATTTTATGAGAGCAATCAAAATATTTTTGCGGTGTAAAATATTTTTACTGCTTTCAATTATTTCCAAGTTGTGTCAGCGAGATGGAAACTTTTAGCTGTCGGTTCTTTATTTCGGCACTGTTTTCGACAAATATAATAATTTGTGAATAGACGAACATAGAAGCGAGAAGGATCTAAAAGACAGGAGAAAATATGACTTTAATTACGAACAATAATGACGAAGGTGGAATTCAGTAAATATGAAAATGATTTTGAAACATTAAGAAAAAATACGAGAACATTATGATAAACTCTCTCGTCTTTATTCCTCAAATACAGTATTCGTGATAATTCTATTTACTTATTCTATACCTCCCAATATCCAACCAATCTGACAAACATTTTAGGAATTTAATACCAATGTTTTACGAAATCCAAACCGAGACAAATTTCTCTAGTTGACCGCTTAATTAAATAGTCAAGACAAATGCAATCGATATGTGTGCTAATCAATATTATCGTAGCGGGATTATATTAGTTCTATCAAATACCATGATCTCATGACACACGAAGTGTATTCGGCCATTTCCGTATTTCTGCGTGTAATAAAACTTTTTAAAAGCTGAATTAAATAAAAACTCTTTGGATGCTGTATTGTAGTCGTTTCTATATTGAACTATCAAGATAGAAAAAGGTATTCTCAATGTAGGTCTACCCTATGCTTATAACAATTAATTATTTAAGAATTTGATTTTCTTCTCGTATGGTTAGCATTAAAAAAGAACGATTGCGCTGGTTTGCTCACGATATTTTTCTTGATTTTGAAACAGTTTGTAATATGCACATAAATTTATAAAGAGCTAAGCATTTAAGCATCTAATATAAAGCTAAGAGAAGTCTACTAAATACAAGCCTGAAATCTAATCTATTATTCACCTTTAGAAACACTGTTTATGCTTTATTTGATAGCATCCTACTACTGTTTGATTCATAGGCATATTTAGAAGCTGTAAATAATAAAAATTAAATATCTTCGCGATGTATGCTCAAACCTTCCTTATAATAGAATGACCTGTGCCCATCAATGGGTCATTTATGGATTCATTTATAAAAAATATTGTGAAACTTTCAGCAAAGAGTTTTGTTTTTGAAAAATCAAAAAAAAAATGTCCTATGCCTTTCCTATCTAGCTAATAAATAACTTTAACTATATTATCATCAAATATAAAGGCTTCTAACATATAGTGACAATTAATTATCATAATAACTACGTCTAATGAATAACTCGACATCATTCGGTAGCAGACGTGGGCGCAGTAATAATATGTTAGGTAGCGTCATGTTAGATCAAGGTTCATCGCTCGGGGGCACAATAGTTATGATAGGTCTCGATATCAACGGAAGGTAAGGTTTAATGCTATCAAAAAGGATTGGGAATAAAAGAAAGAAAATGTATTCCTGTTGTTGAATTTGACGTTGAAATATGTTTTCATTTTAGACAAAACTTTACTAATTTTGTGTAGAGAAGATACTAAAACTAACAATGGCAGGTCTAAAAATCTAGGGGCTGGTTTCACCTTCCCTATAAAAATATTTGAAGACCTTCTACGTCTACAAACAACGATTTTGTATTAATAAGTATATTATTTTTATTGTTAGTCTATTTTATGTAACTTTAAAACCCTGTATCTTAAAAACGACTTAATATATTATAAGTAACCGAAATAAAAATTATAAACAAACTTCTTTAGTCAAATAGTACTTAGATTTCGGCCAACGAAGAGCCGAAAATTTAATAATTTAGTTGCAATTGGCTCATAAAGAACTCTTTTTTTTAAAACATTTTTATTTTAAATATTGAACTTAAAGCGGTCCCTCAATTTAATACATTCTTAAAGTATATTTAATCATACAATTTGTAAGTAAAATAAAAAGGTAGGTAATACCATGATCTCGCGATCCCGGGCAGACCCCGCGGGTGGGCCTAGCTGCCAGTACGTAACGCTAATAGCAAACGTAACAAACTAATCAACTAAACTACTATCTAGATATTTCTGCCTAGATATAGATCTAGAAATATTCTATGTAGACTTGAAGTTGGTAATAGGTGGATTTAAATTGTAGAGTTCAGGTGGTAGAGGTTTAAATGAATTTATTTGTTATTATCTGTGGTAAAAATTGTTTAAGGACATTTGACAGTACATATTTTTTATAATATTCGAAAACGTAATTCAAGCTTAATGAAAAACGAAACGTTTGCGAAGAATGAACTTATTTTCTGACACCTACATATTTACGTATTAGAAAACCGCTTACCATATTATTGAAAAAAAAAACATTTTAAGCTCTACCTTTGAAAGCCACTAGCCTAAAAATCAAATTATGAAAAGCAAAAGATATCATAATCATATTAGCAGAATCCCACAAAAAAATATCTGTAAAGCGATTAGAAAACAATGAATTCCTGAGATAAGTTCCCATGTAGTGTACACATCGCACGGAACATCCGATATATTGACAGAGTGCCCACTATGCCTACTCTTGCCTACTGATTGTTTTTCTCTGTCAAATCGGCACCTATTAGTGACGTACCCAGTATTTACACAGAGCCTAAATATTGCGTTAATGTTTTGTTAACCTCAAGGGATTTAAGATTAACAGGTTTTTTTGTTTGTCAAGAAATAACAGCTGTTTGTATTGGGCATATGCGCAAGAGACGATTCTAGGTTTTTAATTTTAGATTTATTTGCGCTGATTCGTTTTGGTGTTCGATTAATTTTAATTAGCGATTGTTTAATTAATAGTTAATTAAACAGTCACAAAACTTATTTACTCGTAAATTATTACGAAAAACAAGACTCAATATATTCTGCCGAGTCATTTGAGATTTTTAGTGCAACTGCAAATAATTACCAATTTTATATTAATATATCCAACTCGCAATAAAGCACAAATCCACAAAATATCATTGAACATTCACGTTGTATCACAGTAGAGTTATATTTCCCACTTTTCACATTTCAGTACAGCACAGTCACTATGCGACCTACCGCAGTCACACTTGCGTTAGAAAAAAATAAAAAAACAAAGCGCGCGAATGTCAACTGCCAAACTTTTCCCGCGCGCGCCACTACACGATCGGATACACGCGCGAGTGCATGCGTCAATATTTACATGCATTTTGGTAATACGTCGTCGGAGGTAAAAACACGTGTGCCGAGTCTGTCGGTCCAGCGGTCATTGAGGATCTGGTATCAAAACTATACGGCGTGCGGGTGGATGTGTGCGCCGAACCGGCCCGGCCATACGGCGGGCATACGAAACAAGCCCGACTACGGCTGCACGGAGCGTGCTGTCGAATATCTGAACGTCACGTCGCTGTAATTGGGTTAGGCTTACGTGACGCGCCAGCGTGTCACGTTCATACTACGTCCCGCTGTTATGGGGTGTGCCCTAATTACGTTCGCCAAAATGTTATGAGAAAAAAATGTTTTTCTAATGCTCATCTGGTAAAGGATTTTTTGTTGGCATAATAAGATTTTAATTTTAATTCGTTAAGTAACACAAATGACTTGATACTGATATTTTTTATGTTTGATTTACGTATAGGTATTTATTAGAATTAAAATCTGTCCTAAAAGCTAAAACATAAATTTTAAGAAGTTTTTTTATTGAGACGACTAATATCGCCATTTCTTCAAGCAGTATCCCGGACCTAAAATTAGACTATTATACTAAATTTAAAAATGACTCACAGCCACAGTTCATGACACTACATTAAAAAAAAACACAAAACAAGCCGCCATAATGCGAATGACTAACTTACGTCATTATCCATTACTAAGAGCGGCGACAAAATTTAACCAAAAAAAAAGTACCGCAAGATGAAAATAAAAATAAATATTCTCACGCTTTACATTCTAACCTGTGACCTAGCCAAACGTTTTGACATTTCTAACTGTCAAAGCAATAAGACGACCAGTATAACTTGAGCTCCCTTGGCCTCCCCTGCCTTAAATATAGCAGTATGTTACGGAAGATAGTGGGGGATTTTAGAGGTTGTTGAGGGATCTTTTGAGGTTGGTTATGAAGATAATAATTGCGGACACAAATGGCAGAGGTGTGAGTAATATGTAACGGTGTTTTGACTTTGTTTCAATGCTGTATGAGTTGTAATTGTTAGTTGTGGTTCTTTTTCTCAGTTTAAATTAAGAAATTATATAGAAGAGTATTGGAGGTGAGTTAGGGTTAATTTTAGGTTTCTGCTTCCTTATACTTAGTACGCATTGTTACAGTAACTTTTCACATACATTTTTTAAAGAACTTACATAATTCTTGCCACCTCTACTTGTAACATTACTCGTTTTTGAATTCGTAAAACGAGTAACTTTATAAAAAAACGTATAACTAATATTTACTATTTTTAAAGAAGGTACTAATGATTGTAGTCACTACGATCGTTTTTAAAACAATTCTTTAGACATAAATTTCATATGCATGATACCTCGACGTAGCTTTAATCTTTGGAAGAAAAAGACTAAAAATAGATGTCATAGTATTATGAATAGTAAAAAAAGAAAAATTCATGAAATTCTATTGATTCTCTCCCAAAAACTTAAAAGACTGATTACAAGAAACAAAACTTGTGTTGAGACGTCAATACACTTTAGGAGATGACGTAGAAAGAATATGTAAATAACTCAAAAACTAAGATATCACCCTAAACCCAACCCCTTTATCCATGACCACGCATCCACTTAACAACTTAACTCTTATTTATAAAACTCATATTCACAAGTAGGGACAAAAACCAACACAAGCTGACCCGTGATCACAAACTATTTAGAAGATACCGCTTGATCACAAGGGTCTTCGCAAACTGGTTGGTGTTACGATGGTCACCTTAAAAGCCTGTAATTCTGATTTAGTACTTTAAGGAGATTTTTTTGACGCACCCTTATATGATATATGCCCGGATATATTCCTTAAACAATGCTTGATATTAAATTTGGACATTTAATAAAGTCATAAATAATATTACTCGTAGATGGATTTAGTTATGACTGCAGTGACTATTATAAATTAATTGTCAGTAATTTATTAGCAAACTAATGTGTCCTGACATATGATTTAAAAAAAATGTTAAGTAATGTATAGGTAAATTTAAATAATTCAAATAAATAAAACAAGAGAAAAGCTAAACCTCGCAATAAAACAACTTTTGTACATATTAAAAAAATAAATTTCGTTTTCATACAAATAAAACAAAACAACAAAAAAAACGTCTGAGCAGAGGTGCGAACGGACCAAGAGTGACAGAAACGGGTATACGTCTACAGCGACGTTTTAAATTTCGAACGTCGCGCTGTCATTGGTCGGTTGGGGGGCTCGCGAGGCGTGGGGCGCGGCGATTGGCGGGAAGGCGTGGTGCTAACGGGGCATTCTGGGTCACTGATGCTAATAAATTAGTTTTGAACGTTATAGAATATGCCTGTTTTATGAGCGTAGCGCTGCTACGCCGTAGCCGCTACGGTAAGTTACGTAGACTACGTAGTTAGATAATGTTTGGAGTTTGTTTTATCATATTATGCGGTCGTTATATAGCTAAAGCTAGAACAACAAGATATGAACATGGCTAACTAAGGTTGAAGTAGTCTTTGTTTCGTAGCCTACCTTACAATTAGATATTTTTTTTAATGGGTAAAATAGGAGAGATTTTTCGACTGTACTGACTGAGAACAAAGCCAAAAATAAATCCTTTAATTTTTCAAATGCATTTCATTGCGTGAAATGTGATAAAATAACTAAAAACAATAAGGTAAAATTTGGTATTTTTATTCATCACGCCACTTAAAACTGTATTAAGTGTTTCTTTCTTTAATCATAAAAGTAGTTTTATGTTCAAAATAATTAAAATAAAAACACATTATACACGCGTCCTTGACTGGCCTTCGAAGGTCCAACTTGCACGCATGAAAACCGCCAAAACCAATCTAGAATAAACCTTATCATCTAAAACATACGGTTTAAAATATCTCAACAGCAAAATCTACCAAGATTGAACATTATGTATTCGGGAGGCGTATTGGTCGATCGATGGCACGAGGAAATGGAGACTTGGAGACTTCGGCATTATCCTGAAAACGACCGGGTTTTGTGGAAAAATGTGTAGAGTTTGATAACGTGGAGGTTAGGTGTGACCAGTTAGACGTACTGGAAAAATATGCTGATAATCAAATGGAAATGATTAATTAATCTTTAGCAATGAGGAAAAAAGTGACGTCCCGAGTCAAGTACTAAGGAGTATATGCTGATGCTAAGTAGCCGAGAGATGAATTAAGGGCAAAAATATCTATAGAAAAATGATAAATACCCCTCTATATAAGCCACAATGGATGTAATACGATGCCGAGAGAGAGTACCGGTTTTTCAGTTTTCTTTGTACCTAACTTGTTTAATAAAACAGGTGTTTGCAACACTCTATTTTTAATAAATTCATAAACTCATATTTTTATTACTATCTTTAAAGAGACCAACTTCTTAGTACAATACCGTTTACATCTAATGACGTTTTTATACCATTTATATTTCCCTCCAGGGACAAAGGCCTCACAGAATCAAGAACCAACCATCACAATATGCGTTTCATTCCACCATTTCCTCCTTGGTCAAAATTCTCTAAATCTCATCAAAATCTATACAGCACTAATACATCAATAACACTCCAAAACCGTCTCTCCTTTTACACGAAGAACTATTCCTCAATATCCCAGGTACCTGAAACGCCGTCATACTGATAAAACAACACCACCATCAGCACGTTATTCCTACATAGAGGCTGCACGATCCCGGCCACGTTCTGTGAACACCTCGGGACGATCGATAAGGAGACGTGCTCGGCCTACAAACGGCTTGAGGCGGCTGTACGGAATATTGTAATTCCTTGCCTCTCTGCCGCCCTGGTACTTGCTGATATTACAGCCAAACTTTACTTATTAAGTGCTCTGTTTATTAAAAAAGGTATTTGAAACTGTCGCATGTGCGTGTGGAAACCTTGCTGCCTACTTGCATAAAAAATTGTGAATTACTCATTAATAAATAAATAAATGCGGATAACATCACATACATTGTTCTGAACCCAAAGTAAGTTGCTAAAGCACTTGTGTTATGGAATTCAGATACAACGAAGGTACCACAAACACCCAGACCCGAGACAATGTAGAAATGTGAATTTTTACATTGACCCGACCGGGGATCGAACCCGGGACCTCAGAGCTAGCGACACCTTGAAACCGGTGCGTACGCCACTCGACCACGGAGGTCGTCACACTTAGAGTCACTTGAAAACACACACCTTAATTGCCACTAAATAACTACATAGTGGCAATTTAAGGAATATTTCACGTTTTGGTTTAACCCCAAACCTTGTCACAACAGCCCAATGATGATGAAGAAAAATATGTTAGGAAATGCAATCTTCGCTGAAATTGTCACTAGCTGACAAATTTCAGCGAAGATTTACTTTAAGTTGACAAATCATGTTATCATTAGTAAGCATCTTGAAACCTATAAGAAAAACCTGAAACAAAAGCGCATAAAATATTTCAAAGAACTATTCAATTAATAAAAACTTTATGCATCTTAGTTCTTTGCAGCCCTGATGACGTGACTTGGTGACCTTTTTTAGCATGTTTATCCAAACATTGATAAACATACCAAACAAATACCAAAAAATGTGTGTTGGAGATGCCGGGGATCGAACCCGGGGCCTTTCACATGCAAAGCGAACGCTCTACCACTGAGCTACATCCCCGTGTTATTGTAACTATTAATAGCTAGATCATTTATCGTGTGCCTCTGCTTCTATTTGAATAGATGATTAACGTCTGAGGCGAATTCATGTTCAGTCGTACTGGAGTCCTTAATGACCTGATTTCCTTTCATATATTAACGTGGCGGCAAGGTCGCGACTCGAGCTAGTTGTCTGGTCGAAAAGTTCGGCTCGCGACCCTCTCGGCAACCTAAAGCCAAAACTAGTCGAGAAATACTGTTAAATACGCGTTAGAAAAAATAAATAAATGATTGTGTCTCTGGCAATCAAAAACTCGACTCTACAAAGAAGTATTTTTCCGTAAAGCGTATATCTTACCTTGCTTGATTTATTATTTGAGTTTATGTATAGAGTTTATAGCCTATCACTTCGAAATAACTTTTTTAATATAGGAATTAATTAAGTCATAAAAAGATAAACCAAGTCTTTGAATAGAATAAGTTAATATTTTATTTGTTCAGTTGTAAATCAAATACACGGATTGACTGTACTACTAGTTTTATTAAAGACAACCATTACAAGGGGATGTAGCTCAGTGGTAGAGCGTTCGCTTTGCATGTGAAAGGCCCCGGGTTCGATCCCCGGCATCTCCAAATTTATTTATTGTCTACTAATCAACATAATTAGCTTAAACCGGACCCATAGTCACATCGGAATACAGACCCTTTTGTTCGTAAAAGTCGGAAATCTATGCAATAAATTCTTCCCAGTTTACAGATTATGTTAAACAAGGGAGTAATAATTACATTTCTGGTTACCGAACGCTCTTGAAAATGAGGTATCCAGTTACTTTTATGAGTTTCTAACTGAAGCACCTTCACCGATGTGGTCATACTTTTCTTTCACCAGACTGGGATACTTTTGGAAAAGCTGACATGGAACAGTACCAGTTTCTTCCATGTCTCTATTAGATATTCAATGGTTGCACCTAGAGATTCTGGGCAAATTTTAAAGATACAGATGATATTATTAGCTAAATTTGTTTTGTTAATGAACCTGAGTTGCTCTATCTCTTCAAATAGTTTTCGTAATAAAATAGTGGTTCTTCATATTTACTCAGTTGGTCTTCGATGAAAACGTTTGTTTCAGCATGTTAACTACGAGGGGATGTAGCTCAGTGGTAGAGCGTTCGCTTTGCATGTGAAAGGCCCCGGGTTCGATCCCTGGCATCTCCAAATTTATTTATTGTGTCTAAGTAACAATAATTAGCTTGGGCACTTTGCTCAACATAATTAATAGACATTATGTTGCATTCTATGCAATGCAATGTTCTAAAAATCTAAATTTCAAAACATTACAGCACTTAATATATTATGGTGTGAAAATAAGCTGAAATAACGAGTAGGATAACTGAATGTCGATGAAGAAAGGTTTCTATAAGCCAAACCTAAAGCGACAAAAGCAGAAACAAAGTAGATATTAAAAATTGTGTATAACAAGATGATTTACAGATAATCATCTGACTGTTTAAAAATAAAATGCAATCGAGCCGGCCATCACTCGCAAATAAACATAACTAGCGATAGACCGTCAGCGTGGAAAGATCGAATAGAGGTGTATGGCCTTACAATGGAACAGTAACGGCAAACCAAGAAGCAAACGAGGCCTTTGGGGGATATTTTGGTACACAATTGCCGCAAAAGAAGAGTTTGAGAGTGAATCTTGTACTATGGATAGACGGTGAAATCATCGGAGCGCTCATAAAAAAGAAACATAAAAGAAGTTATGAATACTATAACTGATCAACTTCCACACAAAATATCCCACAGCACTCGTTTGCTTCTTGGTTTGCCGTTACTGTCACACTGTAAGGCATACACCTCCCTTCGATTTTTCCACGCTGACGGTCAATTACAGTCCACTCGGTAAAGTTATATCCATTTTTTGTTGAGGTTGGCCCAATCCCATTTTATTTTAAAACAGGCAGCTTACAAATACGTATTTGAACGGAGGAGCTCGTGGCTAAGCTGCATCTGCACAAATTTTGGGTCCCAGCTGTTATTCTTACATCTTTGACAGTCGCTACAGGTAGTCAGAGGCTGTAAAGTCTGACAAACAGTCTAACTAAGGGGTACCGTGTTGCTCAGGTAACTGGGTTGAGGTGGTAAGATAGGCAGTCGCTCCTTGTGGGGTCCTCCTCCTAGTTGAGCACTGGTACTTAGCTACATAAGGTTAGACTGGAAGCCGATCTCAACATAGTTGAAGAAAGGCTAGGATGATGATGATGACTCTTATATTTATGGTTAACAACATCTTTAAATTACTAGACTAGTCTATGTATACTCAATTCATAGTTAATTTGTTCAGGTGTTCTTTAGTTTCACTACACATGTCAGTCGTTTGAGGTTTTAAAGCACACGGGGATGTAGCTCAGTGGTAGAGCGTTCGCTTTGCATGTGAAAGGCCCCGGGTTCGATCCCCGGCATCTCCAAATTTATTTATTGTATTATATTGATGGTAATTAGCTATCTGATAGCCCATCCCGAAACTATCACTTGGTTAACAGTAGCTTTCAATATCATGCTGCTTTTCCACTTAAAATGGATTGACAAATATGCTTTTAAGCATGACACTAAAATGTTGATTAGTATGGTCGCAAGTCAGGTAATTTACTCATGTAACGAAAGATAACTTGATACTTTACGACGTCCTTGCATTATATATACTTGTGCAAGAATTTTCCTTTGTCTATTAGTGGCATCATATACTTGGACTACTAGGAAAATTTTGCGCCGTGTAAAGCTGAGGTTTATTATTTAATTATGTATTTCTATTTGTAGTCTTCCACTTGTAAAACTTCATTTTCATCATGCTTCTGACTTTTCCCCCAAAGGCATTTTCGAGCGCATTGTGGTATCTATGTACAGTGCGTTAAGGGTGGATATCGCAAGTACATAAGTATGCGATATTAATCCTTGTTCTTAAAACATTAAGGTATTTATATTGTTTGCGGTGTTAATAATTGTACTCGTTAAACGCTATTGTAAGTTGATTAGTTCCGATTGTGTAAGTCTATTAGCCGTACATATGTTATACAGTTGTCGAGTATATAACGAAATAAACTAGACGCCGTTATGAGTAGTAATTGTAGCTGGGGATGTAGCTCAGTGGTAGAGCGTTCGCTTTGCATGTGAAAGGCCCCGGGTTCGATCCCCGGCATCTCCAAACTTTTTATATTAAACTATATTGCTAAAATTATCTTTTGGCAATAAGCAATAAACTGTTTTACAAGATGAAAACATATGTTTTTCTTGTATTTCTAGGGCTTAGCAACAATTGATGAATAAAATATAATTGACATTTTAATTGTAGTCTATTGATACCAAATGAAAGTTTCAAACCCAGTTCTTGTAAAACAATATATGAGAAACAGCTAATTGAAGACAGTTTTTACCAAAAAAGGAACCTGGAGATGCCGGGGATCGAACCCGGGGCCTTTCACATGCAAAGCGAACGCTCTACCACTGAGCTACATCCCTATGTTATTGTCACAATAAGTTGATTACCTATATAATTCAGTATATTCTTTAAAGCACCAGAATAAATACAGAATGAACTAAAAATTTCGTTACTCATAGATAGCCAATCAGAAGCCATTGCGATGATACTGATTTTGATAGCATAAGCTCTACATCTTGGACTTTAAGACTTCTGCTAAACCAAACTAGAAGTGAGTAAGTGAGTAAGTGAGTACCTTATCTTTTAGAGTGATTCTAGAGAGAAGATTTACCAGAAATGTATTTGATCCAGCCATATTTAGGCCTTTTATTGCCTTGCAGGAATATTACAAACTAACGAACTACGATATGACTATGGGGACGTGTTAGCTAATTATGTTGACTAGTAGACAATAAATAAAGATTGGAGATGCCGGGGATCGAACCCGGGGCCTTTCACATGCAAAGCGAACGCTCTACCACTGAGCTACATCCCCTTGTAATGTAAAGTTAGAATCTACCGATCTTTTTAGTTTAATGGGAGCACAACTGAACAAATAAAGTATGAATTGAATACTCATAGACTGGCTTAATTATAATTAGCAGGTTTTTACAAACAACATGAAAGAAACGTTATGAAGAATTATCAATACTAATACTGTTAAACCTATTTTATCTGTGCTTTTCTCTTTCAGCTATATTGTTCCCCTTTTTAATTTATTTTCCTCTGTCGTAGTTAAATGTGTATTTTTGAGGTCCAATCTAAATAGTAAATACATTCATCTTTTCCACTCGAAGTTTAAAATCTAAAATTTTTACTATTTGTTTCGTTCTTTCTTCACCTGTCGTTTTCTATAAATACTCTTAATCTTCACGTAACATTAGAAAAACACATAAGGACCCTTTATTATTTTTTGCAAAGTGCGCAAGCTAATTATTGTGACTAGCCTGCAATAAATAAATTTGGAGATGCCGGGGATCGAACCCGGGGCCTTTCACATGCAAAGCGAATGCTCTACCACTGAGCTACATCCCCGTGTTATATACTACATTAATTTTACCGACTAGTTCATTAAATTGTTTGTCTAAGCACCTGAATAAATACGTAATGAACTAAAAATATCTCAACTTAAAACAGTCAAAGCCTTTATATTTCTAGCTTGAAATTTGTAATTTTTGAAGCAATATCAAGTCAAGTCTCTTTACGGACAGCAGAGTGGTATCCGTCATCACCCCATCCCCACACGCTTTGAGTGCGTGACGTGTCACGGGTTCGACAACAGCGTAGGACAATCATTCGTGTGATTAAACACTTGTTCTGGGTTGGAGTATCTTTATGTATTAATTTGTTTGTTATCTTGAATGTTTGTAAAACCCCGCGCAACGCAAGGATTAAATGTATTCGTTTGGCGGTCTTTTAAAACATTTGATGATAATTCAGTCCAGCTCGGTAGACTGCTTGTCTTAGGACTCCCCGAAATGGCGCCAAAACAAATTGAAGGAAATTGAAGGATTTCAACAGGCCTAGTAAGCATCGCACATAACTCGAAAAAAAATCATGACATTAGAGCAGTTTTGAAATTAAATACAATATCTAAGTATCACTTAGAAAAGTCTTTGAATGCTTCATTAAACTAAGCAAATTAGTCAAGGAAGAAAATAAGACCGAAAACCTAGATTATGATCTAAGTTGGGCTACAGCACTATAAATCTATAAATAAATACTATTTTTATCCAGAAGATAGGTTACTCCTGGCATGTTTTCCATGCATACTAAGCTAAGAAGAGTCCGTGAGACTTGCACCATATAAACAGATAGACAGAGTATTATTCGTAGTGATCATTATGTTCTCTACATTGTATCTCCTTTGCAGTGCCAGAGAAGAAGAGACATTTTGCAAGTTCTGACTAAGTGATGTTTTATAGAGAAAGCTAATTAAGATAAATACATAACCATAAATAGGTTTGGAGATGCCGGGGATCGAACCCGGGGCCTTTCACATGCAAAGCGAACGCTCTACCACTGAGCTACATCCCCTTGATACAGAAAACTACGAATGCCATAATCTAGTTATTACATAGCTTGTGTACACAACTGTATAAATAAATATACATATAATGCTGTAATCAATCCATGTTTAGATTAATTGAAACAAAGGCTTTCTAATTACATTTTTGTAGAGCAGTATAATGAATAGTATATATATTATTTTTTATATAATGAATTCGTATAAGTGCGACATTATCAAAAAAATGAAGGTCATCAAAGAACTAAACTTCGCTATAACATAATAATTTACTTAAGGTGTTTGAAAAAAGTTTCTCAATTCATAAAATGTCAAATCATTTTCAACACTTCTCACCACAGCCTAGACTTCTTGCATGGATCTGGGTGACATAGAAATAAAGAACCAGTAAACGAAAGATCAGACTCTAGCCGAAGCTTAGAAGGTAACACGGAAAATAATCCGGCTGGAAATGAGGTTTTTTGGCATTTTGAAGTACAGAGGAGATGGTTAAGTGTTATTCTACTAACTATATTTTATTATACAAAGCTAATTATTTATTACATGTCAGAATAATAAAGTTTGGAGATGCCGGGGATCGAACCCGGGGCCTTTCACATGCAAAGCGAACGCTCTACCACTGAGCTACATCCCCATATGCTGTTCTGACAGAAAACCCACTATCAATTAAAAATATTTTATACAACTGTATAAATAAATTTATTTCTATTTTTGCAGGTGGTCAAACCCGTGCCTTTTATTATTAAACGAAAGTTTAAAATGCCTAATAACAAAAGATTATTTCTTGCAAAAATGCTGGAACTATGTATACTAAAAATAATTATAAAAAAAATATATATGAAACACACTGCAATAGCATAAAGTTATTTGGAGATGCCGGGGATCGAACCCGGGGCCTTTCGCATGCAAAGCGAACGCTCTACCACTGAGCTACATCCCCGTGTTACTGTGATAACATAACATAAAAGTGTACTAACAATTTAATTAGATAAAACACCTAAACAAATAAAACCAACACTTCAAGGTGGATGAACAAACAATTTTACTTAAAACACAATATTTTTTTATATTTGTTTGGGAGCAACCTTTAAAAAATAAATATGATTTTCTTTATCAAGACTTGATAAAAAATATATAGAAAAAAAGCAAAGATTGAACGGACGCTATGAAAAATGCAGTGCGCGTGCGCCCTTCAAGTGGACAGCATAAAATATATGAGAGTCACACAAATAGATCATGTTCTAGACTTCAAATGAAATATCACCTGTATAATCACGTAATTTAAATCGGTATATCAAGTAGGAACATTTATCTTTTGAATCAGACTTATCATAATTATTATTAAAGACGTAAAAGTGATATTCGAATTAATTAATAAATTGACTGGTTAATATAGTTTTATATTCATAATAGAATATTAAAATAAAATAAAATATTATTATATTAAAACGTAGTTTTCATTGTATCACATCATTAAAGCAAGGAAGATGAAAAGCACTAAAGACAATTAAATGTATGTTAGTGGGGCCTAATGACATCACTTGCTAGTAAAAAAGCTTACTGGTAAGTGACGTCACAGAGATTTAATTTTCCTGGTCCTACATTTTTCGTTTACGAGACAAAAGAAATAACAATATTTTTTGGAAATCTGTCTGACGTACCGAATAGCATTTTTTTGAATACCGTTCTTATTATGTTTGAAAAATCATCGATAATATAAGCTACAGAGCGTGAGTAAAAACATTAAAGAGCAAGAAGAACACATTACTTAAAACGATATTATAAAACGCAGACAAACCGGCGTCCAAAAACTAGTTTATTATAAACCCAAATTGATTGACGGCTGCTCTACTTTGGAGTGAACTTTTTCGCTTTACATTTACGTAAATCATCAATAAATCTTTGACGCAAAGTTGCGTAAAATCAAAATTCAAAATGCCGATGTAAAAACGCTTGGAATATATAAATGGGGCCGAACAGACCGACGGACGACCGGACAGACGGACGGACGCAAGAAATCATTATTGCGGCGGAATCCATACAAATAATTGGCCCGTAAACATGTCATGGCGGCGTCTGTGCCATGTATATTATATTAGGGTTGTCACTTGCTGTTGGAGGTTCGAGGTCTTGGAGCATAGTATCCTTGAGAGGCCAGCTTAGTTGATACTAAAATAAATACTGGTTAATAGCAAAAAAAATATCTTGAATATCTAGTTCTTAATTTTTAAAAGTTTGCAGAATATAGACGTGATATACGTATGTTTATAGACGTAACTATAATAAGCTAAAATCCTGCTTGCTAAAATCAAGAGCAGAACTTGTAACAAAAAATTCTCATGGTAAGAACTTACTCCAAAAACATTTTAAACAGTGACAAGAAATCAGCAATCGTATTTCATTTGATGACAAAGATTTGTCATCAAATGAAATACGATGTTTCACCGATACCTTACCTGCTACTTAATAAATTCTATTCGATAAACCTGACATAAATGAAAAATAGACGTGACCAAAAAAATATATACAAATGACTCCTGATGATTTAAAATCAAACCCACAACCCGCGCGTGGCAGCCCTACCCGACATCCCCCGAATCCGTCAATGTCGTATCAATAGAGCTCGACGACGCGATTTTTTCGTCGCGCGGCCCATGATCGACGCGCGCCGGCAGATGGCGCTGCTCGCTATTGTGCGCTTGCGCACCCGCCACTAATATTTAACAATTGAAAACAAACAACAGCCTGCCTTTGTTTTGATTCTTATTTCATCGACTTAAGAACGAATTTCCTTTGTTTTTAATTTTTAAGTAATATATTGGATGGTTTGATTGCAATTTTATGCTTGCGGTTATTTTGGGTTTTATGTTTTTCAGAGTAAGGGTGAGTTTGCATTGATTTTGGCTTTTATTAGATTGTGTGTCAATCTGATCGATTGGAGTGTTAATTTTAGAAGATCGAATTCAGTTTAAGATTTACTTGTGCGGGTTTTATACAAATATGAATGAAGGCTTTCGAAACTAAAGAACGTAAGGTTTATTTCCGAAGAAAAAATAACGTATATTTTTAGATACCTTAGTGAGCTTGCCTATTTGGAGGGATAATAGACTTCCGAAAAGTAGATTTTTTAAAGATATGCATGACTCGTACAGGCGTTCACACAAGCATTTGTCCTCAGAATACATATAATTGATGTGTTTTATTTTTCGTTTACAAAATTCGGAGTCAGGCATAATGCGTTATGGGATGACTTTGTCCGCATATTTCTTCGGTACTTATCATTATATGGCACTAAAAGAAAATCTTAAAACACAAGATATTAACAAATAGAAATAGAAATTTAAAATTATTCATTTATAACAACATAAGATTATCTAAATCAGTTACTTCACTTGAAACTTGTACCATTGCAACAAAAAAAATCCCCTATATGATTGAATGAAATAAAAAATCTAAAATCATTGAAACATCCAGACTGTAATCGCAAAACCGCTGCTGTACGTGTATTTAAGTCTGCGCCCGCGCATCACGGATCGATCGATCGTATTGATCGTTAGTTCGGCATTCTTCAGACAGGTGGCGTCATTGTCCGACCGTAATTATAATGTAATTAATGTAGGCTTTAATTAACCCCATCAGATAACTCTACAAAGTTTATTAATGCGTCAATTAAATTAATTAAAATCGATTGGATCCGATCTGTGTGCTTCTAGATAAGTTAGGTTAAGTTTAAACTATGTATCATGCCAACATACTATTAGCATAGATGTACCTATCTTCATTAGAAAATACTTGTAACAAATTATTTAATGTTGTTTGTTTCAAAATTTTACTCTCCTCAAAACTTTAATTAAACTGTATTCTCCTGTAACGCTACAAGTAGCGCGCATTGCGTTTTTGACATTATTCAAAATATAAAATATTTTCGCCATTTAAATTGACACGAAAGAGAAATTAAACGACAGAGCTCACAATGACGTTTGATTAGAGCTTATTGCTTTCTTACGTAACTCTCAGTTAATGTACACATAGTATATTAACCTACTCAATTATTCTAAAGCATTTTCTTTGAACATCATTATGGAAAAGCAGAGATGCGCACGCGCAACTTATCTGTTAAATCCAAACGATATCAACCTACTGAGAAGTGACTTGAAGAAAAAGGTACAAAACTTTTTGTGACGCCTGGGAGTAGAAACTGAGACCTCACACGAGGCTGTCTTGCTGTGTACGAACTAGGAGGAAAAGTAACCTTCAGATAAATTAAATAATATTTAAAGTAGGAAGGTATGTTTTTAGAGCATACAGTTCTGAATGGAAGCAATTGTGGAAATTGAAGAGGCAACTTAAAAAAAAACTTTTTTTTTTTAGATTATGTGTACGGAACCCTCACTCGCACCTGTCCGACTCGCACTTGACTGATCTTTTTTTAAATAGAATCAATTTAATCAACCAATCACCCTTTCGGCGATACTCCAAAGGCGAACAAAACATAAATAAAATAACAAATCGAAAATCTAAAACGAAGTACTGTGTTTCATTGCTCGCCGCATTTTATCTTCTCAATCTCATGATAAGAAGACATATTAAATCAAACTGCGTAACTTTTTCCTTCTTATTGTTATTCATTAATACTTCAGATAAAACGGAAAAAGCTCAGTAGAATAGGGGGCTGACATAAACCGCACTATCGCAAAAACTTGCATTCCTAACTTCAGTTTGAAGGTAAGGAAAGATTGTGTGGTATTCATTTGATGCATAAGATTGATTTGGATCGGCAGATAAGAGGTTAAGATAGGTGCCGCCGAGTTTATGATACTGATTACTATCAATTATACCACGGTTGTTGAGTTCTTCAAGAAGA
The DNA here is from genome assembly GCF_003590095.1 of Trichoplusia ni. Classification (NCBI taxonomy): domain Eukaryota; kingdom Metazoa; phylum Arthropoda; class Insecta; order Lepidoptera; family Noctuidae; genus Trichoplusia; species Trichoplusia ni. The sequence goes on along the minus strand of NC_039489.1, from coordinate 10,571,768 downwards.
CGTAGAATAAGTTCAGACGTATGCTTGCTGTATGAGTATCCCAGATGTAGGTAAATGAGAGAACCTTTAAAGTGAAATTGGTGTGTTTAGGCAATACTGTGATGTTAGAGTAAATATGTAAGGAAACTTCAGAACTTTAAGAAGCGTTATGGATATTGGGACATTATTAAGAAAATTATGGTTGTTAGCAAAGAGCTTATACTCGCAATTGTGGCAATGATATTTTCTAGTATTTTGATTGCTTTAATGCTACCTTATCTTTAACCAACTATGTGATAGTATTTAAAAATAGTTAGTCATTTATTATACGTTACACTTTCTGCATCAACATTTTTTACAATGCCCGAACACGCTTGCTCAACAACCAGCTACTAATTTACTTTTGTCGAAGTTTAGTTAAACGAATTTAATTCGCCTCAACGTAACCATAAGACGCTATCAGATCAAAATTACCACTTTACACGAGAATTCGCGCAAGTGTTTTTTATACAAAACCCCTTGAAATAACCATCGGTTCATGTTCACTGACATTTCATACACCATCGATACAAAATAATCGATTCATCGTCACAAAACAATCGGCGTTTATCAAAGCGGCGTTCGTAATGAAAACGAAAAAAAAATAACGCAATTATTTCAGTCAAACAGTAATTTGGCGTCATTGTTCTTGAGAAATACCAATTATATACAATTACAATGTATATGACAATGTGTTTTCATTCCATTGGTTCGATACACGATGCTTGCGGATCATTCGGATGCTCGGCAGTCCGATTCATCGGTGCCTTTGTTACGGCAAAAAGTGGAACAATGAGCTGAGTTGTCTGCACAGGAACCTACCCTACTGTAGGTGTCAAATATGTTAGGAAACTTCGTTATTTGTCGACATTTTAACGTCTGAATGCTAAATATTTCGTCACCAACAATGAAAGGGATCTAAGTTAATTTGGAACTCGTAAAAACGGAGGAATGTAATTTGTATTAAGGTGTTTCTTAGTCTAGATTTCGTGACAGACTTTTGATGAACCGAACACAATAGAGCATGGTACATTGGTTTTGGAATTCGTTTCTTATTATTAATGACAAAATCCATGTTAAATATGTTTATAAATCGAACATGAACACGATTAAGATAATAAAAAGTAAAACATAAATCTTCACTTTACAATAGGGATTGATTTGACTGTGGAATTATTTAAAACAAAAATCTGTGAGATTCGACAATCCATTTATCAAAAAAATATTTTTTTTACAAATTTATGGAAATGATAATTAAATCTAAAGCCAGAGCTTGCATGAGTAAATTAATTTAAGGCTGCGTTCCCACCGACATGTATGAGGAAAATGTGTCGTGCGAGGATCTTTAGATGTGATGAGAAAATATCTGACAGTCATTAAAAAAGCATTACAAAAAAGTGTGTTTTGTGTAAGGATGCGTAGGGCAGTTGTGAAAATGCATTAATGTCCCGTTCCAGGATGCCTGCGACAAACTAAACGATTCTGTTGTTTCTTTACAGACACATTTCGCTATATTTCCTGCATGACTGGCTTACTAGTCTAGTAACCCTGACTGATGTAATAAAGTCCGAATTCCCACACAGGAAAAATGATTGTGACGAAAAGTGTTGATGCAAAGCAATCTGGTCTTAAACAAGGAAATCTTGTATTATAGCTTGAATGTTTTATATATTTGTAGGTGATATACATATTTCTGTATTATGTATGCATGTATGTAGAAATGTATAACTATGTTTGTTAGTTATCTAATACTCATAGCTTTGCTCAGTTTATATCTAGCATATATCAAGTGGAAACGTATCCTTACACTAAACTTGTCCAGGTGGGCAAGTATCATTAAATACATTTATTTTCAATTGAATGTAAAGCAAACACACAACACAGGTTCTTCTCTTAGTGTAACTTTAATAGAAATCTAACATTCATACCGAAAGACATTTATTAAACGGTCTATGGCTATCTGTACCCGGTTATGGTGTTATGGTAAAGCATTTAGTTTTTCCGTCGCCTTACGACTTAAAGATGAATGTCTGATAAAATGTATGTATGCATGGGTGCTTTTATTTTGTATTAACGAATACATTTATTGATAGCAACTAATGTCGAGGCCGGCGTTAATTGAGTCACAGCTTGAGGCTTGACAATTGTACACCCGGTCAAGTGAGAGTCGAACTCGACACTGATAATTCCGCACAATTAGGCTGAAAAAGCAAAATGTAGAATATATTTTTTTTATTTACTGTGTAGTTTCAGACTCTTACTGACTAAACCTGAACCGCCGTGTGACGTCATCCGCGTTTTTGTGTCAGTGTTTCGCAATCCTTCATACAAGGTTCAAAGAGACTTACATAATAGGTTAACTTAAGGAACATGCAGCCAAAATCTAGAAGCATCAATCACAAAAGGTTATAATACCAATTTCGTTAAAAAATATTTAGTTCATTTGATCCAAGTTTTTTTTATACAAACTATAGAATTACGACACCTCGTTCCGATATTAATATGACCTAATTATTATTGATTGCCCAGTAATAAAATACGGTAGTTATCCCACCGCCCAGGTTACACCGGACGTCCGTATTTAGTGAGGCACGCTCCCTTTGGAAACCTGTGTATTACTGGGTTCTTGTTGTGTAACATTTTTACTTATGTCACGCCATGGTGTTTATAAACATTATAAGTGGTACATTAAAGCCACAGCTGGACAGCTTCTTTCCAAATGGAGAAGGATTGATCATTGATCACCACCCTATCTCACTACGGATTGGCATGAACAAAAATCGGTATAAGATATTCAGGTTTGCTCACTTTTCCAAGATGTTGCCGCCTCCTGTCAGTCGTTCTTAGTATGTATTAGAAATTAGATATAATTTTAAAAAGTCATATTTGCACTAACCTGGCCTTCAATCTGGAATCAAATGATTCGAATCCGGTCAATAAACCGCAAATAATAAACTAAGACATTTAATAACATATGGATTTTCTAGGCTAGCTTTTCCATTTATAAATTAGCAAATTCGCTTTTTAAACGATCATTTTAATTAAATTTAATCTCACAATCTTTTTAAAAAGTGCCTAATGATACAAATGTTTACTCACACATATTTATCGAGATAGCCCGACTAGTGTCATATACCACCAGAGTCCTTACTCATGAGCTAGCGCTGACAAGACGCGACTCGAAAATAAAAGTAAAAAATTATCTGGAAGGATATTTGGAGATCAAACTCCTTATAAATAAAGTTTAAAATTCACTATTTCTTTGATTTATTGTATACCTTCTGAAGTCAAACCGTTGATCAAGCGTTAATCTCTACAAGTCGTATCGAGTCTTCCATTTACGACTCACAAACAAAAACTAACGCTCACCAGATCGATTTATTACAATCACTTTGCAAATAGCTTAGCGATAAACTTTTAGTACATGTCCTTACTAATTAGATGTGAATTATGTATGAAAAAGAATATTACTACCACATTACAAAGATAAGTGCTCTGATAAGATTTTTTGTTTTGTCTTGTTAAGATTTATTTTGTACTGTGCTTGAGTTGGAAAGAATTACTTAGTACTTAGGTATGTGTCTGTAAAAGGGAGAAGAGTTCGATTTGATTGTGTCATAGATACTACCATAGTTAAATTAAGATGACGTAATTTTGTAAGTACTTGAAATTAAATTAAATGAAATTAAATTAACGGTATGCCCTTCCAAAAAAATATGATAGGAAACCATTTGCTTTCTCATTTTCCGGAACCCTAATCTTGTTTCTGACTTGACCGGGTCTCTTAGCAAGTACATCAGTATACGTGAAATACTTACTACTAAATCTATAAAATCGAATACGAATTTCAATAACAATATTTTTATTCTCCATTCAGTCAAGCTTTTTATTGGACTGCCTCTCAACCCTCCATAGAAGGCGTTAAGCCGTGAAAATGGACAAAAAGTGTAAGTTCACTTAAAATATTTATCATTTTTCATTTACACTGCTTTGCGTTCCAACCAAGAGTTATGTGAAGTTCTTCGAGAAAAATTGCTTTACTTATATGAAAAAAAAACAAATATGTAACAAGCGTATAAGCTTTGTAATGTAGAACAATTATTCTGTGTAATGTACTCCAATTATATTTATTATTTCAGTAATTATTTCTAACTAGCTGTTGCCAGCGGCTCTGCTCGCAATAAATCGAAAATGATCCTACGGGAACATACCATCGGAATAAACACTATCCTATGCATAAATCCAGTTAAAAAAACTATATGTACGCTAAATTTCGCCAAAAATTTGTGCATTGGTTTTGAGCGAAAGTCCAGCCGACATCCATTCATCCAAACAAACATTGACATTTATAATGTTAATCGGATTTTATATGGGTTGGAAAAATTTCTATGGATTTGCTTTAACAATAAAAACAATATTTTTTTTCCCCTTTATTAACGTTATTAAGTAGTCGGATTATGCAGACTGATCGATACGATTTCATGATAGCGCTTATTTAAAGTGAGGAAGTGCCAAAGCAAGCCGAAGTGAAAAGATACATGTCGTGAGATGATCTTAAATGTTCCTTTAGGTATTATGTTTAAGATAGACGGCAATCTTGCGTTTCAAGGGTTCCATACCCAAAAGGTAAAACAGAACCCTATTCCTTAGCTTCTGCGCAGTGGAGGAAAAGACTTTCGAGGGTTAATAAAAGTCCGCATGGTCTCGATAAAACCGCATCCTTATCGAAACGAAATGTAGGTACAAAATTTCCATCATTAACGCCTATACAAATACAAGTTCACAGTGTTTACCATGAGAAAGTCAGCTCCTTTTTCTCATACTGTATCTGTTTCACCAAACAATTGTTAGATAGATCATATAGATGTTAAAGATAACTCCGTCATGGTGCAGTAAGGGTATAGGATCCCAACAATACATCATAGCTATGAGCTATGACGGCAATGCTATGGTACATGATGAATTCACTCACACAATGTTATTACTATCGCGGTATCGGCTGTAGGGTTGTCTCACAACAGGTTTGAGGCAGGTAATCTACCTGGTTTTATAACACATTAGATAAATTACCTGTTAATAATAAAAAAAAATAGCTTGTTTCTTTTCTATGGGATTAATATATTTTCAATACTAACCAAACTCAAAAGTATTGTATGGTTTAATAGCGGAGCTTCTATAGACACGTTACAGCTCCATGCGCTTATAATGTTACATTGTTACGCAATCACACATGCATGCAAAATTTCAGGTTAATTGGACAGAGGGAATTTGGTAATAAATTTTGATTACAGACGAAGTTACAAGTGAATATAAAAATAGTTTTTTTTACAACCACAGTTAGTTTCTTAAAGGAGCTCATGGCTAAGCTATAACCGCATAAGTGAAACGCTCACAGGTTAAGCTATGCATGACGCGGTTGGTCCGTAGATGGGTGACCATCTGTGTCATAGCAAGTTCCTCCGCACTTCGGAAGGCACGTTAAATTGTGGGTCCCGGCTGTTATTCCTACATCTTTGATAGTCGTTACAGGTAGTCAGAAGCTTAAAAAGTCTGACAACCAGTCTAACCAAGGGGTATCGTATTGCCCAGTTAACTGGGTTGAGGAGGTCAGATAGGCAGTCGCTCCTTGTAAAACACTGGTACTCAGCTGAAACCGGTTAGACTGGTAGCCGACCCCAACATAGTTGGGAAAAAGGCTAGGCCGATGATGAGTTAGTTTCTTAAAGACTCGGCAAACCAATTGTAAAGGATTGATCAATATATACTATAGTACAATAACACAAAATAAAACCGTAAATTAGCGAAGTCGTTATAAATATTCTCAATATAAACATTCCTTTTATACCCTAATTGTATTGTAACTCTTTATCCAGCTACTTATGAATAAAAAAAACGACAAAAAAGCAATCTACTTGAATCTGTCAACCCTAAAGCGCCGCGTAAAGTTTTTGCGACTGAACTGCGAATTCACCGCATACATTGTCTTAGTATGGACAAAATAAGTGAGTCGGAACTATACGTAAGAAGCCGTTTCTCCACTCGTCTTAGCCCTTTGATGTCCACCTAACTCAAAGTAAAACAAACCTTAACTTTGCGAACGAAAAGTTTAAAATCCATTGTGTTTTCTTGAAAATTTCAGCTGACTGTTTTCAAGAGAAATGGAACTGTGAGTTAGGGAGTTTAAGGTGTATTTTTGATTGCTTTTGTAAGTTGTCTAAGTCACAAAAACTGTAGTGATGATGGACAAGTAAGCAGAAACTTATTAAGCGTCTTTGACGAACATGCCAATTGTCGAACGTTCTCATTGTCGCCATTTTTATTTATAGCCATTTTCGAGATCGGATTTCGTTCGATTTAGGGAATTGGATGCGTTTTTATAAGGAAAGATTCAAAAGGGATTATCAGAGCCCAGAGTAACGGATTCTTAATTTTTTTTCGATTTCTGGCATATCCAATTAACACTAAAAAATTGTATCGATAGTTCTTTTATAATAATATGATAGATACAGATACATTCTTGTAAGCTATGAATAGTGTCAATATTAATCAAATTTACATTCATTCATCGGCTATTGTAAATAGTGGATTTGGGACCGAGGCTGTCGGCATAGATAATAATACTGACGTTAAGTACGGATTTTGCCATTTTTAATTAAAGTGAATAAACTTTCGCAGGTGTTAATAACATACTACCTTATAACATTGACACTTAAATTGTTAGCATTGATTATGATGTGTAAATGAACACATCATAATCAATGCTAACAATTTAAGTTATGGATATGGAAAAGATATATCTTTTCCATATATATATCTTAATTATATATATAATTTGAAATATTTTAAGCTCCAAAATAACCCTGAACTTAAATTTTCAGCACGACAAAACTATTTTAATTTCTTTTCATCTCAACTTAGACACAAGACTAACATATTTAAATTAATCACCATTTCAGAAATTGGAGGTTCAGTCAAAATATGTTTCAACATAAGCGATGAAACTATTCCAAATTAGATAACTATTTTAGAGGGAGGGATAAAACCTTAATCGTTCTCTTTTGACTCCAGATATTTCTGACCGAAACCACTTCACAATAATCTTTCGAAACGCGATCAACGTCATTCCTCCGTATATTCTTCCATCATCGCTAATTCCTACAACTGTACTTTATGAAACAATCAATAGAAAGCTATTTATCATGTCCGGGGACTTACTGTTATGATTTACGATACAACTCGCCTTAAGTCCAAGTGTCCGTGATTACCTCCCCGCGGCACGGCCATTAGTGTGGGCTAGGGAAACAGCGGGGATGTTATAAGCGGAACTGGTTAGAGTAAGGGTCAAAAGTTGTTAATAAGAACGGTAAAACGGAGTGAATAGAGGCATTTTCATGGTGGATTCATAGTTATTTGTAACGGTTTATCGGCTTATTTATTGGGATAACACCACCAACAGAGTTAAAATAAAAAAAAAAAATGACGCAGTATGACCAGCGTTTATGTTTCGGAAAAGCCGGCAAAGATGATGGTTCTGCTAACTGATATGATTTTACACACCACTATTATAAATGCGAAAGCATGTAAGTGTATTTGTATGTTTGTTAACTTATGACCTAAAAGGATGGATCGATTTCGATTGAAATTGGCTGTCTTAACTGAAACTTTGGATCAACACAAAGCCTTACTTTAGCCGACTTTTTTGAAGGCAGGAAATGTTTTTGCTGCTATAACCGACATCCAGGCGGGAGAAACCGCTAGCAGCAACTAATATTTCAACAATTTCGATTCGCATAATTCTCCGCAGGTTTAATGGCCACCACCCATTGTCCACACACATGTCACCTCAATCGTATAGCACTTACTCTGTCGCTTTTTTAATATAACCCCCACAAAAACAGCCCAGTTTTGGGCAAAAACAATTTGTGCCCAGCCCTTAGTCACGGCATTTTTTGTCATATTGTATGGAAAGTTGCGATTGAAGTTTGTGATACTGTAATATTTGTTGTTTGTTTTATTGAATGTTTGTTACATTGTATGTTATGTGTAACGTGGCCATTTATTGTTCTCGTCAAAGTGAGACGCTTGACGAACGACGAACGAGACGAACATACTAATAAAAAACGTTGTTATTATATTATCTGTAAAATTGATGAGGTTCAATAATAGTTTAAATGGAAATACTTTTAATTTATACTTAAATTAGAATAATCAAATTAGGAAGCTGTGGAATATAGAAATCTATTTACTTTCACAGCTTTGCTGTACTTTTTTACAAATCAAACTAATCTTATCAAAATATTTTTACCTTTAAAAAATAACCATACAATCACTTCGAAGCACTATCACCTACTTAGCGAGGGGTGGTAATGAAATAAAAAATAGGCCCCTTTTCGCCCCTTTTCACCCCCTTGCACCCCGGACGACCCCTCAGCCCCCCATTTACCTAGCACGTGGCCAGCATAGTAACACCTGTATTATGAAGCTTTAACTTGACAGTGGGGTTAAAAGCTGCCAATGTCTGCGTAATGTAGGCTAAGGAATTTTATAAAATGTAGATGTTTGTAAAGTTTTAAGATCGACGATAAATGATGGAGATCGCTTTTAAAGAACTATTAACGCTTATAGATACGAAGGATTCAAGACCTCCACTTAAGCAAGCTGCATCATTTTTTTTGCCAAAACCGATGAAGTAAATATGTTTTCAGCCGCATTCAAGAAACTATGGAAATGGTCACATTTCTTTGCCATTCTCCTGTAAAATATGGAGACAATTAGAGACGAAGATAAAACATCCTTTGTTGCAAACCACACGAAAGGATTTAACACGAATAAATAGTCACATGGAGCTACAATAGACAGTCATTAGCAGTGTTGCTCCTGTACACTTGAGCAATCAATGAGGCTATAGGAATACTTTTTACCTAGATAACCATCATTATCATCAACCCACATTCATACACAGCTGAACATAGGCGTCCTCAATTGCACGCCTTCCAGATACTATCATCGGCAAAACAAAAACTATACCAGTACATGAGCAAATACTTCTAAAAACAAATGAAGATCATTCCTAAGAACGCCGAAACACGTCTGAACAGTACGGTCCCGTCGTCCCGTCGTCCCGTCACGTAACCGGATCGATTCGGACGTGCCCGGACACACGGTTTATAGCTGTTTAACTACCGGAGTCACATAAACTAATATAAGTGCATACCGTATTACTTGTTTAAGGATACTTGTTTTATGGGCTTCGGGAGAACGGTAGCCTCAAGGTGACGATGTGGAGGTGATTATTGTGGGACTTAAGGGTGTTCTTGGCAGAAAACTGAGAAGAATAAGCACAGGTTATGCTTCCTAATTTCTACTTAAGTTATTTTACTTTTTACACCAAGATCCTTACAAAATATTCTTTTATCGAGTTGAGTTTCGGATCGAAGAATCTAATCTAAAAAAAAATAAGAATTAAATCATACATTTTTCTGCTGTTGAGGCTTTGGCTGCTCCATCCGACTAAAATAATACTATTAACCCGATATGATAAAACTTGACTTGATTACGCCCAAAAATATCTTTAACGATTTCCCCTTAGCAACTTACTTCAAGGGCCGAATTTATATCGCCCAGGAATTATTTTATTTAATTATTTAATTATTGCCAAGCTGTGAGACACAGTAGGCTAGATAAAAAGCCTAATCCATAGCTATATTCACGAAACCACCTTTATCTGTTAACAAAACAAATAAACATCACTAAGAAAATAGCCCGCTTTACAATAATTTCCCACAAGACAAGTATCACTTGTCTCCAACAGTTGGTAGCAGAAGTTTTTCATCACTAATCATCCGAAAGCCTGCAGGTCTCGTAGGTTACCCCACGTTACATGTTTGCGTAGACTTTATATGAATATAATGTTTTTGGGTGTTTTAACTTTTTTGGTTGTTTGTTTTAGTTATTTGAGGACGGGTAAAAGGTTTATTGGGTTTTTGCGCTCTATTTTTCTTAGTAATAAGTTATTATTAGAGTGTGATCTTACTTTGTAGGGCTCTCTACATGTTTGAGCCCTCTTTTTTGCCAAGTAATTTGCACGGGGTCCTCAGTATCGCATGTTCGACTTGCAATTCACTGATCACTGCGTTTGTGAAATTTAACATCCAAATTTAGGCGTAAGTGAGCCTAGTTGTATGTATAGATATATATTCAGTTTTAACGATGCTTAAGAAATGTTGCGTTTTAAGAAATGTCGGAAACATAGACAAAACCAAAACACAAGACATATCAGAAAGTGCGATTGTGAGTCATATAATTTGAAATTTTTCCCATCCTAAATCAGTAACAGAATTTGGGGAATACTGATTTGCTATCAGACGTCTCTATATAACAAGATATCCACCTAACCAAGCAACGTCAAGATTATTAATATTCCTTCACATCAATAATAAGATGAGCGCAAAATTCTCTCGGTTTTCGTTTAATATTCGCTGGTACAATATGTACTAGGTACAGTGATCAACGCAAGTTCGGCGGCATGCCAGTCACGTTCGCCTACGTGCGCGGCTCGCACTGAATTACTTGCTGTATAGCTGGTATACGCAGACGAAATTACGCAAAGTGAACGAAATTCGGTTGGAAATCTTTGATGTTTTGGTATTGGGATAGAGGAGAATGAGATTTTTGGTTTGGTCATAAACAGTAGAAGTAGAGTGCATTTCGAAAGTTTTACGAACATTTTTCAAGATTTTAAATGGTTTTATTTTTGAATCTTAAAATTGCGAACTCTCTGTTTCATATAATAATTTCCATGACCGCACCCTATCAGTCTCAAAGAAAGCATACCTAATAGTACCTAACGTCCAATATAAGAGCCGTGTAATAATTTACCATGTAAAGTCACACATTACACACAGGGTCTAGGGAAGAATGATAAATAAAACTCCCGAGTAGACCAGATAACAAACAATAAGAGCACAAACACTATAGATTGTATAAAGTGCTTAATCAATTTTAACAAAACTACATTACTCAAAAAAGAAGAATTGCAAAAAGTCTTCATTCAAATATATCTACCAACAAAAAAGAAACTGAAACGTCAATGACCGCTAAAACTGGAACGATTAATACCGTCTACATTTAATTTCCATAAAACCGTACCACGTATACTGCAGAGTTAAATCCCTCATAGAGGCGTGAAGATATTTTTATGGTGCTTTCGGAATGCCATCATCTTATCCTACAGTCCCCCTTGACGTCGCCATGATTTAGTAGAGTTTTCCACTTAATTATGTCTTAATATTAGTGAGAATTTATTTGTAGATGATGTGTAGGTGGAGCAATAAGGGGTTGTCGTTCGGAAAAGGTTTTGTAAGGTGTTTTTTTGCCATGACACACAACGAAGGATGGATTTCAGATTTCAATATTTGGACTCCAGGTTTTCTCTAGATAGTTTCATTCACCGTGTAATAAGGAAAGTACATAAGTTTAACATTTTTGAAGCTTTTCGGTTTTCGTTTAACACTCGCTGCCTGCCAGGGCAGCATGATTGTCCGATAGGGCTACCGTGGCCCGGTATACGAAGGGCTAGGAAAGACCATTAGTGGGTTTAAATCAGTACAAGTCTGACACCCCGTTACGCTCAACCGAAACTGGAACGAGTCATTTGAAGAATTCCCATCATAAAAAAAAAAACAATTTTGTAAACATTTAGATAAATCTCGTGAAAAGCATACTTGTTTAATAGGACCTAATGGCACAAATACTTCATATAGTAACTGTTGCTTGCTAAACTATACGAAATAAAGCGGTGTTTCCTTTTCAACATTGATACAAAAGTTCGTATTACATAATATTCGGTTCTGAAGGTTAAAAGTAGTTAAAACTGCCTTTTGTAGCTACGTAAACATTGTGGTAATAGTGACTTAAAGACAATAAGATCAATTACGTTCATTCAAAGCCTTTGTATAAAAACAAACTGTAAACAGCTATATCGACAAAAGTATGAATATCTTCATTAGTAACTTTAGACAATTGAGAAGTCAATAGTAAACAATTTTCGTTGCTTTTGAATAATACGGTGCCATATTTGATTAATATGTAACATGGGGATGTAGCTCAGTGGTAGAGCGTTCGCTTTGCATGTGAAAGGCCCCGGGTTCGATCCCCGGCATCTCCAAGCTTTTCCATTTTCTCTATTTTGTTTTTTTACTACGCATTTCTTAAAAAAAACTCAACGTTAAGAGATTCTGTACAATATACATTTATTTTTGAAAGTGTAAGTTTCTTCTCGGTCCTTCTCCATAAGAATGACATTGGTACCGCGCACTTAGAGTCAATATTGTAACGTTCTGAAAGTGCGTTCAAAACAGCCTACTTTAAATAAAAACTTTAGATTTTGGATATTAGAGCTTTTGCCGCTTAATTGCCGATTAATATTATTTTATTTTTCATAGTCTTCCGCTATTTAGTATTTGTTGGTAAAGTGGCAAGAGAAATAGAGTTTTAATTCTGTGGATACGGAATATTAAGAACTAAGATTAGATCTAAATAGTTTAAACCTGCTATTTAATTTTACCGAGTAGTACGATATTCTGATGTTGTTTCTTTTTCTAAGACCCACCTTCAATCGGTTTGGTTTTCGTCATTTGACTGTGGTTTTAATGCATCGGAATTTGTGGCGCAGTTGTTGAAGAATCATAGAAATAGTTCGTTGATAGATATATCAGGAATATTATGTACATGAGGACATAGCTTAGAGGTTGTAATTAATAATTAAGTAGCTAATTATAATTAAGACAGTCCACCAGTATTAAAGTCATAGTTTATTTATTCAGTTGTGTTTCAATTAGACAAAAGCAATAGTTACTTCTTAATATTGTAATACAAGGGGATGTAGCTCAGTGGTAGAGCGTTCGCTTTGCATGTGAAAGGCCCCGGGTTCGATCCCCGGCATCTCCAAACTTTTATTTCTAACTTATCGAACTTAATTAGCTCGTAAACTAAAATTATATATCTTAAGATAGTAGTAAGTATTAAAATATTTGTTGGAATTACAAAAGTCTCTTCTGTAAACATGCTATAAAAGTTTGTAAAACTTTCATATTTATTACAATAGTAGCTTTTCGCCCGCGGCTTCGCCCGCATCGAGGTCAGTTATTTCGGGTTTCCACGAGAACTCTTCAAAAGTCCGGGATAAAAACTATCCTATGTTTTGTCTCAGTGGTTTAGACGTGAAAGCGTAACAGACAGACAGACAGAGTTACTTTCGCATTTATAATATTAGTAGGGATTAGTAGGGATGACATTTGCGTTGAGACTAGGAAACAAGACTAAAGACAGAAGTATTAGACTCAGCATTACCTGTTACATGACATTGCTTTTCTAGATTATAGAGGTACAATTACAGTTTAACTACGATTATTCTGATGCCACAATTTTATTGCAAAATAAACTTATTGTTTTACAGTATTCTACAAACATTTTTAAAGACTTTTCTAACTGCATCCATGCACAATGTATGAAAAATGCAAGAACTTAGAAATTCACGGTTGGAATATCTAAATATATCTCAGCAATATACTCATTTCTCTAGATGTGAATTTCTTAAATTGCCAATTATTAAGGGGCAGTAAATTAAATGTAAATAATATACATTTTGTAATTAAAACAGAGCGCGGGAGAATTTTTCTCAATTTCGCCTCGATCCAATAAAGAAATGCAAATTAGGTGCGACCAAGAGTTATGGCTTAGTAGGGATGCTATAGCATCGATATCGATAAAAATGTGGAATGAGGAAATAAAGTACGTTGTTTCACGGCATTAGAAAATACTGCATTACTGAATGCGTGAATGTGTGACTTTAACCTGGCATTATACGGATAGTTTTTGGTGGCATGCAGGTAAAATGAAGACAACAAACAAACTACATATACCTACTTTTTTCGTGCTATGTATGTTCCATAGTTGTATCTTACCGAGAAAACATAAAATGTTTTTAAAAGTTTAAACCAAGTCTTACGTACCAAACTAAAAATTTTCTATGTGAAAAACATGCACTTAATCCCTTGATAATAGCCAAAGTAATATTGTCTTTAAGACGCAGCACTACAGTTAGGTACTTTAATTTAATACACAATCAGAGAATCAAAATCGTTGTGAGATCCTTCTATTTAAACCATCGTGCATCGATACTGTCACATCACTTCGCCAGCCCCTAGTGACGATTGTAAAAAAGTTTTTATTGCTAATCCGGGGTGTTCCCGGCACTAATCTACACTTTACTACCACGCACCGACATTGTCAATCTATCCACAAATTAACTTCCATCTTTGTTTTACTGTCAAACTGTTTATGTTTGTTCCATTGAGTTCTAAATTCGAATTACGAATTTTTCGACACGATTTTTTCGTACGTGACTTTTTTTTTATAAATCAGTTTTTTTATTATAAGGTTTTATTAAGACTTTAGAAAGATTTTTTTTAAGATTTTCGTTCATTATTACAAAATAGGGAATATAAGCAAACTAACAATTAAATATCATATTGTATTTCAAAAGTACTTTTGTTGTATATCATACAACGTAAGAATGAGTATATTGCTTTTAGAACTGGTTGAAGCAATAAAATAGAATTGGAGATGCCGGGGATCGAACCCGGGGCCTTTCACATGCAAAGCGAACGCTCTACCACTGAGCTACATCCCCGCTTGATCGGTTTAGTAATGTTTATGGCCTATTGAAATCTATTACATAGCTAATTCATAGATACTTCGTTTTATTTTCATTAGTGTCTATATGTGATCTTTTATTGAACATTGGCTATATTACACTCACTATTAACCTTCCGAGGAATTATTAAAACAGGATTGTTACCTAATTTGGCACCACATTATGCGATATAAAGTGCAGTACTTACAGCAAGCTAAACAAATGTGCAATTAATATTGTTTTGTACGAGTATAACCATTGTAACTGTTTTCCATTTTGTCATTCAGATATGTTTTCAACAAATCAGTAAGTTCGACGATTTCGCTGGAAATCTTCAAAATGAATTCGCTTTAAGAATATTGACAGATTTTTGCTATAGCATTAATAATGTAAGGGTGAAAGAACTGTTCACCGTTATTAATAAAGATGAGGAAACTGAATTTTAGCCCCAATGGTACTCCATGGAGGCGCAAAATAAAAATAATTTAAATGCTGTAAAAGAACAACTTGAAAGATGCAATAAAGTAATTTGGAGATGCCGGGGATCGAACCCGGGGCCTTTCACATGCAAAGCGAACGCTCTACCACTGAGCTACATCCCCGTATGATAACTTATTAGAAATGATAATACAAGTTTTTTTCCATTTTATTTCTATCCAATTGTGTAAATAGAAACCAAGTTATGACGTAGGAAACCTAGCGTTTGAAATCTATTCATATCATATTTCTTATTCCTAGGTTTAATTTGGTATATTCCTACTCTACTTAAAAAAACAATAGTTCTTCGATTTAAAAGGACTTAAGAATCATGTAATTGTTTTCTCAAAATCTTCAAATTACTCCTCCAGCTCTGGGTTGAGCGGTCGAGAATTTCTGCCTGAAACCCACTATTTTCCTTCCTTTGCCCTTTGTATACCAGGAACGCGGTAACCCTTACGGACAAATATCGCTGGCTCAGCAGCTATCAGCGCTAATTGGCCTCTCTGAGCTTGCTCTCTTTGAGATGCGTGTGGAAGGAAGACGAACCCACCAAACAGCACAGGGCCAGTGCCGTATTATCCATAAGGCACTTTAGGCCAGTGCCTAGGAGCCCAGCACACCCAATGAAATAAAAAAAACCGCGGTAGAAGCCCACATTATTGACACTATGCATCTAAAAAAAAGCTCGATAAATTTTTCACTGAATGAAAATAACTTGAACCAAGGGGGGGCCCCACTCCTTTGTTGTCTCGGGGCCCCTAGATCCGGGCCTGCACAGGGCTGTTTCTAGTTAGTCGGTGAGGTACACCACAGTACCCCCATTTTAGTATTCAAATTACCAGCCTACTCAATGTATATCTCATTAAAACAATCTGGAATAAATAAGAACTCACGATTAATTAAAATGGGAAATAGAAAATGTTTTTTTCTTAATTGTAAGAGGCAATCAACCAGAACCCATTTCCATTTCAGCTGCAGGTACCAGGAAAACATAACGCAATCCCGTGATTACTCTATAGATCAGGTGTACCAACCTATAGATCGCGGTAACGGCGCAATGCCTCGCGCAGTCACATTAAACTGAATGTTTTATACAAACGACGCCTCTAGTGTAACATCTTAGGAACACTATCTATCGACGTCAATCCAGTGAACTATTGCTGTTTTGGAGATTTTTTGTAAGGGAAAGGCTGTTTTAGAGTTTTTAAGATAAAAAAGATAACAATTATCAGAGAAGTTTCGTACAGTTGTCACTATGTTAAGAGTTTTCTAATAAGTTTTTTGTTGTAACACATTAAACCTACTTTTCCTACTCATGTAGTTAAATGTCAACGATAAATCATTAAAGCAATCATTCAAAGTGAAAGTACCAAATGATAAAAAAGCTTATCTGACGCATCTCACGTGTACATAGTCCCCAGAGGCAAACCTTGTCGTTCTTCTTCTTCTCTTCTCTTGCGTGTCCCTCCTCATACTTCGAGTCGTTATGATAGATCGTTCACCGTGCGCGCTGTGAAGCTTTGGAACTCTGTGCCTCACACTATTCGTGAAAGCCCATCGTTGGATGTTTTCAAGAGACGAATCAAGGAATATTTCTTTTCAACATGACCTGTATTTACTTATGTATGTATATATGTATTTATTTATTATAGGTATATATCTTTACATTGTATGTATGTATTTATTATGTCTATGAAATTTTAGTGTAGTTTTAAATTAGTATAATTAATTATAATTATTACATTTTTCTTTTTTTTTTCTTCAAATACTGTTGCGCTGTTTTGATTTCCTTCTATATCAAATCTCTCTATCACTCTAAGGTTTGCTGTAAGAGAACCCAACTCTGGGTTAAGCTCGCCTTTGTACATGAACTTTCCAAGAACATATTGTCCAAGTGTGTGTATTTATGTGCAATAAAGTAAAGTAATAATAATAATAACAATACATAAAAGTATTTTGAATAAAACGTAACAACAAGCGGCATGAAAAATACGTGCAAGAAATAAAAATATGTCACACTAAAGAAACTAAAACGTCGGAAAGTGTAACATTTTTCACAACAACAATATTTATGGGCTCCCAATTGAATTTCACACTTGATTTGATTTCCGATCTTGAAAATCCTTTACGGTTACCAACCGAAAGAAACGCATCTGTCAAATAATAGCGGGAAAACAGACCGCGGCACTAGCAGTCTAAACGAAGGGTCGCTATGTGTCAAATGGAAAATAGTTATTTATGGATACCATTCACAAATTGCATTTCGAGGCCGAATTGATATATTGGAATGTTTTATATGTAAATGTGGTCCTAAGACGAATGGCTTGGCCCAGAAACGGATATAGCATGATTTATACCGACTGTAATGCAGGTTTAAGTATTGTCGACAATCCTGATAGAAAAACACAACAAATGGTTCATATTAGCGCCTTTATGAAACGCTAATGCTACTATTTTTTCACAAAAATTTTATTCAGTTGTAATTGTTCGGTTTAACTGTGGTTATAACAGTCATTTTTAAAACTTGTTAAATGTGATTTCGGGAATGGGAAACTACCAAGACGATACCTAATAAATGTACACAATAAACAAATCGGCCACGTTTAACAGTATATAAAAATATCAGTAATCTTGATCATGTTTCTATCTAAGTGAAGGTGAGTCTATTTCTGCTCACATTAATTAAATGATCTCTAATATTATTACGTCTAGGTAACTAAGAACTAAAAAAATGTATAGCAGATATATCTCTAAACTTCAATATATTTCGTACACACATTTAAACGAGACAACAAATTATAATATGAAATTAAATTCGCAAACATTACGGAATAGAGCACATCGAACATTCAAGTGTAAGTTAATAGCGTCACGTTGGACGTAAAAGCCTTACGACTACAGGTCTTAAATTATTTGTTAAATTAGGCAGTAATTCATACTTTTATATCACCTATAGGTACAAGGCAATGCAAGTAATAATAATAATTAGCGTTCCTTAATTATCTACAGTTGCAGTTATCTCATAGGTGTGGTCATTAAAAAGCGTATAAATAGTTTATTTAACTATTATAATTAAATGGTTATAGTGAAAATAAACGGACGGGACTTGAACCTGCCCCTCTGCACTCAAAACACTGGTCGCTAACCGTTAAATTATAATAATTTAGATAACTTTTTTTGTAAGTTATCACAGTTGATGCAAATTCTAATTACTTGTGTAAGAATTTATCTAAACTGCACAAAATATGCTCCAGTGCCGGAACTATAAAAAAAAACAATATAATACCAACATTATAATAGCATAGAGGCATAGAGCCGCGGTCACGTTTGTACACGATAGTTTGGTTTCTGTAAATCATTATGTCAACTGAGGTCAATACCGTGGGGCCACGAGCCAATCCGTTATTCACGATAAATGACAAGATGAATTTATGTATCAATGGGAACCTAGATTAGTTGTGGGTATATCCTCGCCGGAGGTCCCTTTGAAGTTCTGTCGTGGATCTAATGCGTTCCTTTAGGTTAAAATAATTTTCGTCGAGATTTTGAGATACCTAATTTTTTTTTTCGATGCACTAAATGTATGCTACATATTGGGTTTTATTTACATCATAGGGATGCAATCTCAAAATGTATCGCGTTTTTCGGATCAAATAACTATTGTTTTGAACTTTTTCTAATGACTCGTGCCCTGTTAGTTTTTCTTCACAAAAATCGCTGTCTGTGTCTATATGTCTGTCTGTCTTAACTCAAAGACTAATAGGTATTTTCTATGGACTAGAAAGAAGTAAGTGAATCCAGGCAAAGTAAAATTGTCTGAGGAAGAAGCAAGTAAGCATCAACATAATATTTAGGCCCGCAGTCAATCAAATAAAAAACGGGTATACATTACTTAAGGGCCGATTTTTCAATCGCCAGATAACTTTTATTCGATGAATATATTTGACGTTTTGACAGATTTTGTATAGAAAATATGTCAAACGGCCATATTTATTCCTCAGATAAAAGTTATCTGACGATTGAAAAATCGAGCCTAAATAAAATAAATAAATAAATGCGGACAACATCACATACATTGTTCTGAATCCAAAGTAAGTTGCTAAAGCACTTGTGTTATGGAATTCAGATACCACACACCACAACACCAATAAACAACATATCGCATTAATTACTTTTCGAGTTCTTACCTATACTTAGATCTAATCAAAGTAATTATTAGTCCAAGATATCTGATAGGCACGTGATAATGTAGTTGTCGTGCCGTCGAAATTATCACCGTGATCAAATTTGGATAGCAAGAATAAATATGTATTTACAAATTGTTATACATATGTATGAATAATATAAAATAGTCGGCAAATCACGTGCCGTCAGTTCCTGTTTACCTATTTTGACGTTCCAGTGACTGTGTTGTCCGTATAATAAATGACAACTATTTTAGTAGGTTTCTTATTAACTAAATTTGAACGTAACCATGTTAAATAAAAAGTCCGTGCTGTTTAAAAGTCGAATAAAATTCGAATGTTTAAATTATATTAAATTAACGGCTGCTGTGCCGCAAATAAAAATTTGTCCTTTGTAGTCCCCGTTCATACACCGTACGATACTTAATAACAGAAGTACTTTGTGTCATTCTTGCAGTAGCCTGCTGACGGAAGCAAAAATATAGTTCTCTAGATTGCTGGTCCTCTGCCACACGTTACTTTTCTCTTTTCATATGACTGACCTATAGTAATTAATTAAGTATCATTAATACTAAGGTCAAACTGATTTCTAGTTCAATTTGGTAGGCGGGTACATGCATAGTAGAAAATGGTAATTTAATCTCTCTATATCCTGGTAACACTTCAATCAGTTGATAGGTTAGCGACACGCAGGTGCGTCGCCGTCTCTAAAGTTACAGCTGATGACCTTGAATTAATAAACAAAACAATTATGGATTTCAACGATAAAGTTATCCTTATAACTGGTGCTAGTTCGGGTCTGGGTGCAGCAACAGCGATCTACTTATCAAAATTATCAGCGCAACTTGCCCTTGTAGGCCGCAAAGATCCAAACCTAAAAAGAATAGCCTTATACTGCGAGAAAAGTAAAGGTATTAAACCTCTTGCTATAACCGCTGACGTCACAGAAGAACTTGATGCTGAAAGAATAATAAAAGAGACTGTCGATCACTTTGGAAAACTGGACGTTTTGGTGAACAACGCCGGCGTTATTGGAATGGGCGGCGTCAAGAATTCTTCAATGGAAACCTACGACACGGTTATGAACACCAACATGAGATCTGTGTATCATTTGACGATGCTAGCCACTCCTCATTTAATATCAAGTAAGGGTTGCATCGTGAACGTTTCGTGTATCGCGAGTTCCAAGCCTAGTACGATGGCCTTAGCATACAATATCTCCAAGGCTGCATTAGATCATTTCACCAAATGTGTTGCCTTAGAGTTGGCGCCAGATGGCGTAAGAGTCAACTCTGTGAACCCGGGATTTGTGAAAACTAATTTACTGAAAGGTATCGGTCTTACTGACGATCAGTTGGCATTATTTGTAGCTAATGTTGTAGGTAATATGCCTATGAAAAAGGCAGTGGAAGGTGATGAAGTGGCAGCATTGATTGCATTTTTGGCTAGCGATAAAGCAAAAAGTATTACTGGATCAAACTACATATTGGACGGCGGCAGTTCCTTACGCTAAATATTTTTTGTTATTTTATGATTGTTTCAAAGGAAGCGATGTATACTGTAAAACTAATTTATTAATCTTGATCTTTATTTGAGCATTTGTTACTCGATATTTGTGTCTCGAGATTTTACTAATTAAGCAGTTTTTTTTTCGTTTTATTTTGCTATTCTATGTAAATCAAAGCTTTATTTTGAACGTAATAAAATGATTATGCTAAGCTTAAAGTGAACACTGTTTACTGAATTAATAATCTCCATTTTTATTAAAACATATTTTTATAAGTTTTATGAGCTACCTAGTCAGATGCTTTCAGTATATTTTTATAGAAAATGTTATTGTTACCAAACTATTATAAATCATGTGAAGATTGTATTATTAAAAAAAAGAAATAAATAAATTTAATTACTACGATTGGTTTTACCATCTCTATCTTCAGAATGTCCCTTTAAACCTAAGTACGACTTAAGTAAAACAAATGGTTAAAACCGTTTTGATGCAACACGCTATCACTACGAGTCATCAATTATTTTTTCATGCATTAACATTCTTAATTCGTATTTTAAAACCTGACTGCTTTTCTTACAATCAGATCGTGGGGTAAGATTAAGCACTGTACTAAAATGACACGTGCCTGTTCATTGCCTACTTGAAACCAAGACTTGAGATAAACTCCATGTACTATAATAGTCTAGAAAAACTAACTACCACTTCCATTAATAACTATGTAGATGTTAACACGACCAATATGCCTTTTCCGCATTTTTTACTTCTAGTTTTCAAAGCTATGAGTAATTTAAATAAATAGTAGGTACATACCAAAATAGGTTCTTAGACACTTATCTTCGACAGCCGCGGTATTTAAGCCTAAAAAAACTTTCTCACATTTTTGTCGTATTCTGCAACGATTAAGGCGAAAAACTTACGAGAACTACTAGTAATCCTTGTGGGAATACTGATAACAAACAACGATACTAAGAAAAACTAGTTTCTGTAGTCTGTAAGTACAAAACGAGGTACATTTCTGCCATTCACAAAAGCCTATCTTTATTGAACGTTAGATTGTCGTCGATTGCAACTAATTCTGCATTTTCTACAAGTCACAGAATAAAAATTTCCGTTTTTTAAGTAATTCCATTTCGATCACAAGTGGACAGGATATCGGAATTTACAACAGAAGTCATTTGTTAGTTCAGGTTGTATAATCTGCAAGTCTGATTATCACTTACCTTATAACTCCTTAGCATTAGGTGCCATGGAATAATTGTTTTTTTAGTCATCTTTACATACCCGTCACATTATTTCATTTTAAAATGGCAGTTTTTAATAAAGCCTGTCGTATTTCTTGATAAGACTACACGGTTTTTACTACAAATACATATGTATTTATTATGGTTTGTTCCTTGTACAGCGCCAATATACATACTTTTTAGTTTTTAATCACAGAATATTGTGGGAGAAATGTCGATTAAATGTTGAAGAGAAGCTTTACCGGTTTCACTCAAAATAAGATGTCAAGCTTCAGGCAGTCGAAAGCTATGGTTTCTTCAGGTACATAATTTTGGAGACCCATAGTTTAATTTATCAAGGCAAGTCGCCAGATAAATATTCGTAAAACGTTCTATGAACATGACCTACGCTATGCACAATATTTACTCAAGTGTGCCCAATAATCGCATTGTATCGTATCAAATTAGTCAAAGTTATTCGTCTCACTGCAGAACCTTATTCTATATTTGGTCAATCTTCCACACGGGGATGTAGCTCAGTGGTAGAGCGTTCGCTTTGCATGTGAAAGGCCCCGGGTTCGATCCCCGGCATCTCCAAAACTTCTTTTTAGCATTTTAGGCCTACTGTCAGGTGTTTCTAAATCGTTTGATATTTTTTCATTCCTTTTTGTTGGAAAAGAAAACATCATCAGGCACATCGAAACTACCGAATTTTGTACCTGGTGATAAAGTTATAACGATTTATATATATTTTGATACTAATTTCTTCCTGCAGTCAACTGTCTAACTTGGTAAGTTATCAAGAATTTTAGTGTGAGGCAGCATTATAATTATGGTACCTTCACATTTTGTAGCTATAGCTCTCCAACACATTTTAATATAAACCAGCATTTTGCTATTCAATACTTGCCCATACAATTGAATAACGCCTTCGTCAATATCCAACACTCCACTACCTGCATTAAACGCTATTCACATTTTTGATTAATTACACATAAAACGTATAAATGCAATAAAACCCAACAAAAACAATGTCACATTCGGTTGTATTTGTCTGAGCGTACAAATTATAGAGTAAAAAATTAAATACAATTTTAAAAAAGAAACGACTTCATATGTATAAAATAATAAAAAAAAAACTACATTCAACGCAGGGTAATCGCAATCAAAATAATGTGACGTGTCAACCGATTTATTGTTACACTGAAAAATAATTTAATAATTACAATAAACTTGGATTTGTGATTCATAAGAAACAACAAATTTTCGCTTTCCAAAAAATACACTCGTAAAATTATGTTTCATAATTGTCAAAGAGATTATTATTAACTTTCATAAAAAGGAATGAAACATGATCGATCTACTTACGAATCGATTATACTTAATAAGATTATATACATCGATTTTTATCGATTCTTTTTTGAACACGACTCGACGACATCACGAGCTCAATACGCGCTAAACTAGCAAACTCTAGGTATACAATGAACACATTGTAATTTGGAAATTACCTAAATTATTTACGTTTAGAATCTCGAGTTTTCTTTTTTTTTAGTTTGTAAGGAAATCAAGTCACTAATTAAAATATATACTATATACACGCAGGTAAAGCTTTTAGAGCAGATCATTGATAGCATTTCAAAATAACTTATCATAACATCATCAGAACCAAAATCCTAAATTCTTTTATTTGTTTACCTGTGCGTACACAGACTGATAGAACATTCACAATAGTTTATTAAAACAAAACTAAAATATTATTTAACACTAAGATTTCTATCAGTCTCGGAATACTGACTAAAATATAGTTTCTGAACGCTTTGGCTATCATGTAGAACTCCAATATTGAGAATGACATGTTGCGGTTCGAATAAATGTTATTCAGTATAGCTACCGCGAATATGTTGCATGAACAATACAATTGTACTGAATAAGCATGTCAGAAATTTTATTTCAATCATCCTAAAACAAATAGGTGATAAGGCTACATTTTCTTACAAATATTTTTATTTTTCTCCACATACAATTTCACCCACTTATGTAGACATTTGAACCATCGAGCCTACACTACAGGTCTCCATCTATTCCTTAAAACAAATATTACGTAAACATTAGCCAACTAAATGCCTACATTTCACGGGTTTACATTAATTTTGAACACCAATATCGTTATCACTCCTGTCTAAACGTTCACACGAAGTTTTACTATATTTATAGATTTTTAAAACTTAATATTTTTTTAGTATTAAATACTTTGAAGGAGTGAAAAGGTCGTGAGCAGGAATGTGATTCGCGTAATATAGAGTCAAGAATGCGATGACAAAGACGGGAGAATTATACATATCAGTCGACAACTCTGAACTGACCGTCGGCCACCAGGCGAGCTCGCGTCGAACACGGAAAAATGATGAGTACGACAAACGCCGTGGGCGACAGGGTCAAAGTTGTCGAATCACATCGGGTTAACGCTAAAACGGCTACTATTACGATAATAATCTTCGAAATAAGCTCGGCATAGCTTTCACTGGGGTCAGTCACTGTTCAATTTGGTGCACGTGGTCGGGGCGCGGCGCTAGAGGGTCCCGGCGGGCGCGGGGCCGGGCGCGGGGCCGGGCGGCGGCGCGCTGGCGGCGCTCGCGGGCTGCTCCAGCGACGCCAGGCTGGGCACGGAGGCGCGCTCCGACGCGGCCGGCGACGGCGCGTCCACATCATTCTGCAACCATCCAACGCGCTCAGCGGCGCCGCCGGCTACCGCCCGGGAAGGTCACCGTTACTCACTCGCATTCCGCGACGCTCGACCCCCGTCTACTGTCTCGGACCTCGCGACCTACGCATCACACGGACCACCAATCTTACATGGCGAAAAATCATATTTTTCGACGATAACTCACTACCATATCAAGTTAAGTATGCATGTAAATTTAATAGGTTTTAATATTAGATTACTAGTCCGTGTTATCGGAAACGCGTAGAGACAGTAGACAGACATCTATAATGCGTCACGAAGACACTAAATTACTGTGCTGCTGATGGTACTGATGAAATAGATGTGAAAACTATGGAAACAAAGAGTCGTGTGACAAAAATATATTTGAAAAAAAAAACTGTCTTACATTGTAATCAAATACAATGAACCAGAATAACTTCTACCTTATATTATTATTTGAATGTTTAGTTGCGAAAGCTCGAAGTGATTTTGGTTAATGTTTGATTATTCAATTTTGAACTACGAGTTAAACCAATGATATGGAAGCAGCATTTGAAAGCCGTTACGATGAAATTAAATGATTAGGTAATATTCTAAATCCATAAAATGATAATTTAGATTAGTTTAATCGCTACAAAACTAGCGAGAGAGACCAATTCTTTGAAAAAGGTGTAGGGTTGTCCATCTGACAATTTGTTTCTGTTTCTTAGTTCAGAAATTGAACATAACGATGGATTTAAAATATATATCAGCCTATGAACAGCACATTTAGCGAGCGACTGGTGCGTAAGGTGATTCCCACTGCAGACAATGACAAGCGGTCCAAAGAGGATTGAAAGCACAGTTTGTTCACATAGAATCATGTGACAACTATTTATTTACAAAAGTTAATTCTATATCATAAGAACACCAAGAATATAAAAAATGATTATGAAAACTTAAATATTGGCAAATCCAAGAAATATTAGTTTATTAATAGTGTTAGTAAATTACTTACCGCAAGCACAAAGCGTTAAGAATTGTAAAAAAGAGTTAGAATCATGCCAGTATGGTGTGTTAAAAAAATGTAAATTATAGCTGTAGCAAGAATAATAATATATACGATAAATACAAATCTGTATACAAAAATATAATAAAAATATACCTTACAACTACCTAATATACTGTGTTTACTTTATTTAAAGAGTCTATAAATTTAGCACCATTATTACAATGAGATGTATCGACTACAAATAATGAATATCGACTTATCGATTAATTTTGGCAAAAATATGTTGACGTACATCACTAGTTGTTTTATGTAAGATCTAGAAATGAGATATCTATACGATTTTGGTACAATTTTACTTAGCTAACGTACCTAATATAAAGTGCGTGAGAAAACCTATGAATGCAATATAAAATATTTATTTAAGTGTTACAGACATAGAAATCTAAATAACAAGGTAATAGAAGTGCCAACGCCGCGTGACCTTGTCGCCACACTGGTGTCCTGGACGACACCAGCGCGCGAACTTACGCTCAGTCGCTCGCGGAACGTCGTCACAGCAAGAACCACTAAAAATGGTGTTTTGCGGGGTTTCTCAGGCTGGAAATTCATCTGCATCGTGTAATAACATAAATAAATAGATAACATTTTATCGGTAAGTGAATTATTGCAGTAATATTGATGTTATTGCAAAATTAAATTTCAAAACATAACCTTCATTATAAACCATATTTATATCGCACCATCCTGCAACAATTGCATTCTTTACTAATCATTGCCTCTGCAGTAAGAAACTTACAGAAATGCACAGTTGTAAAAAGAGAAATGTATAACGAAAAATAATATTTATCAATGCGATCGTATTTGTAGTGGTACGGCCGCACAAAACTGTCGGAAATAGTGATGTGGTTAAGTGCGGACAAATTATCCAAAATGAACATTGTATACGAAAAGTAACAATTTTAATAGTCGTTTGTTTTTGTGAACATATTATTGAATATATTTTTATTTCAGATTCCCACAGGATTGAAATAAATACAAGACAAGTGGATGTCTACCACGGGTAAACGAAATTGGTACCCTACAACTTAGGCCGAATATACACTATGAAATTAGTTGCATGCTTGATAACTTGCCGCCCGCCGCCGCCCGCGCCCCTCTCCATTTTTACGGCTCGGACCGCGCTCGCAACTGAATGTTTCAAAAAGTACGCCTTGCGTTATAGCATAGCATTGAATAAAAATTGCAATTTAAATTTATCCAAATCTCATAAATACCTATTTTTCTATTATGAACGTTTACTAGTCATTGGATACATGAACTGGGCTGCTTTTGTAAGACGACTAAAAAACCACCGTAGGTATATACCAAACCTACCTACCAAGTATTTCCTAATATATTTTTTTTGTCAACCGACAATTAGCGAGTTTTTTTTTTGTAAGTGCATAATATAGAAGAATACAACAAAAAACATTGTCACTCATAATTTCGTCTTTCATTATATCCGTAGTCAATCCCTAGTGTAGTTTACGTAATCACTACGCCTAACGCAAAAAAATGCAATGACTGTGTGAGTTAGTGAATCCATACAACGACAAAGTCAACCTTATTACAATAGATGTACAGCCTAGTGTTGTTTGCTTGGTCTTCTCGATGTTAATGTTTGCGTGATTGCGTAGTTATTTGCTGTGAATGTGTTGAAGCCCCGCCCACCGGCGACATGCGTTTCGATAGATCGCCGCGGTGTATGCCATTTCTATTACCTTGTTATTTAGATTTCTATGGTTACAGAGGTAGTCACTACATCTCTAAATAAATACATGATTTTGACAATGATCGTAGCTTTGGCTAGACATTCTGTGTTTTACATCTACATTAAACATTTAAGTACATAACAATATTTAGTTTTACGTTCAGGACTTACAAAATACCTGCGGGATCAGGGTACCTAGATTATAATTGTAAAAGTATTAATCTATTTCACTTAATACATTAACTATTAAGTCTACCTACTTACATTTTAATCATCACAATACATTATTTATACCTATTCGTATAAATCGTAACATATACATAGAGCACGAATTTATTAAAGAAATATATTTTTCAAGTAAAAAATCTAATAAAAACATCGGCCTCATGCGACTTTTTATTTCTTACATATATATTTATTTACGTAAAAACTTTTTTCATTTGAATCTACGCTAGAGTATTGAGGGTACAGATATACAATCTAGTATAAAATATTTCCTTAGTGTCATAGCATAAAATCTAGCTCTAGAATTGGACATACTGGTAGCACATATAACCTTCTAGCTTCCAACATTGAACCGCTATATTCGTCTATATTGTCTATAGCATCCTTCGTTCGAACACTATTACCAACGAGGTTTGTACACTATTACGGGACGGTTTGTCGTAGCCACACTATTTTGTACTTTTCTCATGTTTCTCTTTTCTACGCACTTACTGTGAGCGACGCTCTTACAACCCAAGTATGCTCTCCTGAGCGCACTTGTCACTTTGCCCTGACAATCAGTCACATCCGACAATTTATTACGAGAACCTATTTTGACATAAGTAAATAAATGCTTGAGAATTGCTTGAGAGGAACTACAATATTAAATGCAGAAAACTTGTAAGTATATTTTGTTTGTGAGGTTTTGAAGATATAAAATGGCCAGCAGAGCAGTAAAAAACAAAATAAGGCAATCAAAACATATTAACATAACTTTGAAATTGAAAATCTGAAGTTAAATCAGAAGAGCAGTTACGCCGACACTCAGAAAATTATAAAAGCTCAAAAGAGTGTTTATATAAAAAGATGAGATATATTTTATGCGAAACGAATCTTAAAGTATTTAACAATAAAATTGTAAATGATATTTAGCGGCTAGAGAAGAAAAGTTCATGCTTAACATTGAAATATTCTCACCACACTAAATCCAGGCTTTGCCTGCAATTCACAACAGTGTTGACTAACATCCTATGTTAACCTAATCATATAATGGCAGTCGGAAAACCGTCTTAAATTATCTTATGGCTAATTATATTAAAATATATAAATAAAATATTTAAATGTATGTTATATAAAATTAAATCTCAAACCAATAACATATACATATATGTAAGTTGTTTTAAGCAGTGTTCACACGTTGGTAACATATTAGACCGTTAACTAATTGTATTCTATACAAGAAGTTGGCAATGATGTTTCGGTATGTGGCTCTAAGGCGTCTTACATAAACGATTGTTGCATTTATTATAGCGGAAGCTTCGTTAATTCTGAAGTTTCTTTCTTAGATAAATTTGGACTGGCGTGTAAATTATTTAAATTACCATAGAAAGAGACATAATCGATCATAACAATTATTTACATTAATGTTAACTTCTTTCGTAAGATTTACCAACACGTGAACATAAAAAACATAAAGGAACCTTCACCAGAACTTAAAGAGAGTGAGTATGAGCGAGATGAAAGCTATAATGTAGTGGAAGACGGCCGAGACTGTTGTTACCTTGAGCGGCACGGGCGGGACCTCCAGGTGGTAGCCGATGTCGCACAGGTTGCGCAGCAGCTCCAGACCTGCGGAGAACGTGAAAAATATTCATAAATAAAACCACGTAAGTGAACGTGAATGGTTAACAAATTGGTACTCGGTGAGGGTACGCCAAAATCAATTATGTTTGAGTTTAATGAGAACCACAAGCATTTGTGTGATCCACAAATGTTAGTCTGGGTGTATTGTGCATTTGAGCAATTGAATGTTTGTGATTAAAAATTCTTAAGGCGGGAGTCGTGCTTTTTTTAACATGTCACAAAAATACCGCTCGCAAACCTTTTAAAAACCAATTAAAAAAATAGTAGTAGTTTTCTTGGCAAGTCCTCAAATTAAATAAAGTCGTGTGTATGTGTACCGGGCTCCCTGTTGTTCCCGTAGCGCGTCTCCCAGGCGTCGAACAGGCGGTTGTAGTATCTGGGGCCGGCCAGGTAGGCCAGGTACTTGTGCGTGTGCGGGCCCGGGAAGATGCGCTGCATGTCGCCCGCCTGCGTCAGCTCGTCCTCCGCCTGGATCAGGTGCCGCACGTCGTCCGACGTCAGCGTCGACAGGATGTCGCGCAGGTACTGAGGGGCGCGGACAGGCGAGGTTACTTATGAACTAAACATCAATACAACAAAGGCGCAGTCGTAGTAAGCTGCAGTTGAAAATAAATCCTACCATTATTATAAATACGAAAGATTGTATGTATGGATGTTTTTTACTCTTTCACGCAAAAACCACTGAACAGATTTAGACGAAACTTGGTACATTAGATAGTTTATACCTGGACTAACACGGGATAGTTTTCACCCCGATTTTATGTTCTTTTAAGTTTATGTTATTTTATGTAGCATCATTTTAATCCTACCACTATTATAAAGGCGAAAGTTTGTAAGCATGGATGTATGGATGTTTGTTACTCTTTCACGTAAAAACTACTGAATGGATTTGAATGAAACTTTACCACAATATAGCTTATACATCAGAATAACACATAGGCTACAATTTTTGAGGTTTCTAATGTAAGGTCGTAAAAAAACACATTTTTTGCGCTTACATTGCAAACGCTGACTGAATCCTACATGATAGATAGAAGGCAGATAGATAGATAGAAGGCAGGTATAAATTATAACTTATATCTTCTAACCACGCGGACGAAGTCGCGGGCAACAGCTAGTTGATACATAAAACTAAATTTTGCTAAGTTAGGCACGGTTTCAATAACATATTATTATGCATAAGAACACAACTCACCATATCACGATCTTCCATGTTAGTGTAGATTATATGTTTGTCTCGCTCTTCTTTTGACAAGTACACTGTGTACAACCGGCTGTCGTACGGTAATCCCGCCTGAAAACACACAGGGTTAACTTTGCAACAGTGCGCTTCATAACTTGGATTGGAAGACCATCCACCACGTTAGGAATGAGATCAGGCGCATGATCAACATTAGAACAATGTTTTCAGGTACAGTTATGCTGAGACATAGTATTTTCTTTTTAACGTTAAATTTAATGGTTTGATGAAGGATGTTTATCAGTATCACCTGACCAGTCGGTTCGACTCGCAAGCCAGATACCACATCAGCTCATAATAATAGACTGATTGGGTCAGAAACTAGACGGGTGATATCAATACGAGACAGTTAGCCATTCATCAAATACTCATAATCTTAACACGTTACCATCTTATGCGGCTTGTCCTTGGACAGCATCTCGAGGTTGGTCTTGACGGGCACCTGGAACTGCGCGATGTTGAGCACGGTGGTGACGAGCGGGCCCTTCACGTGGATGTCCAGCGGCGACGCGCTGTGCAGGCTGGGGGAGATGTTCACCTGCGGAGGGGGAGGGGATTTATATTATTTGAAGTAAATTTGTAAACTGATTGCATTATAGTCAATAGCAAAGGTAGATTCTCAAAATTACAGGTAGATTATCGAAGAGTTCGCATCGGAACTGAGTGGCGTCGTCGTAGTCATTGAAAAAATTGGTACCAGTCAGAACATGCATGCGAAAAAAATAGTTGTGACGCGAACTCCGTTAATTCGTATTAAAATGCTGGTTCTGATCAAATACTACTACTTTGGCTGTACGTCAAAAAAACAGGCAATTGACTAAACCGGGAGCAACAGAGTTAAAACATGTCTTCATACCCAGTCAATGGACGATTAACATATCCCATTTGTTGAGGTTTCACACAAAAATTTGACATATCATCAAAGATTCAGTGATCAAAATCGCACTTTACCTCCAACAACCAAGGCTTCAGATCTTCATCTAACAGCACATCGATCCCGAACAGCTCGTAACAGTTGTATCTGGATGTGATGTTAGCCTTGGTGAGCGAGCTGATGCTGGCCTCGCCCGATATGATGGTCTTGATGACGAGATCCTTCATCGCGTCCCACAGCTGGTCCGTGTCGACGCGCTTCTCCGACTTCAAGTATTGGAATAGGGTTTGAAGTGTCCTGGAATTTTAAATTAATTGATTCTATATACTGGCTGTTAAAGTATTAAATAATGCTTGTTTAGCGTTTCTCTACTTACGCTTTCAGATTTATCTTTAGCCCAATAGATAACATGTCAATGTTTGTATCACTAAATTGTTCACGGTGGAATATCGTATTTAGTCTATAATTTATTCGTTTCTTTACTTAAATTTGTCGCATTTGGTGTATTTAATGTAAAAAAATAATAAATTGTGAGGAAATTAAATGTGCAAGAATATTTCAATGATACTTACCATTTATGTCCTTCGCATGCAGCAAAGTCTTCATTAGGAGTGTAATTCTTAGATAATCTATTAATTGAGTAATTCGTCAGGTGCATATATCTATCGTTCAATGACGCCAGCTCGTCATTGTACTTTACTGTAATTAAATAATAAGCATGATAAGAAAGTAAAACAAAAAGACACAATCAATTGTGGCTAGCTCCCTTTCTGTTTTTGAGAGCAACAAGCTGAAACCAGTGTCTACTTCAATAAGTAATTGTATCAAGACATCTGTGTTTGAGTTGATATACCATACAGCAGCGCTGTAAAGCAGCCCATTGTATCAATTGCACTACAAGAAATGCGCCAGCAATTTCGCACATTTCGAAGTCACGTTACTACGACAAGATAGGTACACATGGTATGGCAGTTTTTACTAGTAATAAAACTATAATCACCTGAGGCAAACCTGGCCAGCCCGTCTTTATACAGATATATCCTGAGCGGATGCACCGACGTGACCAGTACGTACAGTCTGAGATCGAACTTGTTGCCGTTGATGAGGTAGGGTTTGGATACGTAGCGCTGTACCACTACGGGTCGCTTCTTAGGTATTTGGGTCCATTTTGATACTACCTTTATGCCTGTCCCGCGAGCCGACGCCGGCTGAAAACATTATAGTACATAGATTAGAACAATGTTATTACATTTAGAGTTTTAGTCATCTTTTTAATTATATATCTGCCAATAAAATTTCATTTATGTGATATTTTTCACTTTGTCAAGAAGAAATATGTAACGATTTTACATGCTTAGGACCGAAATGACAATTTTTTATCACGTAGTTTTGAGCTACGTTGAATGTTTTAGTCCCAAATATATTCTTTTAGTATTTTACATAAAACAACAACGAAAAAACAGGAGCTAAGAAATGTTATTCCACGTGTCAGATATTTAAATTGAATCACTACAATTACGTGTTGTATATCATGTAAACCTGAAAAACCCTGTTTTTTCAGTGATATTGCCCTTGATATATTTGATTGTTTATTTAAATCTGTGTATATTTATGCACCCCTAATCTTTAAATCGTCTAGACACACGTAAATAAAAACGAGACATTGACATTCTTTGGGTTCGTAAATTATTTACGTCGTAAATGTCGATTTGTATATGAATTGTAGATGTGGCATTGGCATTGGGTTATGATCGATTTTTGTATATATTTGAACGTAAGCTACTGCTAGGTGAAAAAATGTTCATACGGAATGAATTAATTTTGATTCCCCTAGATAAAACCTTGATTCCTGGTTTCACGATTTCCTTCCTTATTTACAGTATTTTTTATTCAAACCTACCCATTCAGTGTGCGACTTATTGCAAGTTCGATACACGCGTAAGATAAGCATGTGTGATCCATGAATGCTTGTCCTTAGTAAGTAAAACCCCCCGCGACGCAAGGACTAAATTCATTAATGCGGAGGTCAAAATAAAATAGTTAAAACCAAATACTAGAATACAGTAACCTACGACATACCGGTTTAATAATCCACCGTTCATTATTAGCGGCATACTTCTCCCAGTCGTGTTTAAGGAGCTTCATGTCATGAGGCAGTACATACGTCTTGGGCATAATACCGAACTCGGCAACACCATACTTTGACACCAGCTTCTGTAGATTCCTCCATAATCTGTCTTTTCTGCCGATTTGAAAAGTGCCCGGGAAGTGATTCATCTTCTGCCCGTCTTTTATCGCTCTAAACATTATTGATTTCATATGTTTGCCCCATATGCCTATCCATTCTATTGTTTCTGTGGAAAATAAATGATATAATATTAGAGACAGCTTCTGTGTTTAAATTTATATAGTGTGGAGGTGATATTAGGCAAAGGTTTCCGTATTCAAATTGCTAGTGTGGATTTTGATGTATTATTACTTCTGATACAGAAGCAAGTATAAAATATAAAAGAAGTAAATTATAGTTCATTTAAATTACATCAAATCTTAGATCTAATTAATATACTGATTTCACCAGCAACCTACAAAAGAAGAACGTTTAAAAATGAAGTTAAGAGAAACGGAGTGAAGATCCTTCTTTCGTAAAATATCTTAGTTATTCAAGTTCTTACCTTCTTGCGGACATTCAGCAGTATCACACTCGCTCTTAACTAATCTAAATCCAGAGTTCGTCAACGTTTTCTTAACAACTATAGGCGTGATGGCAGTGAGTTTCCATTTGAGGTGCTTCTGTATCGGTAGGGGTATCTTCAGGATGGGCGTGTCTTCGTGGCCAACGAACTTTAGGTATGGAGGCACGCGGGGAAACAGAGATACACGGAGACAACTTGTTATTGATTCCGGAAGGCAGAGTGGAGATTCTGAAAGGAGAAAAAGTTAAAAGGTATAGTAATGAATAATGGCTAAAATGTTGAAATTGAAATATTTGAATATGATTCTATAGAACGTAACATTTCAAGTAATGGGACAGTGTGAAGTGTTAACTATGTGCAACAATTTGAATTCTAAGTTATTATAATTCTAAGTAATTTCAATATAAAATTATTGAGGTAAAAACGGAACATAAGTAAAAAATGGTAAGAGAAATTAGATGACATATAATTAATGATTGAAAGTAAATAACTTATAATTGTCGAAATTAGTAGAGAAAATAGCTCCGTTCTATAACCATATGCACGATGACGATGGCATGATGTTAAATGAATCTAAAGGAAATGCGTAAGGCATATGAATAAAAATGATAAATAAATATTTACAACAAATAAAATGACGATAAATTGAATCAGTGCCAGGACATAAAAAATAAAAAAACAATATCATCGTACTACGCATTCTGCAGTCCATAATCTACGTTACAAAAGTGAAGAAAACATGTCTACAAAACGCTACCAAACTAGACATAATAAATAACAAAGAAAAACCGAAAATTGAAACGCAAACGACACATTAATATAGCTTTCAAACAACTTTTTTAACTTGTTGAAGTTACATTATATTAATTCCAGTTATTGCCGTATAGCGTGCGTCCACGTTTCATAGCATAATTTTCTTAGCAACACGATTTACAAGATAAAATGCGAAATACAAGTGGGGGGCTTGCCTTTGCGTGACGGCATTGATTTGAACGGGCTCGTCGTGTGCAAAGCTGTCAAAAACATTTGCTCCTTGCTCATTTTATCTGTAAACAACGTTGAATGCGTTGATAGATTGTCGACGTAATCCAAGCATTTGTAGTACAATGCTTTTGACTCGTTTGACTGATAGTCGCTTGTTCGTATGTATATATACGTTTTCAAGTTCTTGAGAAATGCGATTCATGTCTGTTCATTCTGAACTTCTGTATAGTTCTTTAAATAGTTCGTATGCAAAGTTTATTGGAGTCGAGCAAACCTTTATCTATCTGTGTACAATTTGTAGTAATATCACTAGCTACGTCGTGATCAATGAAATAGATACCGTGTTGTGGGTGGTAGTTGCAAATAATAATAATAAATAATAAATAAATGCAGACAACATCACATACATTGTTCTGAATCCAAAGTAAGTTGCTAAAGCACTTGTGTTATGGAATTCAGATACAACGAAGGTACCACAAACACCCAGACCCGAGACAATGTAGAAATGTGAATTTTTACATTGACCCGACCGGGGATCGAACCCGGGACCTCAGAGCTAGCGACACCTTGAAACCGGTGCGTACGCCACTCGACCACGGAGGTCGTCAATACTACGGTGCAACCGTTTCGAAGCAACGATAACCTTATAGTTTCCATTGCAGATTTTATGGTAATTTAAACTAAATCTATTGAGATTTAAATTTCGGCGAAGCAGTGAAATCTGTGCTTACTACTTTACCAAACTTGACTGTCAGACTTACTGCTTAGATTTGATAACAAAAAAACTGTACTTCCGTTTCGCGCTTTCAGAAGTTAATTGTTCTAAAAGGATGAAGTACATGACCAAGATCGACAATAATTGAATTGACTGCTAGTCTCTACTGTCAACATCTACCCTATTTTCACCCAATTGAGACCAAAGGAATACTCTAATTTTAAAAAAGCGAATCCCGCACTAAGTAACTTAATACTCGTAAGACTCAGGAAAAGCATTCGTGGATCATCAATCGTTTGGACGTGGAGACCGCTTGCCTATATTATGTGCAGTCATGTATAACCAGTACTACCTTTAGAAGCAGCCTTCTTCGGCGTAACCACGGTTCCATTGAGCTTGGTTGACAGCTTAGTAACGAGAGCGACCTCCGCCTTTTCGTCGTCCTTCTTGAGCTGGTTGGGCAGCGCCGGCTTGTCCCCCTGTATCTCTGCTAACGCCGCGTCCGTTTCCATCTGCCACGAGTCTGTAAGTGTGTCTGGTGATGGTGATCTACTGTGTGCGCTGTGAAAATTATAAAACATAATGTTTTTGTATGTGTATTTTTGGGCATGTCTAAAAATCCCGCGTTTTAGCTTTTATAAGAAGACTCAGAAAAGCAATGAGGTTATTATTGTTAGGTTTAAAGTCGTGCTTATTGGATAATACCTCAAAAAACTGACCAAAGCCACAGAGGGAAACAATATGTTTAACAATACTCCATATTTTGCATTAGCTCAATATGGATGGACTATTTTTTAATTTTAATAGAAAAGCAATTGAAAAGTCGTACTTCCGTCGTTAGTATTTAACTTACATCGGATAACAATAGGTAGTAACAGTAATCAAGAAAAAATCTTACTTATATCAGAAAGATAATGCATTTACATCTATAAGTACTAAAACAATGCCTAAAGTCGTGTACGATAAAATATCTTAGCACGGAGCATTAACCTCAGGAAAGAATGTCGTAGCCGCATTGCGGGGAACTCATTAATACAGGAAACAAAATTGCCGCGAAAAGGAACAAAACTGCAATAAATTGTAAAAGGACTCGTAGAAGTATGGCAAGTTATTTAATCTGTATTGAAACAGTAATTTGAAAACTTTGGTAATTGCTTTAAAAGCAAACTTTGTCGCTCAAAAAAGGATGGCTTTTACTTGGAAGTTAATGTTAGAAATATATCTGATGGAAAAAAATATTGATATCGACAACTTCCTGTCGGCTAAAACATCGCATTATACAAATCGAAACGTTACATTTATGTTAAGACCGACAAAGTAGATTATGTAGCCTAAAATCTATAATTCTGTAAAAACAAAAAACTATCTGCACCGAATGTAGGCGTTTTCTTAATCTCAACAACAACTGATTATATTATAATTCAAGGATATCTGGCACAAAAACAGATTACAAAAAAAAATAAAGTGAAAGAATTTACGGAACAATTTAAACTCGCTCTTGAGATGCTTGAGCGATTGTATTTATAAGAGCATTGAAACAGGTATGATTATTTTAAGATTCGAGTATGGTTCCGATCATCTCGCTTCCTATAAAATCTTGAAGTAGAACTGATTGTGGAAGCGAGACGTCACTATACAATGCTGTTACGCCCTGTCTCATTTTAACAATTAAATACAGCAGCGATGTGTTAAGAGCTTTTGGTATATGGCTCTGTATAACACTCGTCTGCTTTATTAGTAATATAGCACGTGAGTTTTTAAAATAAATCTTTTTTGAGAACGTACCTACTGCTTATAATTAGATTAATTGTAAATGCTACCAGTACAAACTAAGAAAATAGGTATTTAACTGGCTTCCTGAACAAAAGTCGGATTTTCATCAAAAAAAGGGACACAATCCAGGACTCGTTTTCAAGCAATCATGTTTTTGTCAAACAAAATAAATTAAACCATAAAAAAAAGAATAAATAGTTTATAAATTTGGACTCTAGTCGCGCCTTTCCAACCACGATCCCGTTTTCAGAATTACACAACCAGTAAAAATATACATAAATAGCTAACTCACCTGACACAATACGTAATACAAAAACTATATCATTATCCAACATACTATATTAATCATAGTTATTATCAATCGTTATCAGTATAATACTCACTCTTCAGCCTCTAACTCGAGTAGGCAGCAATCGGTCTTGCTTCCGGTCTTCATCTTAGCGACTTTGGACTTCGGTTTTACCTTCTTTTTGGTCTTAACAGCTTTTTTCGCAACTGGTATGTTGGTGATCGAGCTCACTGGGAGAGCCGGGCTCACCGCTGGGCAGGTGGGCGTGGGCGTGTCTTGGCGTGACTGCATAGGGAAAGGTAGCTTTAAAATAAAAAATTACATATTTTGTTTATCCTTACGAGTTGTAAAGTTGACCTAGGGAAGACTCCCGCATATACATATAAGATAAGTAAATTTTCATAATGTAGTTCATAATGCTAGAGGTTGCATTTTTTATACTAGTAAGTGTTATGTTATTATGTGTTAGAGATATAATAGTTTTTGCCAGTGGCTTCGCCCGTGTGGATGTTAAGCTACCTCCATATCGAAGCATGCTGCACAACCGTGGGACAGTATCAAGTTTCCTAAATACAGATGGTCTTAACTGCAATCTTTACCAGTTACGAGTTCGCATAATATACAATTGAGAAATCGTAAAGCCCCTCTAATTCTGAAACGCATTAATTTCAAGAATTCTACAAACGATCCAAACGCGCACATGCTGTGACATATACTAATATTCAGGAAATCTAAAGCGTCTGAATTCCCAAATTCTGGCGCGGTAAAATGTACAGAATTTTTCTTTTCGAAAGTACGTAGGCCGGTCGGTATAAATAAATGGGACGGAACATTGTACCTATTGAATATTTTATTTATGCGGAACACATGCGTAGACTACTTTGGGCCTGTTCTTATTGAACCAAAGAGTTTTTAAATGGCTTACTAGGTCAAGGAGGTAATATACATATAGGCTTAATCAATCGACGCGGAAACTTCATCCCTACTTGATGCGAAAATAGAACCCGATTAGGATAATTTCATACGTAATTTCATGCTATCTTGCTCACACCTACTACTATAAAGCAAGAACGAGTGAGAGAAAGCTAGGTCATGCGTCAAGTTACCCAGTAAAGCCTGTTATGTTTTCACGGCTTAACCGGTGAACCGATTTGATGGAATTAGCTGTGGAGCTTGACCTAGGGTCAGTTATTTATACTACGATGATTTATTTTTATAAATATGTAAGGGGTTAAACGCTCTATAAAGCTTTTTGCTCTATAAAGCAAATATAACGTTGTCTCGTTAGTATAGCACCACGTCATTTAAAATAACAAGCGTTAGTTAAAAAAAGTTCGCGCTAATTTTTTAACTAAGATATGTAGCGGGGGAATTTATAGGATCGCTTGTATTATGATATCCTAAATACGCAGCCGTTGTAAGAACAGATCTTTATTAAGGCACTTGACTGCGAGTCGCTTAAAGGCTCAAGCAGTCTTTCTTTGCCTTCAATTGTCTTCAAATAACTGTGAACTTTTTAAACAAGTAGATAAGATTCAAATCTATCTATAATATAAAGAAGCTGCCTTTGTTATATCCTTGTAAATTGACCCATAGCGGAATCGCAGCCTTATACTGACCAGAATCCAAACATTATTTCGGCCAATGGTAGTCTAAATAACTATAGAGCAATGACGAAATCTCTCTAATACTAAATTCGTGATGATTCAGATAAAAGACATTTCAATGAGAGTATTGGCTCACGCTAAATCGATGAAAACTTATCTTTCGACGCGTATTTTGTCGTAACCGTCATTACTAAGACTGGGTAGTTAGGTGGGCTCAGGTTCCCTTGAGTAATAGTTAAGTTAAATATCCGTGGTTTTGTATATAAGGTATATAGACAGTCGCAGTACATAACATAGTATTCAGGGGAATTTGCTAAATTGATAACTGAAAGATGATACAAACATTTAAGGCATACGCAGTATACACAGTAACAATACACTTCATTTAATTTTCCATGATAAAATGAAATTTACTGAATGCAGAGAATTTTGCCGCACATTTTCTAACGAGACTGCAGTGCCAATAAAAAGATTTGGCACCTTTAGAATTCTAAAGAAACACAGCATATCGATATAAAACAATGATTCAAAAAGTGAATAAGGGAAGACCATCATTTTTATAACCAATCACCGTTATTTTATTATGTCAAGTCAAGAGAATATTTAGTCAGGTCAATCATATTATCATTTTGCGCAAGATTATCAATGTGTTCAGTCATAACAAGGTAGTAGTTCGTTTTTATTTTTTTAAACAAATTATGTTGATTTATCTTTTCATTAGCACAGTAGAATTAAGGTGAGGGGATCATCGAAAGGGCGATCTATAATAAAATACATATATCATACATTATAACTAGGTTTATTAGTTTCAGTCGTTAATAGTTTGGTATTAGCTTATAGAAATTAGCATTTTAACACTCCTGCAAGTAGGTCAACAGAAATAAATAGAGGATTTACCGGCACCGGCACTCTCCAGTACTCTCGCAATTCGTTTTGGCAAGCATCACTAGCGATCTCAAAAACACACACTTATTGTAATTTCTTTACGGTT
Organism: Trichoplusia ni; assembly: GCF_003590095.1. Taxonomy (NCBI): domain Eukaryota; kingdom Metazoa; phylum Arthropoda; class Insecta; order Lepidoptera; family Noctuidae; genus Trichoplusia; species Trichoplusia ni. The sequence continues at coordinate 10,531,202 of NC_039489.1, read as the reverse complement.
CAAGCGAACGGTTCGCTTTCAAATATAACCGTACGAAACATGTCAAGGTTGGAGATACAAATGTCAACTTTCTTCCAAAAAAACAAAAGAATCTACGACATGCTTAACGAGAATTTTGATACCACTTGTACTGTTACAAAATCGAGTTAATTGATGAATAATCAAGTGCAAATCGACGGGAGATGGAAACGGCACGGTAGTAACAGTGATAATGCATCGTATTGACATTTTGTACACTTTTGGCATGCAGCCAGGTCGCGTGAACCGATGCCACAATAAAATCTAAAGTGTACAGAATTAAACAGACAATAAAACAAGGCAAGACGAGATGTAACCAGTAATGATATAGCGCTCGACACCTACGCTGCAACGCGGCAACAATTTTCTGCCCGTATAATGTAATTAATGAGTGAAAACAAATACTTTGCTGTGTTACGCGCCCAATTGACTTAGTAAGTTTAGCTCTATAAATAGAAAACATCGATAATAATAGTTTTACTAATTTTTGCCGTATTAACGCGATAAATTTCTGCAGACAATCAGGCTCCAATTTTGTACCTCTTTAATCAAACATTTAACATAAATTATGCAAATCGTTTGCACGCTGTCCGTTGACATTGTAAAAACAATTGATCTTGATTATAGACTTAAAAGGCACATAAAATTTATTTGAACAGATGTTCTTTTTTTATAAAATAAACCATGCTTTTTACTTTTTGATTACACTAATAACTTACATGGTGAGAAAACTTCTTCCAAACTTTTCCTACGAAGCCCATGTTTAAAAGCACGCGTGGTTAGGCCGAAACAGAGTCACTCACTACTCACTACAATACACTAGACACTGCGATCCCGAAACGTAAGTTATTGCATGACACACTGGCTTGTTCACCTCTTGCATAACACTGAAACTATTGTACACGTCATATAATTAAAAAAAAACTTAGCCGTTCAACCGAAAATATCTTAGAGAAAATATTCCACAATTTCCGTGAAGACGGCGTAATGTAAACAAGTGTTTGAAGTTTGAGCGATGTGGGGCAATGCTCGTAAATTTATTTTATTGCCGGATTCCCATAATTATGATATTTGATTTTATTCATTGTTTTACATGATGTTAACGATAAAAAGTGACGGTTATTGTGATTGGCGATTTATTATTATTTAATGTCAAAATGTTTGCTTGATATTAGAGAGAAAGTATTTTCATGACACAATTAGGTCGGTATTGGTAATATGTTTCATGCACGTGTTCGGAAAACTGTATATGTACCGTTAGGAGCGATCGCGAATACCGTGTTATCTGTATTGAGATCTTCGCTCAACCTTTCAATCGTATTTTAGCTTTAAGGGTTAACGTGCAAATACCACGTGCGGCCCAATATAAGAATGCCGACGAACTCGCGAAATGAACCACGGAAAAGCGCTTCTTTGACACATTTCCAAGACAATTCTAGTTTGAACACGGAGAATTTATACCACGTGGATATTAGAACGTCGTACAGTATATATTATCATGGAGGAATTTTGCACATGAGTCATAGCAAAGAAATAACATCCGAGACCTTAATCACTTAGACGAATATAGATCGTGTTTCAAAGAGATGATAGATGTACCGATACGGAGTATTTTCTATTGTTCAGACTTCTTCAGTCATAAGTGAAAAGAACTGGTTTGTTCACGCTACAGTTTTAATACAAATGGTAGCTATATTTAGATATTTATTGCTCAATCACAATGAGCCTTCGCCACGAACTTCGTAACTAAGAGTTATTTCGATGGCTGACTGAAACTTTCATAATGTTTCGGTTTTATGCTTAACAATATTAATGTCAGCTACTAATTCGTTTTAAAACAACCTTTTTATGACGAGTTTTTTTGTTTTGGGTTTCCTGATGAATTAGAGCCGAATTTCGCAAAAATAACACCTTGTTATGCAAATACCATACGCGTTAAAGTATTGAGAGATAATCGTGAAAATAATAGATTCTGTTTCCAGTACTATTCTCGTTTTGCAATGAAAATAATCATAATTAACAAGTTTCAAGTAAATTAATGTTTATGTAAGATTTTAACGTAATTGCCGGTACTAAATTTGCATAGACATGCGTGTTACCCGGTAAAGAAGGGGCTTGGGGCTTGATAATAATTCTCGTGATATAACTTTTTTTAATTACAGCACTGGTTGTTCTGCAGGGTAAGTCAGGCAGGTCTAGTTTACTTTTCTGTTGAAGGCAGTAATAGTTTACAAATACATTGAAAACGACATAATATCCTTCTAAAGTTCGAAAGTTGATTGTGGAAGGGAGACTGCGTATTGCCGACACTTTTAGACATCTAATACAATCTTACTTTAGTTCGTGGTAGTCCATCAGTACGAGATCCAATTACTTTTCCATCAAACATCGTATTTTTCATAACACATGCCTCCATTGACAAGAATTGAGCACGTTTACTCAAACACAACCGAATACGTTTAATACTTTTTAAGTAAGACCTTATCAATAAGTAGTGCGTAGTAATGTTTACATACATACATCTCGATCGCCAACACGAATTAAATAATATTGACGCGTTGGACTACGCGGAAATGACGGATAGAATATATTTATATTTCAATGAAACGCGTAATTTTCTTGAAAATGTTCCGTGGGCGAAAACGGGAACGTATTCATGATACGTTAGATACGTAATATATTTACGGTGTTGTCATAAAATCCTATGATATCATCATATCAGTTTAATATGACCATCATCTGTGGTGACTGTGGTACTACTGGCATAGATTATCAGCACTTTACCCAGCTATAGCGAAGCCAAACCGGAAGAGTAATCATATTGGCAGGCTATATATCGGTTTTTGTATCTTAGTGGAGTAATAATCATTTTTTATTTAATTATTAAGCAATTTAACTCAGACGAGTCCCACCTAATCTTGATTTTATCTTCAAACCTAGCCTTTTCTCAAATTATATTGTGATTGCCTTTTAGTGGTTTATCAGCCCAGGTTTATCAAATTATTTTCTAATTTATATACAAATTGTGATACTTTCATGTCCCAATGCGGCATTGCAATTTTAATTAAAAACAACAGCAAAGCAGAGCATAATGACAAAAATACATCACTCACCACATCCATCATTGGTTCCAGATTAACAGTATCGCTATTAATGGCTGTAGTCCTCAACAAATGCATGTCATGTCTGTCATCCTTCATAACAATGACTTGATCTTTACAGATACATCGAGTGTGCTTGCTAGACGGACTGTTGGGACTCTTTGCTGGACTTTTACATACATTATGGCTAAGACTTGCGATTGCTGATCCATATGAGTATCCAATACCAGAGTTGTCTTTAGCACGCTTCATGTTGCTTGATAAGTAGGAAAGGCGGCTAGAAATGAAAAAATAATTATAATTTAAAATTAAATGTTATTATATATTCCATCTTATTTCAGGTGGGCTTTTGGGCTGTATAGTTTTACTTATGAACATAAAATACATTACAGTTTTGTGTGTTACATTTTCTCTTTTTTATAATGAAATAAGCTATTATACCATCTTGTGTATGGTACTATGTGTTTGTTATTCTTAATTATCCATCATTTACTAAATTTCTGTATCAGTTTCAAAGAGTCTTCTATAAAACAAAATATTTTATCTATTACAGCAAATTCTTATCTGGTAAGGAAATCAAGGACTGTGCCTCTTTGTTTATTTTATAAGAGCATAATTATGTCACAATGTAATTAAAAAGTGACCTTTCATAAGAGGTCAAATATTTAATTGGTTAGAGTTAATTCATTAATTTAATATTTTACCATTTCATACTTCCCAATTTTGTTCTTTTTTTGTTATTCTTTATGTCAAATTATATTATGTAATATGTCAAAATAAAATGACAAAGAAAATATTGCTGACCTGCAGCCAACTCGATTTCAATATGTTACCAAACAATAATTAACATTAAAACTACAAACTTACACACAGCACTAAGATAACTGATGTTATAAATAAATATTACAATATTAATAAATTTCACATACATGAATATAGAACATGTAATAGATAAATGAGTAATGTTTTAGTCATGTGAGCATGTGTATAACCTAAAAAAACAATAAAGTCGATTATAAACAATCACTTCCTCATTGCTTTTTTAAATTGATAACCAGTTTAAACCAAATTTCAATGTACCAAAGGCTTTCACTGTCTCCCAATATCCTGCTGTTTCCATTTGAATAATAAACAGCTTTTTATCATGCACAATAGCTTCATTACAGTGTACAACAAAATTATTCAATAAAGCAGTGAATTACTCTATTACATGCTAAATAAAATGTTTATTTAGGAAAATTTATGTTTTGAACTTTGATTAAATTAGATATAGATATTGATAACATGTAGAGCAACTTACTTGTCATATCCTGGTATTGGAGATCCTAAATTGAAAGTGCCATATAAGTTGTCTGACTCACTGGACGCTCTTTGTCTTCTGCGACCTTCTACGGTAGTTTTATTCTCTGGGTGCGCTCTATTCTTAGGTTTCTTTAATATACCGTGGAGTGGAGAGCTAGGTAAAGGGTTGTTGAGTATTGATTTCAAAGGTTGTTTTGCTGCATGTATGTCCATCATCTCATGGTCAACTTTTTCCAGTAATTCTTCTACTTTGGGCAAACGGTCATCTACTTTAGTGTTGGATAAGGTTGTAACTAGCATATGTCTGGTAGGGCTTGTTCTGTAGAATTTTGATCTTCCTGGCTGGTAACTGTGGAGAGCAGGAAAATTCTAATGTTGACATAGGACATTGACAACTTACACATTATAATATGGTTTCAAAGCCTGAATTCACATTAAACTTAATTCTAAGGAAAACTATACACGAAAGTTGAGATAAACAAAGAGTACGCGAGGAGAAGAGGTTAGGTAACGGAGCGCTGCCCGAGCGCATCTGTGTTTAGGTTATGTTTATAAGCTTACCCTTGGTACCTGTCCTGTTCGTGGGCCATGACGTAATCGCCGTTCTCGGCGGCAGGCAGCGAGCACTCGTGTCGGAACCTGGTGTTTATGTAGTGCGGCTCGCTGTTGTTCAGTGTGAAGTGGCTCTTGTTGGGCAGGGCTCGATGATGACGAGAGTTACCATCCGCGTAGCGGTTCGCCTCGCGACTCACATCCTCGTACGGCGAGCGGTCCACGCCTTCGCTGCGGCAGCGGCGCCGCAGTATGCGCGCTGGCTCCCGACCAGACCAATCCAGCACAGACCCCAAGGGATCGCACGCGTCGAACCCGGCTTCGTAGCTTGGGCACGCTCGCCTACTATCCATATCCGACCCGCCTAATCGCGACGCATCGTCGAATGTCCACATTGATTGCGCACCAGGAATTTCACTATTGCACTGCTAATTTTACAGAGAACCACTGAAACATGAACTTATATCGGCTTCGACGAGGCCAGGCGGCGACAGGTGACAGATCGCCATTCGGCAACCGCGATACGTGCCAGGACTCCCGCCAAAATTGAAAGAAAATTACGTTCTTTTTATAAATAAATTAGCAAACCTTCAAGAAGAGATGCTCCTTGACATATTACGCATTGGCACAGTCAAACACCCCGCACCGTTAATTTAATAATGCTCGTAGTAATGGCGATTGTGCTACACTCAATTCAACTTTTTTTTCGTTATTGTTTACATGTTTCAGTAAACAAAAACGTTGCTCCTGAGATATTTGTACGCTTTATCTTTAATTTTGAATATTGCCAAACTCGACTTCTCGGTTATTGATTTATGAAAGACATATTGAAAAGAAATTGTAAAACACTGATCAAAATATTTTTTACTACATAATTATAGCTTGACTAGTAAAAATCGTCGCTTCATGGTTTGCCTATTTCTATTGTCACTTTCTCATACAGCTCTCTCTTCGTGTGCGAGACCGAGAGATCCGATTAGTTCGGGAGCTCTCCGCAAGTACATTTTAGGTCGTTCGGTTGGTAAAAACGAGGTTTCATTGAAGAATTTTGGTGGATTGAGAAGTTGTAATCTTCATGAGTATTTTTAATTTTATGAAACTCACTTCGAATTTGATAAAAAATAATAAAAACCTCTAAAAAAAAACCCATATTTGTTTATAGTACCAAAGGGCAAATTTAAACGAATTTATCTTAAAAGATATTTCATCGGCGTCTGTTCACAATTTAAAGAGAGTTTTCTGTTTCTACATTCATCGATATGAGTGATAAATGATGATATAAATTATATACGTCGTATTATTTAAGCATATTACGGTGGTTTTACGAGATATCGATATTACAGAATTTTAATAAATTTAAATTATTATAATACCTTAATGACATACGTATACCTTCAGGCTCCATTATACCTCAGAGCGTAACTCTACCTATTTTATTATTTTATGCCTTTCTGAACTGGCAGTAAAAACTAAAAACCTATGATAATAACAGCTAGGTATGTACTTACCTTCTGTGGGGACTATTGGGTAACGTATCGATATTGCTAATGGCTCTTAGAATGCTGAACGCTGAAAACTGCTTATTTGTAGCAGTTACTAGAATTATTATTGAGAAATAATATGACCCTCTTCACTAAATGTATTATTTTGTAGTTTAATATAAAATAAATTAAATATCTAAATTTAATAGTTTACATTATCTTAACAATAAATGTCCATTACGCCTTTTCTCAGGTAAAGTATGACGAGCATAAATAGAATAAGATTTTAAAGTAGGTACTAGCTTTTTCATGGACTGCGTGGTACTAAAGCCCGAAGCCTGATCTAAATCTGGGTGTTTTATGAATGCGACTTGTATATTTGTGAAAACCCCCACGACTCAAGGATTACAAGCAGTCTTTTTTTAAATAGTGAATTTTTATCTGTAAGAAGGAGTTTACATTACTTTCCATATAACGTAATGAAGATGTCTTCTATGTAGAATAGGTGTCTTTTTCTTTTTAAGTCTAGATCACAAGATTGTTGGTTTACTACTGATTTCGTGCCATTTTTGCGTGTTTGTGAGCATGTGTATTTCACTACCTACAATGCGTAATAAGCTTTTTTTTCAATACTGGCAAACCAAACCTGTTCTTATTGATAGATTTCGGTAGGCTTACCCAAAATACTTGTTGCAGTAGGTGTACCTACCTATTTATACTTACCTGTTGATCGGTACTAGGTTCCCCTGATTTACAATACTTACCGAAAATTTTAGTGTTATTCTCTTGGGTTCAATACTTCAATCTTATTGTGTAACTGTTGTAAATAAGGTGTGCTATTCATTTGTTTCCTGCCTGCATTGGGTTCAAAATAAAACAATTAGTTTTAGAGAATCAGTATTCTTTTTTTACACAGCGTAATACCTAAACCTTACAACTGACGCCATTATACTTAAAATATATAATACGAATCTGACTCTTTTACTAAGCTATAATATTTTCAATAAAAATTTCTATCTGAGATATTATATCGTTTTCCCAATTCATAAAATGAAAACTACTATAACACATGAGTGAATTTGCCACTAAAACTTGGAATTTATTTAACTTACATCTAAATTTATTATTTAAATTTTACACGAGGGCGTTAGTAAAATTCTTCTCACCTGGCACCGAGGAACGTAAAACCTAACTTGCCAATAACTTTAATGAGAATGTATCACACTTTTCTGTTATAATAAACGATCCTGCTTCGCTTGGCGTATTTACAATTTCCAATGATTCGAATTAGATCATGTAATAAAAAATAATGACAGAAATAATAAAAATGGATAATATTACGATAAATAAAACAATAATTGAATATAACGATACAACTAGTACCATTGTCTGTACATACATAAAACAGTCCCGCACAGAAACTTACACTAAAACATTGCAACATTATAAAAAAGTAATCTAATATAAACTATTTATTTAAAATTAATGTTCGCCGTCCTTTACGCAGACTGATATACAAAGTAGAAAAAATATACATGTCACTGTATTGACAACAACAGATTTGATAGGTGATCACTGACGCTGGCTTAGCGCCTGCCTGGGGGAGCGGCACTTGAGCTCCGGAAAATAAAGCCTGTGGCCGAGCCAGTAATTCGCATCGTATTGCTGCATTAGTTTGTAAGCCGTTTGCAGACTGGAGGGGTAATCTGAAACAAACAAACGAACATATTTACTATGTCCTCTAATTTCTAAAGAAAAACGTGCGATAATAAACATAAAAGAATAATCATCTGTGAGGTAACTTCTTAATTGATCAAATGGTGACATTTGATTTACATTCACGAAAACTATTGTATTTCGAACGTTCATGGTAGTCATTTATCAAAGTCGCATTTGAAATATGTCCAACTCTTCTTTTATCATTTTATTGAGATATTCTTTTGACAAATATTTGCTACAACCCTATTCATCAATACGCTTTACTCTACTAATTAAACAAGAGTACAATGTATCCTTGTCACCTTAGCTGGTCAACAGCGCGATATTGATCTCCTTGACCATCTTGACCCTGTGCAGCATCTTGGCCAGCGCCTGTCGGCTGAGCGCCTGCGTGGAGTACCAGACGGGCGAGTCGGGCACGCAGGACCGCTCCGGCTGCAGGTAGAACACGTCGTTGCGAGTGCGCACGGACTCGGGGCTGTAGGGAGAGTACAAACTACAGCGTGTATGGTAGTGGAGTTACAGGCTGAGACTGAGCCTGTAATGATCCGTACTGAATTTGTGGTTTGTTAAGACTTGTGTCAGTCTAAAGGTACAAGGCTGACTCTCACAAAGTAAGTGTTGCATTATAACGTGAAGATTGTTGTAACTGTACTTGGTACTCAATGTCGTGACTCACCTTGACCAACAAAATTTCAAGTCAACAGTGAGCAAAAGCACAAAGGATTGTTGTAAGAGTTTAACCAGCCTATTATTAATCAACTGGGAAAATATGTAATATTGTAAAATTTTGGAATACAACATACCATTTAGATATATAAAATTCATATAATTTAACAGGACATCTAAGGGGATTCTCTTCATTCTCTTGCTGCTCGTAGACTTTCTTTTTTCTTGAATTTGCTTCTGTAAGGAGAAAAAATAATAATATTAGTAATTGACTTTATCATTGAAGAAACATACAAACCAATCAATGAGATAGCTAAAAATGTTTGAACTTTTAATGATGTAGATGTAGATTTTACACAAATGCCTAATTATAGAATTAATGCATATTTTTGTAAACAATGTGAGTTAGTGACATAAAAATATACTATGTATTGTGGTAATACCAACCTAAAGCTGATTGTGGGGGGTAAAACCTTAGCAGCACATTCCTAGATCCGGGAATCTTCGCCTGGCCTGGCTGGTTGGGGTTCCTTTTCCAATGTTTCATAATATGAGAGAATGATAGCTGCATATGTTCTTCTACCGTCTGTAAGTAAAACGGTGTACAGTGACGTTATTAAAGATCCATGGTTAATTGCAAAAGTAATCAGGACATAGATATTTTATCGATGATGACCAAAAAAATAAAAGTTTTTGGCAGTTACAGCTACAAAAAGCAGCCCTTTGCTTAAGGATGCTAGCTATCTTCACACCAAAAGCAATCGACATTGTTTTAGCCGATCGAGCGTAAAGAGGTAAAAATTAACCAACGAACTCAAATGATTAAAGTTAATAGTAAAGTGACGCTCAAAAGTTGTGTTGACTTCTGACTCGTTTTTTTCAAACGAGATTTTTAATATTACTTACCACTAAATTAAAATGCTTCGTATTGAAGAACATGAGAGTGGACAGCAATACATGCGGTGAATGCGCGCCAAGCTGTTTGCTCTCCCACAAGTGTTCCTCTTCTACTCGCGTTACTATATATTCTGAAAATAAATAAAACTAACCGTTATTACAAGTAGCTACAAGAAACTATTTCAAGTTTAAATGCTTTAGACTTATGGAAATCCAGATTGTGTCTAAAAGACCAACATGAAAAGGAAATCATATGATTTTATTCAACAATATAAAGCATCCAAACTTTTTATCGTTATTACGTGGTCATTATTCTCATCCGACAAGGTCGATTTTTGGTGCTAAGGCATAAGATTACTGTATTATTGTGTCTCCGTTAAAAATATTAGTTTAGTGGATAGTACTTACGTGAGTCATTGTATAAAACTGAGAACTTCCTCGCGACTTCGTCCAAGCAGTCCGTGAATTTTTCGTAATATGGATCCGTAAATATATTGTCTATCCTACCGTTTTCAAACAAATATTGTTGAATACCTGAAAGTTAATTGTAATTACAATGTTTAATTTGTTTATCAACCATGTTAAACCATTTGCAAAAAGCAACACATAAATTTGCAAAAAGCATTATGAATACCAAGTCTTTCGAGACGATACTCATATTATTGAATTAAAAAATCGTAATCGTAAACAAAAAATGTACTGAAGGCGTACGTATACGTCTACAAAAGGTATGCAAGTAAAAGCCTCATAAGCTTTAAGCGCGTCCAACTTATATTGGACTAGTCCAACACCTCTATTGTTGGTCCGGTTACATAAAGAGGATTGAATTTGCTGTTACTGCTACAAAAAGAGCGTAATGTCAAAACTCACCTAAAACCAAATAATAAATAGTGTCGGGCGCATATTCGCTCCCATTGGGTTTCCGTACTTCTTTCACGAATAGACATAGCGAATAGTTGAGTTCATCGGCTGTTAACTGTAGGATTTCTGATTTGAACGGTTTCCGTCGTATTGAGCTTTTCTCGATTTCTGCGTTCTTTGTCATGACCCACTGTTTCCACGCGTTGACGCCAAATGTATACTGTAAGTAAATAATTAAATATTTTTATCGTAATGAGCATAAAGATCCAGAACAAAATCAAAATGTGACAATATTTTTGGACATTAGATGGATAATGTATTTTTTTTTTACTTAATCTATAAGTGAATGATAACAAGTTATGGTGGAGCAAAAACCTTAGCAAGGAGTGGAGTGTCATTCAATTTCTAATATTTTCAACTCACTCTAGACGATTATTATGTTTGTTGGACAAAAAGTATGTACATTGTACCTGCTTATTTATCAAATAGACAGTAAATAAATCTATTTCCATTTTATTCTTATGGAAATGAAGGTAATGAGTAGTATGAATATTTTGACTAGCTTTATATTTCAGTAGAATTTTGGGTTCATACAATGTAGCTTGATTAATTGTACTTCAAAGAAAGTAGGTCTTGGTGTAGTATCGGGCTGGTACCTTGAGGCACATGTTGGCGTCGGGCTTCTCTGCGGGCTCGCGCGGCGGGTCGGGCTGCGGCGCGGGCGGCGGGTCTGCGCGGCGGCGCTTGGCGGGGCGCGCGGCGGGGCGCGCGGGGGGCGCGGGCGCGCGCTTGCGGGGCGCGGCGGACGCGCGCAGCGCCGCCACCGCGCGCTGCTGCTCCAGCACCATCATGTGGTGATGGTGCATGCTCTCGCCCTCCAGGCCTGCGGACGAGTTGTGGTTGCTCATCAAAACTATTATACCATAAACCGGACTACCACTAATGCTCTAAAAAAAAATCAATACCATTAAAGCTTAACCATTGCAATGCTATTGCAGCACTTAAATCATATAACAACGACATCCAGAGTTCAAACAGGCATGATTATAAACACGATTACACAAATACTTTTCCTTTACTTGCGCTACAATATATCAACACTGATATAGTCAATGAGGAGTACTCTACGAATTTTAAATAATTTTGCACAAATCATACAAGTACCCACTATTAAAAATGCAAAAGAATAATAAAATGGAACAACGGGAACAACAACCACAACTATCCATTTCAATCTCATAAAAATTTAATGTAAACTACGTTAAACTCACCAGGCATACCAGGATGTGAACTAGGCGTGATAGTATTAGCTGTCATGGCGGACTCCAAATCTACAGGTTGATCCTCGTATTCGGTGGCCATTTTCAACGCCATTTGTAACATGTCTTCACCGAATGCGTTGTTGCCATCCATACCGGCGACGGGGCTAAAGCTTTCCTCTATAATCAAAATGGAGTGTTAAGATATTTTATGTATGGGTGTAAAAATATTGGAGCAGATACAACATCCTACATCACATCCAACATGGGTCTATGCAAAACCCATGGGTTAGGTAAATTACTTGGTAGGCGATTGGTCTATCGGTCGAGTTATATTTATTGACCAATAGTGCGCAGAATCTGTCTACCAATGTATAAATTCAGATTGTTAATCAAGATTCAAGCATTTTCTTGTAGTATCTAACAAAGAGTATTCATATGATTAAGTACCATTATCGTCATCCGTATCCGAATCACTCTGGTCTTTCTTTTTATCACCAGCGACCATTTCCGCCATCATCAACAGCTCGGCTTCGAAAGGATCCGTCGGCATCTTATCGTGGATTTTATTGATCTCCTTTAAGATGCCCTTTGCTGAATTTCTCGTTGTAGGAATAAATACTGGCGTCGGGATCGGTATTGGTATAGGAACTGGTACCGGGAAAGGTAACGACCACATCGCGCACGGCACAGGAACGTATATAGGGACGGGAACGGGGATAAGTACTCTGCGTTCTAGACTAGGGTCAGTTTGACATTCTTTTGTGCACGGATGTGGCCGGCAAGATACGCCTTTGGACACCATCATGGGTTTGGACATGGTTGCTTTATTAGCGACTTCTCTCGGGGGTAGGGTTTTGACTATGACGTGGTTGTATATTTTTGGGGGCGGGGGTGGCGGTGGTGTCGGAGGTTTGGGGGGTGGCGGCGGCGTGACGGGCGCGGGCGGGAGCTCAGGCTCGGCGGCTTGCAGGCGCTTGGACTTCTGGCGCGTGAGCGACGGCAGCAGCGGCGGCGGCGCGGCCAGCGACTGCACGCTGGAGATCACCGGCATGCCGGTCGCAGTGCGCTGCTGGGCCTTCACAGCTGACGAAACGAAAATACTTTTGTTTATTACATAATTGACAATCCTTCATACGAAAACGTCTACATTAATAATATTAGTTCGAAGGAATCATCAAAACGAAGCTTACCATTATTCTTACCAGCGGCAGGGTACGTCCGCCGGGGTGCGCCTGTAGGTACAGCTTTTTGCTGATCAAGAGACTCGCCCGGCATCAAAGGAGGGGTGTGTTTTGAGTATTGACCCTGCAAATAATAACATACATTACACCATCTATACTTAGAATAGATAGTAATATCACGGAATAGGTATTACGTTGGTTGAATCATTTTACAAAAACGAAGAGAGGCTAATGAAATGTTATAAAGCGTACTGTTTTTGGTAAATCGAAATATAATAAATAGACAATTACCTGGAATGTCATAACGCACTGATAGGAGCAGAAATTTCGAACCGTAGCGTCCGACATAGTTAAGTGGTACTGCGCTAATGACGTTCGCTTGCACATATCACATTTTGTTCTGAAAATTTTAAAATTATAAGTAATTGGAGAAAAATATAATGATTTATTTATTTAATGGAGATTATAATGTTTTAAAAAAATAAAAATAAATGTTTTAATAAAGCAGGTTAATAATAGTAAAATTACAGTGCGTAAAGAAGTTTCACTTCAAAAAGGTACATTTTAAAGCAGCATCTAGCACAAAACGTTTTTCATTATCTAACTTAAAGACCTTTCTTGAATTTAGGAAAATCCCTTACCTTCTGGAAGACACAGCATTAACCGATACCTGATAGAGATTCAAACAATTGAGTGAGCACATCATGATAGCCTGTCCATTCGGCTGGACTCGCCTGATCATATCGAAATTGTACTTCTTAACTTTACACCAGTTACATGGGACTATATGCCTCGAGTTACTTATGTACACATTCATACAAGACTTGGAGCAGAAACAATGTGCGCTAGCGCCTTCATATATCGTAAAACATTTACTCTGTTTGCGCTCGAAATATTTTTTACACCAGCGGCATTGGTCTGAAAGAAAATTTGAAATTAATTTGTTGAAATTTCGAACCAAATATATTACTGTATTTACGACACTATTGTTTTAGGCATTTTATTATGAAATGAGAATAAAAGAACGGTTTAAGTATGAACTGAAGACAGGTATTAAATGATAAGATTGAAAGGTACTCACCAGGAAATATATTATTGACGAATTTAAAAGCTGCAAAGCAGGGATCTGAACACAACCTCTGTGAGACTTCTTCACTAACCTCAACCTCAATGGACGTAGCCTTTTCTAAGGAACACACCGCGCACTTGGCCCACAAAGGCTGCGGAATAGGGTTTTTACTCATCTGGTCAAACTTTTCCATACAGGCTTGAGAACAAAAGTCTTTAAATTGTCCTTTATCGCCTACAGGGGCTAGAAAACCTTGATGTCCGACTGATATATCCCTTTGACAATAACAACATATCTTCAAACCTTTCTTAAACTCTTCTAAACAAGCCCAATTGCAGAATTGCCGAATGTCGAAACCGAATCTGACACAGTATTTCCCTAAACTGGTGTGTTGAACAGAATTCTTGCAGTTTGCACATCTCGAGCCGATTTTGTTCTGATACCTTCCTAAGCACATTTCGTCGCAAAAGTCCATAGTTTCCCAAGTAAGCAGTTTCTCGTCAACATTAAGTACTATCGAGCATTGGTTACATCTTCTTGTAAAAGTTCGTTCTCTCTCGTCCCTTGCCGCCTGCACCATCGCTGGCGTCTTCGCCTGTATTTTGTAAGCTTCATCTAAATATTTATCTGTGGCATTACTGATAACCTTTAATTTTAATAATGGAGGGTTCTGTGGTGGCTGTTTTCTAGGCGTTCGCTTCTTTTTAATCAAATACCTACCGTTTTCTTTGCCGTTCAACTTTTTTATACACAGGTTTTCGCACACCAAGTGGCTGACTCCATACCTGTATAGGCAAAACGAGCACTTCTTTTTCTCATTACAAACGAAACATTCCGCTTCCCTGGGTACGATTTCGTCGACTATGATTCTCCGTCGTTTGAAGGCGTATTTTTCGGCTTCGTCACCCATCATACTGTTTAAGCAGGCCATTGAGCAATAGTTAGTATCTTCGCCGTCGTAGTTGTAGTAGAAATAGCACATCTTTTTTTCTTCGCATTCTGAGCAAGTCAACTGCTTTGGCACAATTTCTTCTATTAAGTATTTCTTGTGTGTGACTGTGAATTGGCCAGGGTGGTCCGTTTGATATATTTTGACGCACGCTTCGTTGCACAGATAACATGTTTCATTGTCCTTCGTGACGAATCGGTAGGAGCAAGGCTGATCAACTTTACATTCTACACAAACACTGTCAAATGGACTAATTTGTTGAATGATGTTGAGTATTACATTTTCTTCGACTTCTGCGGGTTCTTCATGCTCATGCTCGTTTTCGTTCTCGATTTCTTTATCTGACGAAATAAAAAAAAAGATTAGTTAGAAACATTGATGTGCTACAAGACTTAGTACAAACGATTCTCTAAAAACGTATGGTTTAAAGCTTCAGGAATATTATTTATATTAGCTGTTCCCTGTAAGCCCGTGCGCTACAAATAGAAAATGAGCCAAAAGGCACATAAAACCAAGATAAAAACTATCCTATCCTGGCGAAAAACTTTTTGTGTAAAGTTTATTCTAAATCTGTTCAGTTGTTTTTATGTGAAAGAGAATCAAACATTTATACATCCATACATTAAAACTTTCACGTTAATAATATTAATAGTAATAATAACATAACCAATATTTCAAAGAGCTAGTCAGTTCTCTTGTACAGGACAGGTTAATACTTGAACCAATAACTTTGGCTCACCGGCATTAAATTCAACATTCTTTTAGCCCTATACTCCTTGACCTAAATTTCTATCTCATTTCTACAGTAACGTACCCGCACCGTTTTCCTGTGACGCGTCTTCATTAATAGTGTCAGCTTCAATATGTTCTGCTGCCTCATCAGTCTGTTGGTTGTCTTTATTTATATCTAAGTCTGCTTCGGTTTCCTCCTTCGGTATTGACGCCTCTGCTGCTTCTGCTGTTAAAGATGTCATATTATTTTTAATATTTTAGTCAAGAAGATAAGTTAAATTGTTTTTTTAATAACTAAAATAAGATTTTTCTATTAACTAAATAATATCATAAAATTTATGATATTAAAATTCTAATAAATTGAAGCAGCAAGCAAGAGTAGTGAATTTTACTGATTTTGGTCATTTCAATTAATTATGTTAAGACATTTATTTCAATAGTTTATGAAATAAAATCTAGTGAAGCCAATAGGAGGCAATACACAAGCAGACTAATAATATAAATTCACCTTCAGCCTGTTTCCTTTTCTCAGCCAAAGCCTTTTCAGCTTCGGCCTTATCAGCCTCAGATATTTCCCTCTCAATGTCAGGTAGGAGACACACTTCTTCATCAGCACCAGGTTCGTCCACCAGTTCCGTAACTGTAAAATTAAGGCATTTATGTTACACAAATCGTGAAACGAGAATGAAGCAGAAAGTTCTCAAGGTTTTAAAAAGACCCTATAGAAAAGCTTCGCAACAGAGACAGGCTATTAATGTAAGAGCCAAAAGAAAAATACATATAGTAAAAAGTATTGTATGAACAGACTATTATGCTTTCACATATAAATTCAACCCATATTTGCCTGTGGCGTCATGTGTGTAGCCCTTGTAAATACACAGTAAAGTTGTATACTTTAGCTTTGATATGTGTGCCATTGTCACACAAAGCTTCCATAACAAACACTTGCTGTCAATCGCACGCACACATAACGCCGCGCGCACAAATGATTTGAACTATCTGAACTGATTTTGATGAAACTTGTTTGAGGTATGCTTGAAGCTAAAGAAAGAATAAGCTACTGGTATTTCCTCGATAATTAACTTCTCGAATTCAAAACCTCTGGGAACATTTAATCGATAATAACAAAGTGTTGTCTTACCTGGATGATGTTCTTCATCATCATCATGCACATCACCATCGGCATGGTGATCGTCAGCTTGATGGTCATCGGCGTTGTGATCGTCATCATCATCGTCAATATTAACAGACACTGCTATGTCCGACTTTTCTGCTGTCTCATGTGCTAGACTAGAATCATTCGCGTCTTTGAGCAGAGCGTCAAACGGATCAAGGGCCTGAAAAATAGGATTATTGTATTTGAGTTTTGAAGCTATGTCAATAGTATGTTTAGAAATGCTGCATTTATTTTATCTACAAGCAAGAATAAATTACATATGAAAGAAAAAAATATCAATGCATGGTTCATTAGGTTTCCAAGTTTTCCATGCTATATGGTGTAATTGTGGAAATGGATATTCATTTGAACTATGTAAAGGATCAGAAATTTCAGGGGTATGTGGGGTAATATCTGCACACTGCAACTACATATTTATTTTCAGTAAATAAATAAACAGTATTTACCTGTGTATGATCTTCTTGTGCCTCATCAACAGACACATTTGGTGCTGTTTCAAACTCAGGCTTGCCAACTTCATCATCTTTCTTCAATTCACTATCATCATTGTCAACAGTTTCAACTTTCTCCTCCTCTTCCTGATCCTCCTTCTTTTCAATAATTTCAACATCATCTGTTGGGCCATCTGCAACTTCCTTTTTTTCCTCATTATCACCAGCTATTTCTATTTTAGTTTCATCTAAAGTAATTTTGTCATCATTCAATGTTATTTTCTCTTCATCTGCTGGTTCTTTCTTCTCTTCATCATTAACTATATCTACTTTATCAACTTCATCAGTTTTGACAGTGTCCTCTTCCTCAGTTGCCTCTTGACTTGCTGTATTATCTTCTAGAACTTCCTGACTATTTTCTTTGCTGTTCAGCTCACTGTTATCCTGACTGGTTGATTCTTGGCTTGTGGTTTCTTGTGATGTTGACTGTATTGGTTGATCATCCTTTAATTTTTCCTCTAAATTACTCTCGCTGTCTTGTGATTCTTCAATGATTTTGTCTTCTGTAATTAAAAACATGTCTTTTTTAATATGTTGAGAAATATCTTATCAATCTTTGTATAAGTAAAGAGTTTTCATAGTATTACAGACTAGATATTTTTTTTTTGATAATATCTAAGTATGTATGTTCCATTTCAAGCAAATTATTAGTTTAATGGTACCAGTACTATCTTGTTTGTATAAGGTGGACCATTGAAACATTTCAAATGGTTTATCTCTATGTGCAATTAACGTTTAAGTGCTTAGTAACATATTTATCAATACAGTTGGCTAATGTGTTAGCACAGGTCATATAATTACATTGTTAATGTGGACATGCAGGGTATTGTTAACTTAATAAAACTTTACTCATACATTTTTAACCACCCTAGCTTAGTATTTTGTATAATAATTACAACTTATTAATATCAAATTTTAAAATAAATGGTTGAAAATTTAAAGAGCTTTTATTACAACACAATATAATCTTAAAACTTTAATAAATATATTTAACAAGCCCATCAAGTTCTTACGAGTCATGGAAAATATCAACTCAACCAATAAAAAATTGTGTTACAAATAAATACTGTTAATGGTTAAAGAACAATAAGTTAAGTGGAACAATAACATGTACTTATATGGTTTACTGATTCTAAATGACCTTGTCTATTGATAACCATATTATTGTGGAGAATAGAGAGTATTTACAAAAGACCCAACATTATAAATATTTTTATTGGTATCACAATCAATAGCACTAACAGCAATCTGAACTTAATCATTGAGGACTTAATGAAGCTTACAATTAATTTGAAAATAGGAGCAACAATATCAACTATGATAATTTAAGTTCAAGTCTTGACAACAGAAATTGAACTGTGTAACATGTAATGTTAACTTTTATTGACTTTTCGATTAATTTAGCCAACAAAATAAGATTTTTGTTTTGAAGCCATCTGAATTATATCACTGATAATTATCTTCTTTCCTAAAAAAATAAATAAATAATGGAAGGCTGTAATTTATGCCAATGCAAGAAATTTGTGGGAATAAGAGCTTTCATTTAAGCATTTCATTATAAAAAAAAGTGAGTAATAGTGATTTCCTTATTTTATTTATTATCAACTTTAAATTGTTACATTAGATAAGAGTACCCTAAAAATGACACCAACAATATGTAATTATAAACAAAAACACCAAATCACAATGACTGGCTGAATACAAGACTGACACAAATTTACCTATCTCTCTTAAAAAATGAATAAACATACCTTCTTCCTTGATATCTTCTTGGCTCTCAGCATCTGTGGTGTCCACCAAATCCTTTTTACTATCATCATCTTTAGCTACATCACTTTTAACACTATTACTATCTTCAGCACTCACATCATGGTCAACATGATTCTGTAACTCACTGACATCTTCATTGCTAAGTTCTGTTTCACATTTTGCTACATCACTATCAGTTTTGACTTCACTACTGGTAGTTGTTTCTTCTGTACTGTCAGCACTAACTTCAGTGCCGGCGTCCACAATAGAGGCCTCTTTAACCTCCTCAGATATCTGCTCACCCGGTTTCTCTTCTACAGCATTATCACCGCCTCCCTGACTCTCCTCTTCACTTGGTTTGTCTGGCAAACTCTCTTTTTCGTCCATTATTCCAATCCAATTGGAAATACAATCAATTCAACAGGCAATGGTCATCTGGAAACATTGTATCATACTATAAGGCCACTAAACACAAATTCTCTCTCAGAAAATAGCCGCACCCGGCGGAATAGTTTTTAGGTTATGATGCTATATGATAGACTCCGTTGACACTAAATAAACATAAAATTATTTTACCTGAATAAAATGCTTAAAACAAGGTATTATTAATATAAATAGTCAGAAGTGGAAAATATCTTGCAAAGAAATGATTCCACATAGTTTATATGACGCCAATCATATAGCAAGCCACACGTCCCGCGCTTATTTAGAATTTAAGTATTCCACGTATTAATGTATAATTTTACCATTCAATAACGAAATCATACACAGAAATAACAATTCTATTAAATGCTTGAATAGTTATAGTATCTATTCCTAAAATATAAACCGATATTACTACAACAAGGCTGTCTGATGAGTTCCTTTGTAAGAACTGAAAAATGAAAGGTAATCTAAACGGCAACTTTTGAAAATGTGCTTATCCGCATCCAACCAACATTATTTTACATAATGAATTATAATTACTGCAAGAAAAGCTATATTGTAACTTACTTATATTAAAACACTTCACAAATCACATAAAAGGACAACAAACGGCAACCATTTTGGAATCAACTTGCCCCTGCCAAATTGTTGCGGATATGCATTAGCTGTCAAAACAACTCTGAATTAAGATATTTCACAGTACATATTCTTTAAGAGTAGGCAAATATATTAAATATTATATAAATTATTTTCAGATGCCTTAAAAAAACTAATTTATTAATTTGGTTCAATTAAATCTTAAAAGTTGCTATAATCAGGTTTTTAAATTGGTTTCCTGATGTTGGTATCAGGTGACGCTCTCATTTTAGTGATGTGCACATTTCGCTTTTATCGTATTTTAGGACGCACAAACTTTTCACTGTATTATTAATTTATCCATTTTTAATACATTGGTTTAGTTATTATCGAATTTATAATTTATGATATATTATTGTTTGTAAAAATTTCATGTAACAAGAATAAATCTATTGCTAAAATAATGTAATAAGAAGACAAGTTTTACAGATCAGTATAAGCAATGTGTTTGTATGACTGCTTGCAAACAATGCTTGGTAAAACAAAATGAATACTCATAACTTAGTATAGGCTCATGGCTTAGCATGGGCATTAGTCTTTTTAACTTTCACGAATTTGGGGTTTTGTGACAAATGAATCAAATCTGGAAGATAGATCTCGATGGCGTGCAATTAGGGAGGCCTATGTCCAGCTGTGGACGAATATGGGCTGATGATGATGATGTATCAAATCAGAGCCTTAAGATGTTAAAATGTGTTTAATAATCTTAACAAGTCCAATTATCTTTTGTATAAATATTTTATAATTGCAATTGAATATAGCATATAAGTCCCTCATGATTTTAAAGACGGGTATATGGTTAAGTTTAATACAAAGACCTGGTCTTTGCACCAAATACAACCACATATTCGTTAAGCAATTCAATCAAATGAGGTGATATGTTTTGATATTTAGTTTAAAGATTTTGACAATTAAATTAAACTCAATGAACGTCATCGATAATTTTATAATTTACATTGTAGGACAACCTTTTGACAGATTGACACGCTTAATGTAGCCTAATGGCAATAATATACATATAACAACATATCGACGGTTCATAAAATATGTAGATTTTATAGAATTTCTCCATGAACTATGTAGATAACTGTAGTCCATAAGTTTTGATGACGACGCTTATTTTTAATTTTTGGTTTACAGCTTTATGTACTTCACTTACGAGTTGACGATTACGAACGCGTCTTTTTTTGACAGCTGATTGAAGAATCCTTGTTCGCAATTACAATTGACCGCTAGAGGTTTACGAAATATTTTTCATTGGGTGGTTCCCTACTGACATTTCATTCTATTGGATGTTGAATCGTCACCGTAAGTCACGACCAATAGTGAGATGGGAATGAGGTTCAGTTAGTTGTTCAACATCATCAATTATGGCGGGTTCGTGTTTTTTCAAGCTCAAATACGAAATGAGTAGTTATTTGCGCCGCTCGGGCGGCGACATTGACAGCGATTTGTCGAATATTCTCGTGCGCCATTTTGTGAATGCTGTGGAATTTCGTGTTAAGTAATCAATGCGAGGAAGTCAATTATAGTGTGAGTTCAACTTTGCACAGAGTTCCCTTCGTGTATCAAATGATATTGGATGTATTCGCGATTCGTGTGTGATCGCTGCTGTTTGGTTTCTACTATCGTTTATTCGTTTCTGTTTTGTTTCTTTTTGCACTTGAAAAAACGCGATTTGGTTGTGTTACATGCGTTAACCGTTGGGTCTTTCGGTACATTTAGGATTTCGTTTTTAAGGTTTCATTAAAATGTCCGAGAAGTTGGTGGGAAAGACGGTGCTGAAGAGACATGAGGTTGCCAGGCCCGTGCACATACAGAGGCTGGAGGCCTCCCTGGACGTGCGGCCTTTCGTGAGTCAAGTTGAAAGGATACTGAACTCTGATGGGGCTTCCGACAGTGATGATGACTCAGACGCCAAGTCTATTGGAAACGAGATGTCCAAAGGAGACCGGATGATCCATGGAGTAGTTACTACCAAGCAAGGTTAGTCTCTCAGCTTTGAAAACTATCCTACATATATAAACAAAGCCATTCAAATCAACAGACTAAAACTTTACTATCCAACAGCTCCTATTTGAATGGTATCGTCTTTGTTAGCTACTACTATAAACAATTTTTGAATTAAGTAAACAAAACAATACAAAATAATCAAGAATTATATAATAATTAAATTAAAATAATTAATTTAAGATGAAAATAGTGCAATATCACAAATATTTTGTAACCACATATATCATGTTTGCAGTTATGAAATAAAAATTATGTTTTATGGTAAAAGACCTTGATAATTCCACTTTTACATTATAAGGCTATACCTACAAATGAATACTTTATTTAATGAAATTAATACAATTTCAAACTTTTTGTGCCACATTAAAACATACCTAAGAAAATAATTTACTTATTCATAAATACCTTCTTAAATCCATCATTATTATAACTGAAGGGTGTGCGGTCTAAACAGATTCTTTGACATTCAAAAAGTCATCAATTCAGTTCAATGTAAATCATTTATTACCTTTGTTACAGAACGCCAAAGTGACCGCCTCAGACTGTACAACTTAAGTTCAGTAGGAGAGGAGAGAGAATGGCTGCGAGATGTCCTATTGTCTTCAGGGTCAGAGACAAGTAGCGATGAAGATTCTCCATCTGCAAAAGAGTCGAGGATACAGAGATTGCTGAAGGAGAGGAAACATCAAAATAGATATGCTAAGAAGTATTACAAGGACCAAGGGGTAATTTAAAATTTTATCAAATAGAAATAATGATATTTTGTTAATGTTTTACAGTCAGTATAAGGAAAGTATTATTATATCACAAGAATAACAGAATATATTATAAATAAATATTGTTATTATATATGTCTTAAAATAATATTCAAAAGGTTCTGCATCTATTTTCCTTAGACATATAATTATGTCTGTCTTTTCTGAGTTGATTATAGACTTTGATCTGTTATTATAGTTTAGCTCTAATAAGAACTTTTGCAGTATATTCTTTGTAATGTTATCTGCAGGCATAATTAATAGTGTGCACATCACATGTCTCTTAGCAAACAATGGATAAACCACTCCTCTGACACTACCTATTGAGTGTCATCTGTTTGCAAGAATAGAAAAGAAAACAATACAGGTTCAAGATGCTGCGACCTTAAAAAAGAAAAAAGGAAAATGCAATAATATATTTTTGACTAGCTTTTGCCCGCGACTTCGTTCGCGTGGACAATGACTTCCGGCAGATTTTTGGTTTTACTCACATAGTTCCCGATCTCGCGGGATTTTTGAGAAGTTCCCGCTCCCGCAGGATTTTTGGGATAAAAACTATCCTATGTCCAACCAAATGCGTGTAACGAAACCATAGCGCGATCTATTTCGATCCCAACGCCATCTATCGACCATAGTGACAACTCGGATTATTTATCTATACTCCGTTCGGGCATTTTCTTTGTACTAAAAGTAGTATTATATTTTTTATATGTTATTTTATTATTTTTTTCATACCTTTTTACTATTTATTTACTTTTTTCCGATGAATTAAAACAACATGAACCGAACTCGTGTAACGATCGACACCATTGCGCGTAGTACTAATAGAATTATCTATACTCCGTTAGAGCATTTTCTTTGTAGTAAAACTTTTATTATATTAATATTATTTTTTTTACACCTTTTTACTGTTTATTTACATTTTTCTGATGGATTTTCCGATGAATTAAAACAATAACATGAACCGAACACGTGTAATGACACCATTGCGCGATTAACGCCATCTATCTACGGAGCATAGGAACAGCTCGACATTTGACCAATAGATGGCACTATTAAATAGTATGTCCGTAATAAATTTTATTTTTTATTTTTATTTTTTGTAATAAAAACTATCCTATGTCCTTTCTCAAGTTTCAAACTATGTCTGTACCAAATTTCACACAAATCGGTTCAGTAGTTTAGGCGTGAAGAAAAGACAGACAGACAGACAGAAAGACAGACAGACAGACAGACAGAGTTACTTTCGCATTTATAATATTAGTTTGGATTGTGCTTTTAAATTCTAAGTATCTTAAATTTGTTTCAGAATTCCCGCTACATGTACTATGGGGCTGGTCTCCTATCCACCGTTGATCGATACCCAGAGCGTCGTATCAGCAGGCCGGTGCCACCACCACCCTCCACGAGAGGCAGGAGAGGACGGCCTGCGGAGAGAGGGTCGTCTACAAGAGGCTTGCACAAAGCACGGCGAGGGAGGGTGAGAGATGCAAGAGGCAATGAGGGTGGTGATATGGTGAGGATATAATTACTATAGTATCGTTTTTAGGCCTCATAGCTGTGCATTAGTGGATTACTTTTCAAACATATGTTCTATTTCATTGCTACCTAATACACAATACGCTATATATTATGTCACGTGTATCAGTACAGTAAGCTTATTTACTTATTTAAAGTTAAGTGCGTAAGCGTAAAATATTTTACAACATACTACATTATAAATTTCAGCCTGATGGTGTTGATTGGGAAGAACAATTACGTAATTTGAAGGATGAACCTGACAATGATGATTATAACATGTCCACGGAGAAGCCTGGTGTAAGGTAAGGCAAAAGTTATATAAAATACTTTTTTTCTCGTACGTGGCGTGGTGATCACGTCACGCCATCTCAGAAATTGTTATTATAAGCCATTATTTTCTGGTTGTTAAAGACTACTTTCCTATGAAGATGTTTGTTGATATACATTTTCTATGTTCTGAACTAGATTGTTTCAATTAATCCCACAGATAAGAATTGTTGTTGTCATACTTTTTTCAGTTCATTTATTGTGTGCCGTTAACATTGATTTCTGTCTTCCCTCCAGTATATGACAACCAACTAATAACAATACATCCTAATGGTCCTTTGTAAATAGTCAAGATTAAAAATCTATGAATTCTTCAATGTTACAGAGGACGCAAAAAGCTATCAACATTAAAAACCCCCGAAGCGCTGACCGCTCGCAGACGACGTCACTGGTTGCTACTAGTTAAGAAAGAGCTTGGTAAAGTGCAAAGGGCGCGTACTGCCACACATAGAGAAGTTATGCTGCAAAGGAAACGATTAGCAACCTTGTGCTGTAAGCATTGGAGGCATATTGCTATGCAGGTTAGTGACGAGTACTTTGTGACTAAAGAGTTTTTTTTATTTTTTAGTCAATTTTCTTGACTATTCTTTGCCTTTGGTTTTTACAGAGTCAGAAAAATATGAAGGAAACAGTATGGCGATGTAAGCGATTGAGTCGAGAGATGCAAGCTTATTGGAGGCGATACGATCGAGCCGAGAGGGAGACAAGACGACGTATGGAAAGGGAGGCTGAGGAACAGAGAAAGGTATATTATGTTGCGTTTTTAACACTAACCTGTTTTCTTAAGCATTTGCGCTGTTGATGCGCTGTGATTGCGCTGTGTGATAAAAAAAGGTCCAAGGCAATGGAATTGTTTAAAATTGTTTTTGAGCAAATATATTTACCAACAATTAGGATTTTATCATGATATTAATGTGTCACTATTGAATTTTATTAATTACTAAAAATTAAAAATTCACTTGATAGATGGACGTAGAACTCATGGAAGCGAAACGGCAACGTCGCAAGCTAAACTTCCTGATAACACAAACCGAGTTGTACGCGCATTTCATGCAGAAGAAGATGAATGCCGGGGACGACGGCGACAGTGGCGCCGCCAGGATCCTGCGGCAACTCGACGAGGACCGGGACCCGAGACTCGCAGCTATTGATCATTATGATAGGTTGGTACTAATCATTGTAACAGAATAAAATAATAGACTTATTTTCGAACTTAAATGTCGTCTTTGATATCTAAGCCTGATTTTATAGGAATTTCACTCGGCTACAAAGGACAGAAGTTTTGATCATGGATATTCTTTTATTAATTCTCAAGCAATTTCTCTTCTGAAAAATAACGATTTTCGCATTATAGAATTTAATCCTTGTATGGCGGATTTACAAGTATTCAAGTTACTTGCATAAAGACACTTAGACTCTGGCATTCGATGATCACGCAAGTGCGGGGCTTGAACTCGCAATTTGTCGAGCTTAGTGGGTTTTACCTGATAACCTGAACCACTCGGTTATCCATGCAGAAATTTACTAACTAATTAACTACTTAAATGTAAATAAGCCAAGCTTAAAATTCATGATGGCGTCACCCCCAGCGAGGTGATGAAGGCCCGCGCGTCCCGCAACGCGCGCGAGGCGTTCCGCGCGGAGCGGGCGCGCACGCAGCTGTTCGACGCGGCCGCCGGCGCCGCCGAGCCCGAGCCCGCGCCCGGCCCCGAGCGCCGCGCGGGCGACCACGACCAGCCCGACATCTTCAGGGGCACGCTCAAGGGCTACCAGCTCAAAGGGATGAACTGGCTGGCTAATCTCTATGATCAGGTGCGTTTGGGATTGAGTTGTTTTGGTAGATATCAAAATGGTACAGAATTTCGATTTAAAAGCTCTTTATTTATTACTTTTATAAATTGGTGTATTGAAATATGCAGCTTAGCTTACTTGAGTCCTAACTTCTATAGCGCGTTTCTTGAGCTAGTAAATAAAACTTCAAAATCTAGTTCATCCAAAGATTGTCTGTAAAAAAACGCTTTAAGTGATAAGACCGAAAATTGTGCCAACTGTATGTATTTAAATTGTGTGCAATAAAGAATATTCTATTCTTAGTACCTTTGCCTGAAAATTTCCAAATGATAATAGGAAAATTGTTGAGCTAAAAAATTAAATAAAACATGTTTTTCAGGGTATCAGTGGCATATTAGCAGATGAGATGGGTCTCGGCAAGACGGTACAATGCATAGCGTTCTTATGTCACGTGGCTGAGAGACTTGGTGTATGGGGGCCGTTCCTCGTCGTGTCACCCGCTTCGACACTACACAACTGGCAGCAGGAAATGCAGAGATTTGTACCAGATTTCAAAGTGGTAAGTGTTTCTAAGTCTTTGTTGCCATACCAATAGTATGACAAGAATTTCTTAAGATGCTAGTAAAGCATACCAAAATTAGAAGTATATTTTATAACTGCATACCAGTGACATGCACACAATTCCGTATTGGCATGCTTGCTTATGAATGGTCAGCATCAACAGTCGATGAACAAAGTCAATATTTGGCTGTCATAATCGTTCAGCTATCTCAATAAAAAAATATTTTTTAGATTAATGGTGTTTAATTGAATGTTCCAAAATAATTGGTCAGGCTCATGCCCTACCAGACCAAGAAGTTTATATTAAATAAACAATTAATTCTAGGTACCATACTGGGGCAGTCCAAGCGAGCGCAAAATCCTTCGTCAATTCTGGGAACGTAAAGACTTGCATACACGACAAGCGGCTTTCCACGTCGTGGTGACGTCATACCAGATTGTGGTGTCAGATCTGAAGTACTTAAACCGTGTGTCGTGGCAGTACATGATACTGGATGAAGCTCAGGCTATTAAAAGCTCTGCGAGTATGAGATGGAAGTTGCTGCTTGGATTCAGCTGTAGGAATAGATTGTTGCTGTCTGGTAAGTGGTTGTGATAAATATCAAGTATCAAGATTTTTCACGATGCATTGAAGAAATTCCAATCTTGGTCCGTGACTGGCGGGTAAAGCGATCGCATGTTCGAGTCCTGTCTGAGATTTGATTTTTTTCTTTGTCATCTTTGGCGTTTTCCCAACTACTACAATTTTTTCTTTGTATTATTTTTATTAAATTGCAAATATCATGTTATTGAAATTTGAGCTTTTTCTTTTGACTTTATCTTATGAAGGGGTTAATTTCGATCAAAGATTTTCTCAAGTCCACTTTACCTGGGTCTGATGGTTCCTTTATTCTTTATCAAAACATAACTTTCCATAATGTATTGTATAATATTATAACACTTATTCCCAGGTACTCCTATCCAGAACAGTATGGCGGAACTGTGGGCGCTATTGCATTTTATAATGCCGACGTTATTCGACTCCCATGAGGAATTCAACGAATGGTTCTCCAAAGATATCGAGAGTCACGCCGAGAATAAGAGTACTATTGATGAGAGTAAGTTTATTGTTATATCTATCGTACATTTTAACCATTTAGATTTTATAGGTAATAGCAATCATAGTTTCTACGCGTATTGGTAGAGGCACGATCTTTATAACATGTTAATGAATAGATCGTGTGTAAAAAACTCCTCTACATCACTGTCGACTATTAATTATATCATAAAATATGAGTAGAATTTTTGTCTGGTATTGTGTGCATCACAATATAGGCTGTTGAAAATGTCTTATGTTAATGCACTAATGTCAACTTTGACGTTTCTTAGAAATTCCCCAGAGTGACAAAGTTATGCGATATTCCACCTAACTGCTTCTACTTAGAGTTGCTTTAAATTTATTTCTACAATGTTTTAAAGTGAAATTTACCTTTCAGAGCATTTATCGCGCCTACACATGATTTTGAAGCCATTCATGTTGCGGCGAATCAAAAAGGACGTAGAGAACGAGCTCTCTGATAAAATTGAGATTATGGTGCATTGTCCGCTTACTATTAGGCAGAAATTATTGTATATAGGTATGTGTTTCTTTCTTATACCGTTTAAGACTGTGTAATATTTAGAAATAAGGTATGGGAAAAAGTTTTACATTCACAGTTATTGGGGAAGAAAGATAAAACATCATACACTTCTTTTTTTGTCATCCTAGCCTTTCCCCAAGTTAACATCTGGTTAGACTGTAACAGTATTTTACAGAGAGTAACTTCCTATCTTACTTCCCCAATGCAATTACCTGAGCAACACAATACACCTTAACACTCACTTAATTAGACACTTCTTCGTATTTTTCGAAATACTGAGGAAACTCATCAACTTTAATTTCACTATCTATAAATCTGTAAAAAATTGGCATCGTGTATTCTTATTCTGCATGGCGTTTTTTGTAAACTGGTGTTATATTTTCATATCATTACAGCTTTAAAGAAGAAAATAAAAATAGAAGAATTACTCCACTACTCTGTGGGCGCCGAGTCTGGTCACAACGTAGATAAGAACTTCACTTCCAATCTTATGAACTTAGTTATGCAATTTAGAAAGGTGAGCAAAGATTACTAATTACCCAATTTTACTGTCTATCACTACAGCTTTTACACAGACTGATATTTTAATGTGATAACAACTTGAAGAGGGTTAAATTTGTTATGAATCCAACTAGACTTAAGGATATAAGGTTTTTGTCTCGATAATCGACCACCACGTGAGCGAAAACATGATCAAACTAGCTGTTGCCCGAATGTCCGTCCTCTACAAATCGAAAATGACCTCACAAAAACATAAAATATCCTATGTGTTAATCCTGGTTATAAAACTATCTGTGTACCAAGTTTTGTCTAAATCCGTTCAGTGATTGAATAAGAAACAGATGTTCATGCATACAAACTTTAGCGTTAACAATATTATAGGAAGTGGGATTGGTATATTAAAACGTTTTTTTATTTAATCCAGGTATGCAATCACCCCGAATTATTCGAGAGACGCGACGTAAGATCTCCATTTTCAATGCAAGTCGACGACTATCACATACCAAAGCTGGTAGCAGAAGAATGCATTCTCATCCGTGCCATACCTTCAAAACGCCATCTACTATACAACAAACTGTCCATATTAACCCCTGATAGTGTACAAAGAAGTGTCAATGGGGAGGAAATGGAGGTTGAAGGGGGGAAAAAGTTTGTTGATAACAGTTTCTTTGCCTTCACGAGGTTCATGGATCTATCGCCCATGGAGCTGTATAGGGTTATGCTGTGTGGATGGCTTTTTGCGTGAGTATCAGTGATTTAATCTTGTTGACATACTATATACATGGTTAAATGTTTTATTGTTGTAGTAAAGTGTGCTCTTAAAATGGTTTAATTGATTTTACCAGTTGTAAACAGTTTTGTTGTAATGGATTTCTTATTGGTTCCTTAAAACGCACGCCTCGTTATGCATCCTAAATACCTTCGAAACTTGTGGTTTTTTTATTCTTGAGTATAAAAACATTAAGCAACAACCATTTTCATTCTCTAAATTTACATCAAAGTATTCATTATCAAGGCTACTATTTGCCACATAAAAACACTAGAATTTTTCACTATCGCCCTTTACTATTTCAGAATGCAACACATTGAGTATTGCCTAGAAAAATACGAAAAGCTCCGTCACCGTCACAGCTGGTGGACCTCCTCACAGGTTTGTGACGTCAAACAGGAGGCAGGCGTGACAGAGACAGACTTATGTCACGACTACTATGATAGAGTGACCAGCAAGGACAAGCTGTTGGTGTGTCCCGATGGAGATGTGTTTGGAAAGAGAAAGGATGATAGCTTGATGTGGAAGGAGCTGTTGTTTACTGATCCATTGTGGATTCAAGGTGAGGTGTTTTGCTTTCTAAATATTGATAATTCATTTATTCATTATTGGACATTTGGAATGGTCTTTACTAAGGATGCGTTAGGGCAGATAAGCTGTCTGCTTATTATCGTTTATGCTCAATATTATTTTTGTTTACTAATTATTTTCTTGTCAACAGGTGGTCCATTCTACACACATACCGAACATACAATACATTACGTTCCTGAAACTATTGAACACAAAGCTATGAGAATAAGGAATATGAGGGAAAGAGATGGACAAGTAAGTAACTTATGATTGAGTTAACAGAGTTTATGTATAATTATAGTTTCTTAAAAATAGGTTTGCATAAATTGGTAGTATCGGAAGCGTCTACCATTTCAACAAACTTACTTTAGTATTCTTTTATAATGAACTAGCTGTTGCCCGCGACTTCGTCCCCGTGGGTAGAAGATATAAGTTATGATTTATACCTGCCCTGTTTTATTTCACATATTCCATTGTATCTTAGCTCCTATTAGTCGCAGCGTGATGGTTAATAGCCTAAAGCCTTCCTCGATGAATGGTCTATTCAACACAAAAAGAATTTTTCAATTTGGACCAGTAGTTCCTGAGATTAGCGCGTTCAAACAAACAAACTCTTCAGCTTTATATATTAGTATAAATATAGATTTAAAAAAAAATGTTTCCTTAATTGTCAAATATTTAAACTATTTACTAGTTGTTTTTTTTAACGACTCCCGCACCTAGGCAGTTTATCCTTGTGTCGCGGGGTGTTTCACAAACATGCAATTCATATGCTAAACGACACCCAGACTCGGAACAAGCATTCGTGGATCACACAAATGCTTGTCCTACGCGGGGATCGAACCCGCGACACGTCGCGCAATGTGGGGTTCGCGTGATGACCTCAACCACTCGGCTATCTGTGCAGTCGAAGTTTAAATTGATGTATCTCTTCTGGGAATATTTGTATAGATGTGTGAATATTTTTCAAAATTCACATTTTAATTGGTGTAATTGCTTTCTAGACGGAGATGCTAAGCGAGATCAAGACAGAGGAGGGCGGTGTGATAGCCGTGCAGCCCATGGAGGTCCCGGACGTACCGCATGTGGAGCGGCCGCCGGTCACCTACCCGGACATGCCCACACCGCTACCCTCGTTCCTGTATACTGCTCAGCAAAAGGTAAAAGATTAATACCAATCATACAAAGAACTTATTTTCAAGTGATCACTTCTTATGGAAGGGAAAAAGTTTCACGTAACGTGTTATGGTGGTACTTTATCTGGCTTCCCTTTTTCTCACGCTTAAAGCAGTAGTAGGTAGGCTTTCTTTCTCACATTAGTTTTAGTCATCACTTCTGACAAGCGTTCCGAAGCGCTCACGTCTTTTTAATTGATTTAGATGTAAAGGTTATTTATTGCTAATGAATTTTTGGTGTATCTTGATGTTAGATTAAAGCATAATCTTTAAGTAGATGTTCCTCGCGAACTATTTATTAGTTTTGTTTAGTAACACAGAGTGTAGCATGTGAGAGTGGTCTTTTGTCATTTTGTGATTTGATTAGAATTGTAATTGATTTTGCCTGCTTATAAATAATCTGACAGAATTTGTCTTTTTTTGTAGGTTACTTAACTTATTTTGGAATACAGTGGAATTTTAATTTGACTTACCATAATTTAATACTTTCTTCCCATTCGGCCACATATCGTATTGTACATATAGTGTCTAACATTGTACGTGTCCGCAGGTGTGCACGTGCACGCGCGCGGCGTGGGCGGTGTCGCGGCGCTTCGCGCACCAGCGGGCGGCGGGCGCGGCGGGCCGGGCCGCGCTCTGGCGCCTGGCCGCCGCCGCGCGCCCGCCGCACGGCTGGGCCGAGCTGCACGTGCCCGGTAACGCACACATTTATCACCAGATCTCTAAATAAAAAATTAACACACGCGTGTGTATGTATACACATGTTTATGGCAAATAAATGATTCTATTCTACTTTTACGGATTTTATCGCGGTTTAATTTTAAATTTTAGTTCCCGACGTTTCGACACTTTTCCAAGTATGCTATTCATTCTACATTCATATTTCAACTAATTATTTATAGTCCGACCTACGCAATAGTTAAAATATGAAAGTAGAACGAACAACATCTTCTGTCAAGAAGAACGCCATTGTCGTTCCGATTGGAGTTTTGCAACTCAATTTTGAGGCACTTCCCGATAAGCTAGCAGAGTGAAATTCAGTCTAACTTCAAACCCATAACAATGCAATTTACAACTATAAAAATGTGCCACCCGGAGATTAATATATCTTTTGTTAAATTTCAGATAAAAATCAACTTGTTAGCGATGCTGGTAAACTAACAGCTTTAGACTCTCTGTTAAGAAGACTGAAAGAACGTGGACATAGAGTGCTAATCTACAGTCAAATGACGAAGATGATTGATTTGCTTGAGGTACGTAGGTATCACTATAACGATTAAAAGAAAGAAAATTTATAAATTAAAATGTGGAACAGACTATTAAATAGTCTAAAAATAACTCATATTGAAGATTTTCGATTGTAAAATATAAATGTTTGTTGACAGGAATACATGTGGCATAGAAAACATAAATACATGCGGTTAGACGGCTCCAGTAAAATTTCCGCTCGACGAGACATGGTGGCTGATTTTCAGGTTAGTTTTCTATACACATAAGAATCAAATTCCAACAAGACTTAGAAGAAGAGGGATTCAATTTTTCTCATTTTCTATTAGCATTTGTTTAGACGGGTTCACCTCTAGCATTTGTTTAGAAGGGATAGAGTCCTTTACTTTGCAATGGAACGCTGGTTATTGTGAAAAGTACCATAAAACACCCCATTTTACATATCCCTAGGCACGCACAGACATCTTCGTGTTCCTCCTGTCGACTCGCGCCGGCGGTCTGGGCATCAACCTCACAGCAGCAGACACAGTCATATTCTACGACTCCGACTGGAACCCCACCGTGGACCAGCAAGCTATGGACCGCGCGCACAGGCTGGGCCAGACTAAACAAGTCACGGTGTATCGTTTGATATGCAAGGGGACTATTGAAGAAAGGATTATGCAGAGAGCGAGGGAGAAGAGTGAGGTGATTAGCATTTTTATAATTTACGTAATGTAAAAAGTTGACGTTTACGTTAAACTAGATTTTGCCCGCGACTTAACCCACGTGTGTGTGAGCTGTACGGTAAAAGGTATTTTTTTTGCTTTCTTCTAGGTCAAGCTGTACTTATAATAAATTTGAGTATGATTGTTTTCGTCGTTTGCGTAACACACAGACGTTGGTTTCATATTTATAATCTAAGTATCGATTATTTTGTTCAGATTCAAAGAATGGTGATCAGCGGTGGTAACTTCAAACCGGACACGCTGAAACCCAAGGAAGTGGTGTCTCTGCTTCTCGATGACGAAGAAATTGAACTGAAATGTGGGTATTATCTCAATTGTATTTTTCTATGTCATAATATCATATATTTCATATATTCATATATTTCATAAAACATGTATTGATTGTAGATCGTCAAAAATCTGAAGAGAAGAAACTGATGGAAGAAAGGGAACGTAAAAGAAAAATGGGAATATTACCTCCTGTTGTAAGTATACACAATTTTAATATCTTAATAATTTATTTATATGACGTGTAAAAGCAACAAAATTAAAGTTAAAATTATGAACTTGGATAAACTGCTTGATTACAGTTATTTAATAATGTTTTTAATTCAGCAGGCCCCAGCGACTATCGAAGCGAAACGTCCTCGCGACTCGGCCTCAGAACCGGGCAGTCCACTACAAGTTGACGATGATGACAAACTGGTGGTCGATGTGCCTCCTTCACCGTCACCCTTACGTGAGTATTCAAGATTACTGTTAAGAGAAATGTTTAAATGTCATACAATAAGAGCCACGTACTGATTCAATAACCTCATTTAGGAAGAATTTAAAAATGGATAAGAAAGAAGACTCATGCTTGATTTTAAAAGAAGCCATGACCCTTGAGTTTGTTTCGACGTTTCTTCTCAGAGTAGCCAGCTAGGAAATGTCGACTCCAGCTAGCCTAAAAAATGACACGTAAATGACGTTAATCCTATTTACAGAATAAATTATTTCATTTCATTTCAATCGTTTTCCAGTTCCTTAGCATATTCCGTGTGATACATTTTATTGCGTAATCCATGAAATACTATTTTTTTAAATTGTGGTATTAAGCATTTCGAGGACCTTTATTTCTCACATGTTGTATTAATGTCTTAACTTTGTAATTTTCTTGTAGCGTCGTACAGCAGCACCCCTGCAGTGGGCAGCAGCAGCGCGGCCGGGCCCTCGGGCAGCGGCCGCGCCGGCGCCTGGGGCGTGGCGCGCGCGGGCCGGGGCGCGCGCCGCGGCCGCCCGCGCGGCTCGCGACACGCCTTCTCGCGGAGACCTGAGCCGCAACCTGCCGATAATGCCAGCGCTGTGGCCGCCGGTTAGATATAAGTGTATTTATTACTGATATGAACAAGAGGAAGGATGGTATTAGTGAACAAGTTTAGCACTTGTTTTTGTAGTTGAATTTGCAAGGTCTGCATTAATAATAAACTTCCTGGAGTTATTACATTTGAAATTTTAGTACAGCGTATTTTTTTTAATATTAAACAATGAAAATTAACTTTTATTACTACTCTACTTGCAAAACTATCTACTGTTATATTATACACTTTACCTTACTGTTATACTAACTATTCCTTATGTTATTTGTTTTTGTTGTAAATGTACATTACACTTATATTTCATGTACAGGTGCAGCATTACTAGAATCAGATGCACCTCTAGAAACCATAGAACAAGCAGCAGCCGCAGAAGGGGGCGCAGTCCCGCGCGGCCGGCGGGGCCCGGGCCGGCCCCGGCTGCGGGCCCCGGGCGCGGGCCCTGCGCGGGGCCCCACCCGCCGGCCCCGCCGCGCCCGCGAGCCGCTGCTGGTCCCGCTGGCGCCGCCGCCCTAGCACACGCCTGTCTGGCCCGCGCCTGACGCACGCTAGACCTACTGGTCAGTACACTTATACACGTATATTACCTGTTTAAGAACAAGAGATAACCCTTCCCCACTTTTTCCGCATGGGAAATCATCAAATGGCTCCTCCTGTTCTGGGTTGAGCGGAAGAGAGTTCATGCTAGTGCCCATCAATGTTCTTTCCTTTGCCATTTGTACTGTTTCTACTGTTCAACTAGGCCCACGGTTAGTGACACGGTATCGAATAGAAAGTATCGATACTGTACTCATGAGTAGTATCGATAAAAAAGTATCGTACTCGTAAAAGAATCGACACAAAAGTATCGATACCTCAAAGTATCGAGTTCTTTGCTCAGGCAGGGCCTTCCTACGCCATACGTTAGTTTGTCAATGTTAGTTAGTAAGTATCGTCTGTACCGTACCTTCATTAAAATGAAAAAATAGCAAATGGTACATAAATATAAGATAAATAAAAACTATCTGTAAGTAAAGCCACAATTTTTTAGTCTAAAATATTATAAATCCCATTCCTCCTCTGTACAATCGCTCAAGAAAAGAAGTTTGTCGAGCCTTTTTGGCGATAGGCGGTTACGGGTTTTAGTAATTGTACTTCCAGCTACTCAACTTGTCAAAAGTACTTGCTAAGTAAAAGTATCGAAAACAAAGTATCGAGTACAAAAGTATCGGTATCAAATGGAAACCTACTCGATACTATAAAGTATCGATACTTTTTTCGTGTCCCTACCCACGGTAACTCGTGGACAGACTCTTGGACTGCGGAGTCCGCTGGCTAGGCTAGTTACCTAATGGCTCCGCTAAGTTTATTAATATCCCTTTGAGGCGCGCGTGGAATTCGAATACGCTAGACTATGCTTCGTACAATTCCAATGCAAAAAAAATATGATCTAATAATATTTTTTTGTGCATTGGAATTGCTATATAAAAAATCAAACAACTTGAATTAAAGTAATACTAATCTGCCAATACAATTTAAACAATCACCCCAAACTAAAATTTTTTCAACATGTTTCTTGTTTCAGATACCAGTTTATCCGCGGGCCGTACTCACAAGCGACCCACCTCTAGTGCAATTAATATAATTAACCGAACATTTACTGACAATGTACAAACATACGAGTATATAACGAGTATTATGTGACAAAGTTTAACTTTGGAGCTATCTTAATATGTATATAGTCAGAAAAAAATGAAATTTGATTATTGTGAACATGAATTTGGCTTACGAAAGTTAATTCGGGCTCAAAACAATAAAGAATCCGCAAACTTTAAAAGCAAAACTGTTACAATTGTGGGAAAGAGACAACACTACGCATCTTATTGCGCTGTCTTGCTCCCACATATGTAACAATCTTGCTATAGGCGTGAGTGGTGATTAGGCCAATGTCTATTGTATAAATTCTAAATTAAACCCGTAATGTATAAGTTTTAGGTATCGGAATTTTCAAATTCGAGGAAAGTGTAATGCGATCTGTATGTTTATTTAAAGTAGTTATCCCATGCATAAAATGTATTTTTTTTTAAGTTTTGTTTTGTTACATCAATTGATTTATAATTAGTTGTATATAGCTACTGCTTAAACAAGACAAGTGGCATTTCTACAATTGTTAAAGATGTCAAAATCAGAAATGATGTTTATTTTCTGCGAATCAAATTGCATAGATGTGAATAATGTGTAATTTGATAACATTTGACCTATTTGATTTGTTAACGCTAATAGAAATTTTGTTCGGTGTTTCTCAAGATGATTTTTCGTCTTGCGTTTGATAAAAAAATTCATGCAAGCACTTCCTTTGCATACGCTAACTGCGTTAAACCACCAAAAGAAACAGCATTTATGTGCCGTTTCAGCAACAAAAAGTGTCTACGTTTGCGTCGTTCAGTCAGTATTTTTTTGTACGTAAAGTAAAGATGATTTGCGGGGCATTTCGCCCCGCAAAAATTTCGCTTTGGCAATACCACTATTTATTTCACTAGTATTACACTACCCTCTATGCTGTACTAATAAAGTATTGTGACATTGATGACTGTTATCATAATATATTTGGCGGTTCTGAATAAAATGAGAGATGACTGTGCAGGTCTCTTTAGTCAATAATAAATCATACACATACTCGTGTCAATATAACATTATTGTAACAAGTGACTATCAAAGAGGGAATACTACCTTCTCCTGACAGAGGCCTGCAGCTGTGGAAGCGAGACGGCGTTCTAAACGGGGTAGTGTTGTTTCTTTTTTCACATCTGCAGTCGTCTTTTATGAGTTAGTGGTAGACCCCCTGAAAATCTTGGTATACAAATAGTGTTGATATTAAAAGAATATGGTAAAAACTAAAGTATAAATACTGTTACAGGCTTAATCTTTGTAGTCCTAAGGGTTATGGCACACTGTACGGTATGGTAACAGCATGGCAATTTGGTTGCCGCGACTGCAAGCTCGACAAACGCGCGCTATCCATGCGGTTTTGGAGCTGCCGTTACAGTGTACCATGACCTTAAAGCCCAAATTTATTTATGATGGTGCTAACAACGTGCTTCATTTTTTTGTAGAAATGCTTAACAATGTTCAAATAGACTGGCCTATAAAATTGATTAAATTGACGACAAGAAACAATAAATGAATTAACTTTATTGAGTACTTTTTATTTTTATCTTTCACACACTCTTGCTTGTTTAACGTACCAAAGCTGGACATGGCTAAAGGGACCCCCCCTCCCCTTCGATTTCAGTTCACGAAATGGTTATATTTGACTAAATGGAAAACTGAGTAGTTGAGGTAACCATACCAAACCCACCGACGTGTCTCAGTTTCGTTTCCCGCGTAGGAAAACCTTTTGTGATCAATAAATGCTTTTCGTGAGTCTATGTTTCTTTGTGCATGTAACTTGAACGTTTGTGAAACCGGATACAAATACTAAATTCGTTAAAAATATAAAAATATAGTTTCTAAACATAAGATGACATAGCTCTGGGGTGTTTTTAGTCAGTCTTAGTCAGATGGTTTTGGACCCACGCCCCCGCCTCCGCCCTATACGTTGGTCTATATCTGCCTACGGCTTTACCTCCCTTCTGATGAATATGGGGTATAGCGTCGCAGTCCCTGTGCGATATAAAACAAATCATCCTTTATGGATCAATTTAAATTAAAGTCATGACATTTGCAAAGGTAGGATCCGAATAGATGACAACAAAAGATAAACATTTTTCAGATCTTCATAATTTTTATAAACGAGTACCCTTTTATGCATTTTGAACTTTAATCCGTAGTTTTAAAGTTCCATTATTGCCCAATAAAGTACCGTACAAGGCGTTATGGTGACAACTCTGTTATTGTCCAGTGTTGTGCTCGTAAAAAAATGTTATTTATTTCGTTGTAGATCGGCCGCTATGCGCATTACCCATAAGAGTCGGGTAAAATAGGTGTATGGAAGATTTAAAGAACTCATTTTGCATTTATTTGTGTTTTTTGTTAGTTTCTGTAAATAAATAAATACTTAGGGATAGTTACTTGTGAGTCCGTAGTTGTCTTGAAAAGAAGACCATACAGTGTTGCAAATTACCGTAAACTTTATAAAGGTGATGTCTTTCAAAGATTTTCTCATTCCAGGAGCTTAAAAGGGTAACCTAGGTTCCAAGGCTCCAATGTAATATTTGTATTTTAACCTAGTTTGTCGCATATAAGCCGTAACTGCACGGATAGCCAAGTGGTCGAAGTCAAAACGCCAATCCCACTGAGCGCGACGGGTCGCGCGATCGATCCCCGGGTAGGACAAGCATTTGTGTGATCCACAATCCACAAATTTTCTTCAGACTTCTTTATTTAGGGATACTATTCGTTGTTCGCGCTTATACGGACATGAACTAAGCAATATCCCTACACAACCTTTAATTCGTAATACCATAAGGAAGCTTATCGAATCTGTTATTCAATTGACAGTAATCTAAGATGGAATTGATGGTGTCACTAAAGTCTATACCCAAGCTGAGAAGGGAACAATAAAGCAAACAAAAGAACAAACAATCTTATTATAGGGCTAAGTATATACAACTACCTACCTACTCAGACAATAGGCAGTTATTCCTGTGATAGGTACTATAACCGAATATAATTCATACGTGATATAATCCTAGTCAGTGTACGGCCTCGACATTTAGGTATAGCGGTCCCATAGACCCCCGTAACGACGGCATAATGTAAAGTAAAGCTACGGATACATGGGGCATAAATTGTCTGACGGTTGACAGTTCAGACGGCTGCGGTAATCAAGAATCTGGTCAATGATCGAACCTCATGTACGGGAGGATGCCTATGCCTAGCATATCTATTTGTAATACGGTAAAACGGGTTGAATAGAGGCTTTTTAGGGTGGATAGACAGATTTTTCTTAAAGGTATCAAAATAAATACCTATCAAAATAAAACAGTAATAAGTCTTATCGAACAAATCATTGGTAATTATTAGATGGACAATTTAGATTCCTTTCGGATTTGTGAACAGATTCAGTCAACCGATTTCACAGTTTTTTTTGATCACTTAATTTGACACCTCTTAATTTTCGATTCATCTAAAGTTGACGGTGTATAAAGTTACCTGCCTTTATTATTTTAGTGTAAACGTAGGATAAGACGATATCAATTACTTCGCGTGCTGCGCATACGAATGCATCGCTATGTGCTTGCGCCGACAACTGCGCGTAACTTACTATAAAAAGAGGGATTTTTTCGTTTGTTTTGCGACATTTTTGCGCATTTTTATGAGGTGTCGCTAAAAATAAGATGGTTGTTAATAGTTCTTGTTTTTAAAACTTTTTCATTATATTTGCCTATTGTTTTATATTTGATGCATCTGCTTGTTTATTGTTTAAAGGATATTAATATCAATATTATTAATAAATTGATAGGTCTCATACTACCTCTATGTAGGACGCTACGTTCCTTCTAGGCGGCTTTAACTCTCGATCAACCATCCGAAGAGGAGAAAGAGTGAAACAAAATACGTAAAAAAATCTTCTACATCGTTAGCCTGATCAGTCCACTGCTGGACATAGACCCCTCCCGTGACACGCCATTAAAGATCGATCTTCGGCTCTCTTTCCCCAATCACTGCCCGATACCTTACGAATATCATCACCATACCAGGGCCCCGATTCTGCTATTTACAACGCCTGATGAATGAATGGCAGTTGGATTTAATTTGAAACTATACCTAATAGGAAGGACTTAAGATAATAAGTATATCTTAAGTAATCTGCCCGGAGTGTTCCGTCCCTTAATGAATTTCCATTATTGTGTTAAAAACATGATTAAAATAATACGAATAATGACATTTTAGTCAAGTTCCCATTCACTCATCGGGTAGATAGCGGAATTGAAGCCCTGGCAGTCTCCACACAAGAACCAGTATACCTCAAACCAAAATTATACCACATAAATAACGTATACTTATGAAGTACTGATATAACCTACAATAAAGTAAGTAGGTACCAAGTGCATCGGCATTCAATGATGAATTCAATACAGGTCCGTATTAAGGGTATTTATTGCCAAATTCACTTAATGCAAATGTAACATGTTTGGTATGAGTTGTCGCTTTACTAATACATTAAGACAGATTTATTTATTTTGGTTTCTTAAGTGCATACTGAATACAAATGCATGTAAAGATCTGAAGCTCGTATCTTTATATAGGTGTAAACTTGTATTATTGTGGTCATTTAAAATAAATAAACTTAAGTGATCATGTGGTTTATTGTTTTGATGTTTTTAGAATGAAAAACGTGTTTTAACATCTAAATACATTTGCAGCTACTACTGAACACGAGGACCTTTATAATTATTCTAACACAACACTATGAAAATTAAAAGAAATGGGTCAAGTGTCGTAAGTGTCAAAAACTGATGGTTTTTACAAATAGGCTAAACAATAAAAAATTGAATTTAAATGCTAGCAGCAGTTTGTAGGATATAGTCTGATGTAACAAACGGACAGACAGCAGAGCCTTTATAATAGCCTTCACACCTTCATTTACCTTGTGGTATAATGGTTTAATTGATAAACTCGTTTGTTATTTTACCATATAAACGTTCGTTCAATATTCGTCACTCAATAGTCATGACCCCCAAAAAGGATGTATCAATCAGCAGTTTGGATAAACGTTGTTGAATAGACAATTAGTTTGTAAAAGGCAGAAATTTAATCAAACATTCATTTAGTAAGCGAGCTTACTTACGTAGTGATACGGCATTGCATACGTTTCTCACATGAGACGCGATACATATTTTCTCTTTTTCCCACGATGTAACTCATTATCTTAAATGTTATAGTTTGACTTTCTCTTGATTCCATATTTATTGATTGATAAGTTGTTGAGTAAGTCAAGTTATTGAGTTTTACTACTTAAGTATTTATTGGGAGCATATATTATATCTATGTGATTATCTACTATTTCGTGATTAATAACTTTGTTTGGTGTCAGGGAAATACAATCAATAAGACAAGTTATGGTCTTAAAGGATTCCCGTGGCCTGATAGACAAAGGGCAAAATAAGGAAAAAGAGGTTTTAGTCAGTAAAAGTCTAATTCTCCTTTTCGCTCAACCCAAAGCGGGAGGAGTCATTTGATGACTTCCCACCCGGAAAAAATAACATAAAACTGCGTAACCTAGAAACTTATGATCGTAGCTTCATCATCATCATCATCATCATCATCTCAGCCTATAGCAGTTCACTGCTGGACATAGGCCTCTCCATAATTTCTCCAGCGCGACCGGTTCATTGCCACCTGCATCCAACGGGACCCAGCGATTTTCACCAGGTCGTCTGTCCGATCTTCGCGCTATGTGGCCCGCCCAATCGTAGCTTATTATTACATAATTTTAATTACCATGAAAAATATTTGTCAATGATAAAATGTCTCACAGAGACAGATAAAGACAAAAACTCTATCAAGAGATCAAAGGAAGAGTTTTTTATGTTATAGGGTTACTTAAAATTCCATCTTCACAAAACAATTTGTACACTTCATTCATAAAGTAACAACTAAGCAACTGCAATTTACAAACTAAAAATAAAGCACCAAGCATAGTTTCCCAATGCAATATTGCAAGATATCAGGCTATTCAGAAAATAGCACCATTATGAATGGAGAAACCGATCACGCGATCAATTACCTAATTAGATCCGTTCCAAGCAAAATGGAACTTGTTAATCCAATGTGGGATAGGTTTTAGACATCAAAGAGTTCTTTGCCAAGCCCCTTGCCTTTTTAACTGAGTTCTTTTATAACTACTGTTCTGGTAGTATAAAGGTTTTTTTTTGTTTTTGGACTATATATTGGTCTGGATAATAAAGTCTCCGACTTCCATGTTTGGTGTTGAGTATTTTTTTTTCATAGTGCAAAAAATGGCTGACTAATATTCGATACTGAACGTGAACTTTGAGTCAAGAAATATTTTTTTAAGTTCGAAGTCGCACAAACGACACAAAATAAAAAAAATACTGAGCCAAACTTGACGAAATATTTGTTCGACTACATGGCACTTATTCCACGCTAAATTAAAAAAGAATCATTAAAATTGGTTATTTGGTCCGAAATTCAGAGGAACAAAAAACATATTCAAATCGAGGACCATTTGAAGTCGATTTAAAAGAAAGAGCTACTTGATACAGACAATATCAAGAAGAATTGTTTGGAAAAAGGGACATTACTTGTGGGAGAAAAATCTGTATAAAATCAAGTTCGGTTTTTTGTTGAGAAATATGTGAGCACATCTCAGCATGCCGCTACTGTGTGGTCCGTTACGCATGCGCGCTAAACAAGCTAATTAGTGCCGGCTTGTGACACGACTGCTTTGTTACTTGTACGTATCGTATTCTGTCATACTTGAGAATTTTTTATTATTGAGAATGTAGGGAGAAAGCTGGTAAAGTTTGTAGTTGTAGAGATTCTACTGGCCTGATTTGGTAGGCAGATCCAAAAGATATCTAAAACAAAATACAAGTTAATTACAGAAACAAGAAATTAAAATGATGAGATGAGATGTAACAATAAATTGAACTATCTCCTGAACAAGGTTTTGCCA
This sequence comes from Trichoplusia ni, assembly GCF_003590095.1. Lineage (NCBI taxonomy): Eukaryota > Metazoa > Arthropoda > Insecta > Lepidoptera > Noctuidae > Trichoplusia > Trichoplusia ni. The sequence continues at coordinate 10,487,416 of NC_039489.1, read as the reverse complement.
TAAAACAGTTTATTTATCCGATTGTTGAAAATCCTGAAACTAATCATTATTTAATCATCTCCTAAACCGGGTGGGCCAAATATTTTCGTCTAAAATCACTTGAGTCACCTGACAAAACAAAAAAGGGCACTCCTTACCAAAATAAGTAAATCAAAAGACTAATCTTCACATTATACAGCAGACGGCTAAATCCCAAAAACATAAACGCTATTCAGATCGAGATATCAAACCGCAAGTGTCGGTACGGTAAACTGCGCCAGAATCGTAATGGGTCGAAATAAATCGGTAACATTACCGATTAGTATTGCCGTCACATACAATTCTCGTTGCTACGAGTATACTGAGTCACCGTGTGAAATGGTGCTTTTCCTCAACGAAGACGTGAAGACATTTTGCTGAGATATGACACAGTTTTAAGGGGATCACGACTTTATAAGGAATGTTTATTGATATTTCGTTTTAATTCATGTTAACTGTTTGTATAGATCGATATTTATAGACGTTAAGCTAGATTTAAATTAGTGCTTATTTGGCCCCTGAACTAAATAAATATAGAGATGCAGGGATATATAAAAAAACCGGTCAATGTGCAATTATATGATAAAGAAAAACAAATTTGCAAAATATATGATGACCTAATATCGTTACCGCTTTTTTCGTGAAGTCCAAATGGTTTACGAAAGTTTAAGTTACCATGTGATAAGATGTCTAGCAAAAACACAAAATAATAAATAAATACGGAGCAGAATAATGATCCTTTTGCTAATTACTTACAGACGATCTTAGACAATTTCCTTAGCACTGCATGAGACATACTGTCCATACTATACTTTCCTCTAAACTACATTGACCGTATTGGGGACAGACCTGTCTTGTGGCGAGTATCATTTATCACTCGCTGTATTGGTTTCCAGTGAACTGTGGCCTAGGTTACACGACTGAACGGGCTAATACGATAACCCTACGATACCTACAGGTCATCAGCAACAGACTATTATTAACAGGGCGAAAAAACTGATCTATGTCCCTAAAATCTGCAATTCTTATTAGTTAGAATCTTTGCCAAAGACAAGCGTTTGTGTGATCTTTGACTGCTTGTCCTGAGTCTGTCTGGGTGTTCTTACAAAGTGACACTCTCTACATGCGCCTTGAATGTTTTTGACACCCCGCGGCACAAGGATTAATATAAAAGAGCTAGGAGTCATTCGAAGATTTTCCATCCTAAAACAAGCCTATTCAGTATTTAAGGTTAATTCAGAAACGACGTAATATTGTAATCATACCCCGCAAATTGCTAATGCGCCTAGCCGCCATTTTAGTGAAGTTTATTGACAATTTAATTCTATGGCACGCTTTTTTCAATACTGCTTTTTTACGTCACTATGACGTAATTTGTCCTTTAATGTGACAAAGTTCATTTTAAGCTGGGTTTATATATACAACTGCTACATGACAAGTTGACGTAAAAGTCTTAACCTAAATGCGAAAATGTTTCTTATCCTTCAAATCCAGTAGCTCAAGTTACAAGTGGTTATATAAGGCTTATCCATACATCAGCTCAAGTCCCGACATTCTCAGAAAGCCGTAACGCTGGTCATTATCACTCACCCCTCACCCATATAAATTAACACAGTGCCGTGTGAATGCAGGCTCGTTTCAATTGCTTGCTTTTTACCAACGGTTTACCAAGGACGTTGGAAACAAAGGGTTCAGGAAAAGGTGGTATAGCGAGCGGGTTCTCATATAAGAGCACCGTAGGAGGTGTATCAATATCTGTAAATTTAGTTTATTTTAGTAAGTACAACATCTTTAAAACTTTAAATAACTTTTCACAGTGAGAATATGAGATAATAAATTGTAGGGTTTACGACGTAATATTGAAGGAGCAAAGATTGCAAAAAGGCGCAATATCAGAAAATACTTAGAGAAAATCTATTATGAGTGGTATTCTTTCTTTTTATGGTAAAAATGGGGTTAAAACGGTACCCTGTTACTGAGGCTTCTCTGTCCGTTCGCCTTTTCATTCGTCCGGCTCTCATAAAACATTTTTCCTATATTTAAAAGTGTCTAGGAAACTCTTAAAGTAAGAATGCCGTTGTGGAAGGGAGACACTATACCGTGTGTAGTGCAGCATCTCTTCCAAACTTGTGATACTCTTTACATAATTTACTTTAACAAATATTGGTAGTATCCAAATCCGCCTTATATTTCCTTGCCGCTCCCTATGCGACCTGGCCTCAGATTGTTTGAGCAAGCTCCTTTATGGGTCAGTGGTCAAGATGCTATTGTTTAGCTGAGCAGTTGCGAATCAGTGAGAGTTTTCTATTCATTTGCAATCTCTATTCCCATGTCTGATTTGCCTTTTAATATAATGCCATGTTCTTATCTTTGTGAATTCGATAGTGGTTGTTACGAAGACTTGAACAGGTCTTATTTATTTTCAATTTAAAAGGTTTTATTTGTATTGATTAAATAAATCATAATTAGTACTTTTATTTCTAAAGAGATTTATTTAGTACTTTTAAGATATTTTTAATCGAACCATCACATGGAATTTTTGAATGAGGACAACAGGTAGTTAAAAAAAAAACAATACTATACCATGTTATCAAACTAAACTTAATTTTTATTAAATTTTACAAAGGTTTTGTTCATAATGCGACATGAGAATGTATGATGTAAATATACAAGAAATAAAATTTTCTAAAATGTTTACTTGTACTTTAAACACAAATTTTTGGCTTCTGGAATGTAGATCACACCGCCTTTACCACAGCATTTCGTTACTACCATAATTCATCATTAGCTTGCAACTCACGAACCAGTTTCACGATTGAACTACCCAAACGGATTTACTAATTGCCAACACGCCTGAGGAATGTTTGAAATGCCACACATTCATGCAAAAACCTCCGGAAATACATTTTAGGGCGTTCTGTGATGATCTATGGTGGCAAAAACTTATATCACCCGTTTGTGACTTTCATCAGGTGATGAATGGCTGACATTGCAGAGGTGAGGAATCAGAACATTTCATTTGGACTAATGAGGTTGGCGAAAATAGAAATAGATTTTTGAATATGATTTAATACGTGTCAGGATTATTATTGAGTGATCGGTAGCCGAGTGGTTGATGATCGGCAAAAGCACTGTTCGAAATGTATTGCGGGTTCGATCCCCGAGTATTACGAGCTTTTGTTTGATCTACGAATGCTTTTTTCGAGTCAGGCTGAGTCTGTGTGTGCATGTGACTTAAATTTTTGCGTAACCATTGCGAAACATGTTTGTTTTTGATTAATCTTACTAAAAGATATACATATTTTTACTTAAAGATTATCTAAGAGATGTCGTGGGACGATTCATGTCATTACTTGCGATGATACCAAAGACCTTCAAAATGATGGCTGGAAATAAATTTTATAGAAATCCATTGAAAACAAAACTGAACACGACAACCAACACAAGTAATCCATTAAAAAACACTAAAGATCATTCAAATCCAGAAAAATCTTCATCGGAAATGGCACATTACACCCTTGTGACACCACCACTGTAACCAGACCTTCCACGATTACCACACCCCTATAATAAGTCTTGGGAGAGATCAGGTCTGGGTGCATTGGTCGTCTATAAGTAGCGAACTTACCGGTAACAGAGGGTGGATGAATCGTCGCGGAGTGTGGAATGACGGATGTCTTTACAAGCTAGACGACTTGTCAGAGGGGATTGGCGGCCTAAGGATTTCAAACTTTAGACCATATTATAGGCTACAAAACACTTTTGAATGGTAAGTACCCAGAGTCACCCACTCCGCAAGCATACGGAGAAGATGGCACTAAGAAATGCACTGTAGCACTAATACGATTATCAGTATAGTATATACGAGAGAGTTGATCAATTTTGCCATCCAAAGGTTGAACAAATATTTTTTCATTCAAATTTCATGTCGTGGTAGTGTGGATGATTGCTAATTATTAATTATCGCTTACCTGCGATAATAATTATTAAATTATAGCAATTTATCTTACCAGCGATGTTAATCTATTCTAGACTAGAACAAAAAATGTTACTATTTGTAAGTATATTACTTGTGAGGAGAAATAAAGAAATAAAATTATTATTATTCATGACATAGTTATTCATAGCCTTAGCCCACATGGCTATGGTTCAAACAAACTCAATCTAGTTCAATAAAACTTAAGGTAAACTTATGGTTAGAGTTTTTATTCAGGCTTTTTATTAAACACGGCCTTCGATTCAGCATACCCATAAAATTATTTGGATCATGGTAATTTATATATTGAAGTATAAAAAGTGGATTCTTTGTTCGAACTTCTCGATTTTGATAGGTTTATAGAGGCTAAGGCTTTCATGGTAGACCAGTGTCTTAGTATTTAGTTAAATGCAAAGATTGGTTGGGTTATATGAGTTGCAGAGTTTTTAAATAAGAAACTCAATAATGCTCAGAATAATTGTATGAAGGTAAAGGAATGTCATTATTATTTTGATTATCTTTATTTGCCTCACTATTATGTGTTCTATTAGATGATTATCTCATAAGAAAGGACGTTTTTGCTAAGTTTGATTGTTAGATTTATAAGTTATCAAAAATCTTCTTTCCTCTGCTCTCTAATGATTTGGGGCAGAATATATCAATTCTTGCTTCTATCAAAAATCCTAAAACTTTAAGAACCGCACATCTATAACCGATAACATATCGTTCGCGCGAAAGATAAGTGTATCCTTATTTTAATTTTTTTAGGGTGAAATCAAAACGTGGGGATGTTTTGTGCATAAAAAGTGTAGTGTCAAATGTCGGTACCACGTGTCCAAGGTACTAAAATAAAGTAAAACGTGTGTTTCATTTACGTGACGATAGTGTTATGACAAACATTATTTATATTCTGTTTTTTAGGATGTTTTTGTGGGAGTTTTTTCAAGAGAAGTAATTTCCCATTTCAATTTTTGTTATAACAGATATAGATCTACGTACGAAATCTATATGCAGGTTTTACTGACGACGACAAATTATCATAGTTAGTCAGATTATTAATATTAAAAAAAGGTTCTAGAAGTACAGGTGTGATTTAAGCAATGATTGTTATTTTAGGCGATGCATGTTGGAAAACTTCCTGATAACTAAACAAACTCTCCACTAAGACATTGAGGCCATTTCGTTTTTCTTATGTATTCAGGGCTTCAGCAATTACATTCCGAAGTCTAACAAGTTGCTCTGATGACCCAGTTTTATCGATGTGTTACAAGGATGTCAATAAAGAAACAACGAGATCATTTCCCTGTGCTCAAACCTTAGCTATATGGGAAAAGGCTTGCGCCTAGCAAAAACTTAACTAAATCAAAACTAGCTGTTCTGTACCTATAGCGTTCTAAAATAACCCGTATCTCATGAATCATAATAGTTACAAGTTGAATTTGTCCAAAAATAACTTTGATAGGTTCAAATATATTATTTTCACAAATTTGTTTTTCTTTGTCCTTCTTTACGGAATCCTTAGAGTCGCGAGTTGGACTAGCAATTGACCAATTTTTTTCTTCAGGTTATATCAGTATAAGTAAACAAATCACTCACGATTACATTCAATAGACTGCTAACGTTTTACTTTCGAAATATTTTATACTATCATTTACATCATGAAACGTTAAAACCAACCACCCAATGTCCAGCCAAACTTAATATCAACAAAACAGTGTACATTCTACAAATCAGTACGCCTCCATTGTCGAGTGCCCTGTAGTGCTAACTGAAACGGCGATAGTGCTATAACTCACGGTTATTATCTGAACTGTCCGGTAATTAATTCGTATGCCGTTATTAATTAAAGTGCGGCGTGCACCACACTATTGTACCTGAAATATTGTTTTGAACTGGTATCGTTCGGCAGAGAAGTGTTTATTGTTGTGATTTAATTATATTGGCATAATAATGATTATGGGTTTATTTATTCTTTACTAGAAATTTAAGTTTTAACTATAAGTGGGAATTTATAAACATGCGTACGTATGGTGCGTACAATAAATATGAAAGTTCTTTTGTTTTTAATGATTTGTTTTCAAAGACAAAAATATTAATACACTTGAACAGACTTGTTGAAGAAGATTATGTTTTCTTGGGGCTGGCTTTGGTTTTTTTTTTTCCAACTTTCCCCAAACTCGGCTAATCACAGCATTTGCTGAACATAAAATATCTACTTTGCATAGCTCTCCAAGACTTAACAAAATTACCGAAAAGTTATTTGATAAAAAATATTTTCCATATCCACTGATCAATGCTCAAACCTTTCCCATACAGGAAGAGGCTTTTGCCCAGCAGTAGAACATTCATAGGCACTTATTACTATCTTCCAAACCTCGTATCACCAAACTATCAAAATTACCAATTCTGCACAAATCCCACCAATTTTAAATCCCCATCAATATTAAATACAATTAAATATTAAAGCAACTTTGTCGGCGACGATACAAAAGCCATTAGCCAGTCCAGACTCCAAGCTATTGATCTGGCTAAATTTACACCGCCGCTCGCTATAATTGAGCAGTTTGCAAACTGTAATGGGAAAGCTATACCGTGGACATCGCAGTTAGTTTATATTAACTGATATTGCCATGGGTGCCATGGGGTGAATAAATGGTTGTTGTTATGGTGGAGTTTGGATGGAAAATGTTTTGATATTTGCTATATTTTTTTGGTAAGCTTGGAGTTGGGTTGATTGGTCTTCAGCTGTGAGGTTTAAGAGACTCAGCGCTTTAGAGAGGCATTTTTGACAATCGTTAATATGAATACGAAACGCTTGTATGACGCTTTGCGAGTTGAGCTTTGTTGTTGATTAACGATTGTTGATAAACGCTGACAATTCACTTGGCTAAATGCTGATATCATTGAGGTAACAAAATTCAAACATGGTTTCCACGCCACACAAGGATTGTTACAGAATCGAATACTATTTTGTCCATTGGAATAATAATATTTACTTTGTAAAAAGATACTGTTTACTGTGTATAGATGAATTTTAAACTTTTCTTCTTACAATTGACAATGGTTTTGTAATCTTATTTCTGAAAAATAAAATTTATACAAACCAGCTGTTATCAATCCACGCTCTACATTTTCGACTGTTTCAACCAAAAAATAGAATGATTAAAAACTAGCTAGCAGTCTGCACCACACTGCACCGACGTTTATTATTTTTAGTTTCCGCTAAAAACTCGGAAGGTCGTTAGTACAGCACAAAAACAATCTCGATCATCATACAGCAATTTATCTTCACAACGTTTTCGCACCCCATTGACATGTTAGAAATATAATTGTCGGATGTATCCGTCGGTGTGGAGAGGAATTAGGGAGGAATAAAAAAATGGTTTTTGAAAATCCTAAAACAACTAAAAATGTAGTGTTTTTAATTTAAGCTGTTCATACTAAGAGTTTTGTATGTGTTTGTTCGATTTTAATAATGAACTTTTTTATCGATGACTTTTATGAAATGAGAAATAAAAATCTCTTTCAAGAGGGAAGTATTTGTATTTATGTTTTACTAAATTTCGTAAAAACCGCATGTAACCTCCCCTAACGAAGTTATTAATAAAATAATTTGCAGAATAACTTTCTTGGTACATACTTTGGAATTAACTAAACACAAAAATCAAAGCCACTCTAAGAAATACTCCAATTATTAAACTTTTCAAGTAAACTTTAAAGCACTGCAGTTAGTTTTGCAGTAAATGTCAGCTATAAACCTGAACAGTAAAAAGCCTCAATATTATCAATGACATATCTGCCTTAAAGTAGGACGCCCAATCAATATTATGGAAATGTTGAGAACGTTTTTATTACTGTCTGAATCCACACACTTTTTTTGGCACTTGACTTATAACTTGATTTTCTATTAAGCCTTTGTCCAAAATTTTGCATTTTGGGCGACACAGACACAGTAGATAAACCGACTGTATGACTGAAGTCCTCACATAGTATGACTGGTTGTCATTAACATGACACAGACATTATTAGCCATGATTATTTACATACCTACATTCAGAAAGTCTTTATTAGTAGCTAATGGAAAATGTCAATGAATTTATCTGTAAAGTTTTATTTTTGTTAAAAAATGATTAAAACAGCTCCTATATTATTTCTTATCCCTCCAAGAACATGTGTGCAAAGTTTCATAACGAACGGACAAGATTTTTTGGCGTTAAAGAGTAACAAACAAGCTGACCCAGCAAACGTTGTTTTGCCGAATATTTTTTTTTCTAGTTGTATGTATTTTTATTTTTACTTCCACATTATAAAAAAAATAAAAGCAAACAATTTCGTCCGAAAAATATTTTTTTTTTAATGTGAGCAACCCTTATCACTTAGGGGTATGAAAAATAGATGTTGGTCGATCTCAGACCTACTGAATACGCATATAAAATTTGGTAAAAATCGGTTAAGCCGTTTCGGAGGAGTAGAAAGAAAGAAAAGAAAGAAAGAAAATATATTTATTTGTGCTAAAAAAGTGACGCATACACACAAAAACAAATAAATTAAAATAGAAAATAAAAGGGGGAAAATATGCGTCATATTAACACAAAACGGCCGATGCTCAGCATAATGCTGAGACCCTATGTTAGTTACCGTACTCCTCCTCCTCGTGACACGGGAATTTTATATATTAGAAGAAAGATTATACATTTTGAAGGAATATAATATTATTTACTACGAAAGAAAGCCGTGTTAAATACAGAATACTATAATCTGTTAATTACACCATTGAACCTGAAAATTCAAACTATAAAAGTCGGTACTAATGAATTATGAATACATTTTCGTGATGCATAGAGTTCGTTGCCCTGTTTATTGGCACGTTCATCGCAAACTTTCGTGAATCAAAGTTATACAGTCAGCCTCCGTTTGCTTTGAATAATGTCTTTTTTATTTACTCTTTAAAAAAATTGCTTTTGTAATTTCTTTATGAGGGTGCTCGTTGGTTTGTGCTGCTTTCTGTAGTACTGTTTTATTTGGATGGTTATTTTGCTGAGGATGTGTTTTCTACGGTAGGTACTCTTCAAAAACCATCCTTTTATTTCACGTAGGCCATTATCTAGGCACTTTTAAAACTTACAGTAATGACCCTCGAAGAAACTCCATGAACTGCATGTATCCAAGTCTGTCTGTTAAACTTTTATCTGATGTTTGATTGATAAGCCTATATTTTTAGTGTTTATATAAATAGCGTATATTATGTGAATTACAAATGAATATATTTAAGTAGATCTGAGGGTTAAGTTCGTAAATTTTACTGCTTTGTTAATTTCATATTTGAAGTGAAAGTACATAAAAAGCCCGCATAAAGAGATATTCCTGTTTTGTTCATTTCACATTTGAAGTCGTGCACTATAACTAGCTTCCTCTAAAAGACATTAATAAAAAAATTATTATTAAAAAAACAAAATACCCGACTGCACACTAAAAAAAGAGTAAAACAAGCCCCACAATAATATTGATCAATCAAATGCTAAAAACTAATTATGTAATACCGTTTAAACAATACCTATATTAAAATACACTACAATATGTGTTCTTAATCGATAGTTAAATAAACAGAAACTTATTTTGAATACAAATTTACTGAATATAATTTATAAATGTTGATGGAAAGCATCGCAGGCGGGGACCAACAGAGGCTTATTTATAGTCATTTCGGTTGTGCACCATTTAGCAGAATTTTCGTTGGTGGCGGTCAAGGTGGTCCCCGCCTGCGATGCTTTCCATCAACATTTATAAATTATATTCAGTAAATTTGTATTCAAAATAAGTTTCTCCTTCTTTGGCAGTCGGGTAAAAAGACGCGGTACTCTCAAAACAAATAAAATACTAAACCAAAATTAAAACGTATAAAACAAAGTTTTCAGACGATATCCCGATTAAGTCGATCGCGTGTCTTCCCTCGCGAATAGTTGACAGAAACAAATTGCTTTCTCAATGTTGCCACAACAAATAAACAACTTTTTTATGGCATTTCAAAAAGAAAATTAGATTTGTTCGAATAAATATGGGTACCATGATGAGTTAGTGCTACGGTAGTTGGTACAATAAAAATTATGAGCGATTTTAGTGAGAATAGTTTTTGACGACCGCAGCGTCTGGTTATAGTGGTTGTGACTTCAGAAAGCTTTGGGTTGGCCAGTGGCAGACGGTTTGCAGCTAATGGGACCGATGTAAGGGTTAGCAGAGGTTAGCGAATAGGACAAGACATTTTTACCGTAATTCATGTTTATCGCGAAGTCGACTTGATATTCGTAACACTTTACATTCGTAGCACAGTCAACTTGATATTTGGAGTATTTTTAACGTCTAGCTAAGTCAGTATTACATAAGAAATAAAGTAAGTTTGGAAGTCTTATCAATGTCAACTTGATATTCGTAGCATCATCCATCCTCTACTTTCGTGTCAAAGCCAACTTTTTCACCCTTGACCTTCGTAGCAATTTCGACCTGGTATTCTTAGCATGACCGACTTGGTATTCATATCATACTGGAAGTTTAGCTCAATCGACTTGATATTGATAAAACGCTATTCATATAGCAAAGTCGATTTAATATTCGGAATTCGGACTCTTCACTTTTATAGCCAAGCCAACTTTTTATTCGTTGTCGACATGATTTCGGAGCAAAGTAGACTTGTAAGCGCCCAAAGATGACTTAACTTCCGTAGCAAAGACGACTCAAAATTCGTAGTAAAAGAAATTGGATGATCATCAATTATCAAATCGTGTCGCATCTGATAGTCTTCACATGTCACACAAGACGATGACAACGTGAAATGAAAATTACATGGTTCATATTACGTACATACATTTTCACGGAGCGAGTAAATATTAAGCACTGACTGATTAGACAATAGTAGTTGGTGTGTTATCATTAAGTGAACGTTTAAATGTTAAAATCAATGTAGACGATATTATTTATTTAGATCTTAGCCTGTCCATGTTAGTCAAGATTCAAAAAGTATTTTGTTTTAGTCATAAGAGAAGTATAACTTGTTTACCCGGCATCATAATTCATACCATTTAATTGCCACCATACTGATATAATACAGTACAGCATAGGAAGAGTCTCATCAGTAATTCACATCAAACTTACGTAAAGCAAACATTAACAGCTCGTCCGGGATTTAAATTCCTGATTACAAAACGAGACATGTAACTCACAATGAACCGTTTAGCAAGCCTATAAATCCGACATAACCTAAAATAATTTACAATAGCTACAGGCAAATTGATCCCAGTTTACCTGCGCGGGCGCCTACAATGTACACTCGCGGTCAATAATGTAGTACTCATAAATCGTACAAAAATTATTACATTTTAGATGATAAGTCACAGGAAGTAGAAATTCTGAGAACTATTAGGTTCTAACGTAATTTGGAAAAATGAAATGTATTATCAAAAGTTTTGTTGAAAAAGGCGGTCTTTGTCTATTTCCCTTATTATTTAATAGCATAGCCTTCATGGTTTCTTCTCTTTTCACCATATCAAGTTTATCTATGCAAAGAAAATATACCGACATAGACAGGATTTAGAAGAGTTGTGACTACGTGCATAAAAAAGAAATGATTAACATAAATGAGTTTTTAAATGTTCCGTCGCTATTTTACGCTTTGGTGTGACAGAGACGGCATACTATTGCCGCCAGCGTGTGCTTTGACGTTTTATCATTTGATCATTAGTGTACATTTTCTTGCGCGTGAGTGTACTCAGCTTTCATAATGCGCCTGATTCGATGTGCAGAGAAAGTGACTCGTAGGCGGATACTGATACAAGTATTGTCTGATGATGACGATGTATTTATTGGAGGGAAACTGATTGTGGGACTAATTAGGTCAGTCTGAACTCTGGTAGACAGAACTAGAGACCTTACAAGGATTACGATTAGTCCTATATTGAGATCGTTTTGGCTATGAGTTGTTTATTTATGTGGTTATGACCGTGGTAGTTATGAACAAAATTGTGTCAATAAGTTCGCCTATATTAGCATATTGTCTCTAGAGTCAGAATCAGACTTCATAAAGCTAATATCTCTGCTCTTTTACCTGAGAAAAAATATCTATGCCAGTTTAAGGTTTTTATTACATATAGTTTATTTAGTTTAAAAAGGATATGTCCCACTGCTGGGCACAGTCCTCTCATACAGAGAAGGTTTGACTATTGATCACGCTAACTTATTGCGGCTTAGCGATTTAGATTCTTATATTTGTTGTCAAAGTTTGTTCACTGTTTACCTATGGTATTTTAGGATGGACTATTTGTAACTTGGAAAAAGTTACCTTTGACTTGGTAAAGGTGCTTTCACTCACATAATCCCCCGGAATTAGTAGCTCTAGGGCATGCAAATTAATATAATAAACAGTGTATCATAAATTAAGTTTATAGGGATTGTGCAAATAATTACGAATGCTAACAAATCTGAGTCATCCGTATCGTTGGGTAAATCTGCATATCTCTGACGTAACTCAGAGACGAGACGGGGCTGGGAGGTGCGCTTGCGCAACCGAAGGCACCACATTACATAGATATGATTTACACGTCGAGTATGGCTTGGGAATTATGGTAAATGGTGTTCTGATTTTGAACTAGTCTAGTTGAGGTAAAATTTTGGATAAGTAGTCGATTTGCCCGAATCGGGCGAATTTAATTGGCAAAAAATCGACTACTAAGCAAAAATTTTGAGAGAAGAATAATCAGCATCATATTGATTTCTAAGTAAGTATAATTGAAATATCACAATATTTATATTAAGTTAACGTTCATAAAAAGGGTGGAAAGTCTAGCTATAAATATAGAAGTCCTGAATCAAACCTTATACTCTTGCGATAGAACAGACGCAACAAGAGTTAGTAGTAAAATCAGTTTTTAGGGTACCGTACTCGTAGGTTAAAAACGGAACTACATTATTATGGCAGCGCTGTCTGTCCGGCCGTTCGTCTGTCACCTGGCTATATTGCATGAACATACATCAAATTTATTTGTCACCTAATCGTGCCTTGTACGGAACAATCAGTGTGTCGACTCCGATTCGCACTTCAACTAAATGAATTTGGCACATACTGCTAAACGTTTTTTAAGTAAGTAATAATACCATGAATGAAATTTAATTAATTCAAAACTATTATTCGATACGATAAAATAAACGTTGCTATTTTCGATTATAATTAACAATAAAATTACATTAGCTATAAAGGTCAATCCAATCAAAACAACAGTCTATTATAAGATTATTATTTATTCTTATTAATACAGGAAGTTTTATTAGCAATAATAGTTAAGCATTATTTAATTAAAGCAATTCATATATTATCCATTTTAATTTGACAGGAGAACGAGAGCTTCGTAAAATTCTCTGTCTAAATTGTCCCTAATTTATTCATTAAGACTATCGAGTTAATTGCAATACATTGCGCGTTCGCCTAGCTCTGGTATCCAAATTGATATAACATCGACGGCAATGTATTAATAACAATATTTCTGACCTTGTCTAAATGACAAAAGTATACGATTTTTTTACGAAATACATTAGGCATTTAAAGTAGTTTGTCGCAAGACTTTAATATAGGATAGATTTTCTAGGTTTTGTGTGTCAAAGTAGAAGGTCAATAACTTATTTATTAAGAAGCATAGAATTAGTTTGACATTGAATTTATACGATAAAACATGTTTTTATTAAAAGTTTACACCACATTTAAAACCTATCTCCTTAGTAATAAGATCCAAATAACATCTTACGAATTTATCTTTCTTACAAATAATCTATTTTACGTATCCATGATTCCTCGTCTTAAGTCTAGATATAAAGCTTAAAATAATCATAAAAATATACAATAGTATATCACACTTCTTTTAAATATTGAATTGAAAGCATCACTGTAAAGTTTTACTCAATATTTGATCTTCCTTAACAAGCTTGGATGTTTGCCAATCATATATCAATATTTTTCGCAAATATCAATGCCATTCATTATGTTGAAAGGAAAATAAGTATTATCAAAAGTTTAGCGAACATACAATTTGGATGCATGATTATCAACCAGTTCAGAGTCTTTAGACATGTAGCTATGGAACAAAAAAACACAATTCCATATTTCCACTGAAAAAATACAGTTTAAAAAAAAAGCTAATGATGAATAAAACTTATTTCCTTAATTCTTTGTACGCTGAACAATAATAAACCTAAAGTTCGTTGGTCAATTTTGACACTCCAAAGAGATATACAACCTTTTTACATAAAACCTTATTACTCTTTCTCGAAGAAATCCTCTGTTAAAGGCACATGTGAGATCTGATCGTAAGTGTATGTGTCGAAGAATTTCTGTGTCACGTTCATCGCATAGTCTATGGCGTAATCCAGGATCGGGCCTCCGAAGTCCTTGGCTAGAGCTTGCGAGTCCGCGTTCAGGACTTGCAGTACATTTGCACCTGGAAACAAAGAGGATTGGTTAGGATTTGATAATTTTAGAGTTGACTGGAGAAGTAGATAATCTATACTATCTATATACTAATATATAAAGCTGAAGAGTTTGTTTGTTTGTTTGAACGCGCTAATCTCAGGAACTACTGGTCCAAATTGAAAAAATCTTTTTGTGTTGAATAGACCATCAATCGAGGAAGGCTTTAGGCTATAAACCATCACGCTGCGACTAATAGGAGCGAAGATACAATGGAAAATGTGAAAAAAACAGGTATAAATCATAACTTATATCGTGCTTATATCTTCTACCCACGGGGACGAAGTCGCGGGCAACAGCTAATGTTGAATATTTTGGTAGAGTCCTAAGAGCATTAAAAGGAGATAGGTTGGCTTGAATATTATTATAATATTACTTTTATATCAAAAGAAAGGTTACAACATTAAAGAATTCAATTCTTCGCGTCGCAAAGGTTTTAAAAAGATTTAAGGCACAAGCATGTTTAGATCAATGTTTTTAAGACTCATAATAAATTGTATTGCTAATTTTTTGGGCTAAGTTAGAAGTAGCCATTTAAAATTGTGTTAATAATGCATTCTCATTATTATAATCAGCCCATTACAACGAAGTTTAAATTATAAAATTCCGTGATCGTGTATTAAATTTCAAAAACTACTTATACACACTTATTAACCATTCAATTTACAATCTGCCTTTACAAGTCATTACCCATAAAGGTTCAATTAAACCGAACATTCAGCATTCAAGAACGACCTTTAATTAAACATTTTAATGGTTATAAACAAATAAAATGAATATTGAATGTCATAAATATTTGTCTTGCAATGTATGTCAATGTGATTCAATTCCAGAAAATTCGAGACGTATCTCGACGCGTTTTGCGAAATATACCTATGTTTATTTTACCTATACTCGGGTTGTCTGAGTATTTGTGCATGTGCAATACAAGCTTGAGAATGTATGAAGAGGTTACAGTGAAATCGTTAACAAAATATTTATGCAATAGTTTAAATCCACGAAGTAACGTCAATCTATATACTAATATATAAAGCTGAAGAGTTTGTTTGTTTGTTTATTTGAACGCGCTAATCTCAGGAACTGCTGGTCCAAATTGAAAAATTCTTTTTGTGTTGAATAGACCATTAATCGAGGAAGGATTTAGGCTATAAACCATCACGCTGCGACTAATAGGAGCGAAGATAGGTACAATGGAAAATGTGAAAAAACAGGGCACGCATAAATTATAACTTATATCTTCTACCCACGGGAACGAAGTCGCGGGCAACAGCTAGTCTTTTATATACAACAATTTAGTCGTCAATGACGCGTGCTTGCCTATGTGTAAGCGTCTATTGCTTTGTACGAGAATATTCGCTTTACGACTCAACGCTTGATTTGCACTTTACAATGTATCAAATAATGAGTAACAATTATCTACCCTGAGGATAAATTGTCGTGGTTGCGGTTCTATGCATGCACGAGGTGCAGGTTCAATCCCTGATCCTGAAGCGGCTTGCCACATCGCCAATTGGCGCTTCAGGTTCAATTGACCTTTCCTACAATCGCTGTCGAAAATAAATAATACTCTAATGTATAGAAATGTCACTTTGACCTGTCATGAACATACATTCGACTGCTTTCTATCGATTTTCACGATTTCAGAGTTTCTTCAAGAGATATTTGTTATCCTAAGTTGAATACTCGAAAAGTAGGAATTCTAAAAAAATTAGTCAAAAAGTCATTCATCAGAACCTTGGTTGTATCGCTTAAAAATCTCTCAGACATCCCGAACAACAATACTTAGGTACGCAATACAAAAAAAACCATCTACAATAGATACTCAAGTTTTTACAAATTCTTTTTATGAATAGCGATATTCCTTTGTTTGATCTCAATTCTCAAGACAATAAACGTGTTTTTTTTTGTGACGTAAGTAAACAACCTTGACATTGGTTCAATATTGATGTATAAATATTTAAAAGTTCGAGAAATCGCTGGGTCAAGGTCAGTTTCGCAGAATACGCACGTTTAGTGTGCAAAGTACTTTACGATTCCGCGGTTATTTTGAGCGCTTATTTTAATGAGATATGGCATGTAGCGTTTAGATAATGTTGAGCGGTGATTGTTTTTTTGTTTAATGACGATTATTTATTGATAAGTCGTTATAATTACGAGTTTGTGATTGGTTGATTAATTGAAGTGATCATGATTTTCAATTTTAATTAAAGCGATGATTTTATGAGTCTCTCTCATGGAATTTAAAGGATTTAAAATAATAATACGTTTTGAAGAAAATCATGTATCTGTATGACTTGGGGTTTTTAAATATGATAAAATTTAAAAATCATTTATGCAAATTAGGATTTAGTTAAGGCAATTAGGACCTTTCCATCATCACCCTTCATCGCTTTATAAGTGCTAAAGCCGTTTAGAAGAAAAAACGCAACAAACTCCACATAAACATAAAGCAAAGTAAACATAAAATAAAGATAATGACTTTCTTAGTCTTTTCGCAACTATTATTGTAACTAGATGCAGCTAAGTACCAGTGTTTTACAAGGAGCGACTCTCTATCTGACCTATTCAACCCATTAATCTGGGCAAACTGATACATCTTAGTCAGATGGGTCATGAAACTTTCTAACTTATGACTACCCGTAATGACTGCCAAAGATGCGTTAATAACGTCCATGACCGAACGATAACGTCTCGATGTCGAGTCGATTCGGTGACTTCGATGGTCACCCATCCAGGGACCGACCGTACCAAGTGTAGCATAGCCTGTGATCGATCAACTTGTGCAGTTTAGCTAGGAGCTCCTTCACAGCACATTAAGAAAAGCATAGTTTATATTATAATAACTTACTGATTTGTGGGTTCCCTCTGATAAGGTTGGTAAGGTTTAGTTTGAGGTCTGTCCCGTAGTCCGCCTTGTATTTGTACGAGTTGATCTTGTAATGCCCTTCGCCCTTATCGTTGAGAACCACTCGTTCTACCACGTCAAGACGGATGCGCTGGTTGTCTGAGTACAAGAAACAAAAGAATCAGTAATAGTTATAAAAACATTTTTTTTGATTATAAACTTTGGACTAGTTTTGATTGACCTTTAAATAATTAGATACACTACAACATGCTAATTTTTAATCACTTTTATATTATTTATGCACTAAAGGAAATGCCGTGAGGTCATTGAACACACAGAAAATAATGTCTTTAAAACTTCTTTTCTAACGCGTAATAATAATATATGGCAACACACTTTGATACTGAAATGTGGTCAAGGCTCTCTATAAAACTTCTAACTAACAATAATTCTAGAGCTAACAACAGCGTTAATGAAATTTTAAGTGTTTATTAAATTTTTCAAGGTTTCGATTTGTCTAGATACTCTTTCGAGGTGATATCGATTCGGCTTAGAAGTCGATTCGCCCGAATATTGTTACAGTACTACTTATTTGCTGCCCCTAAAAATATTCAAAATTGAAAGTAGTCTATTCGCCCGGCCTGAATCAAATTCGGGCGAATCGACTACTAAGCCATTGATTCATATTTGTATGGATTGCCAAACTAGTTTCGGACCTAACGTAATTTCGATTCTCGACCTCGCTTCCATGTTATCTCATGATTAAGGACTTCGGCTGAGTAAGAAACTAGTCGGGCAATTCCGCATAATCTTTTAACCAGGTTTTTTTTACAAACACACAGTTTTACATACAGATCTTTATATTGGCTTGTCCTTCTGTATCCAAGTTGAACAGCAGCAATCTACCGCGGAGGCTGTATTCTCCCGTGACGGTGAAGTTGCAGTGCATGTCGAACACGAAGGTACGCTTCTTACGACGAGAGCTGGAAACAAAGAGATAGTGAATAAATGGTAATCTAAAGATGATGAGGAAATATTTGGAATAAAGTTTTCCATTTTTCAGGATCTTTTGAGTAAATTCTATCACCTGGTAAATATATATTAAAATTATTATAGTATCTTCCGTGAGGCAGACTCGAAATTATTCATTTAATTACGGAGTTAGCCCGACTAGTTTCAAAACCAACCGGAGGTCATTATCATGAGCTGACGCGGCGGGATCGCGAGTCGAATTCCTGATAAATACGCGTGAGTAAACCGTTGCATCATTTAATAAAGAGCTTAATTATCAAGAGGATAACTGATCACAGTTTTGTAATGGTGAGGAATTATAAAACAATTTCCTGTTCATGTAAATTGCCTATTCAAGGAGTTAAACATAGGACTGTAAAATCGTTTATCTTTTATTGAGATCTAAAAGTATCAACTGAATTGACTGCTTTGTTACTAATGATCCTTGCTCGAGAGTTCCTAAACAACAAGTTAAAAATAAGCAAATCAGTTAGGTTTGTCAACCCATACCTTTCTACCTTCTACCTACCCCTGCATCTGCATCTGCGACTGTCAAAAAGCTGTATCTTATACATATCTGCGATACCGAGACTATTGAAATTATATCGGTATCGCAGATATGTATAAGATACAGCTTTTTGACAGTCGCAGATGCAGATGCAGGGGTAGCTAGAAGAGAATAAGATTCCGTTGTTACGATTTGGTCTCCAAACAAGACTACAAGTATGTTAATATAATAATGATTCGACGGACAGACAAGTGGCATAGGTTTCCGCGCAGATCTCTCTTTCGTGGTTTTGATCCAAGCGTAGGACAAGTATTTGTTTAATCCACGAATGCTTGTTCTGCTGCTGAGTATTCGTGCTTGACTTGAACGATTGCAGAACTCCCCGCGATATAAAGATTAAGATCCTTGTCTCGGGAGTCGTACAATAAAAAAAAAGTATAGTAAATACTCCTAGATTAGAATGATTTTAGCTTGTTTAAGTGTAAATAAGCAGGTACTTTACTCACTTGCTGGCCGTCATTATAATTGCCGTGGAGTTTCTATTTCGGTTCGCGAACATAATCGTATGTTACTACATAGCAATGCAAGATATCTGATACTTGTGACGTATGTGGTATGCGAGACGCGTTATAACGCAGATTTGTGAGTTGTTGGGATATTTCTACTTAGGGATGTGTTTCTTTTACACTGAATACCGGTCTTTATTTAATAAAGAGCTGTATCCTGCCGTAGCTGCAGTATTACCAATAATGAAGGCGATCATTGTACCGTTTAGCATACATTATCATTGACTGTACAGACAAAAATACAAAACATAAGTACATCAATCGCTGCTTATCTTTACTCTTTACTAATATATAAAGCTGAAGAGTTTGTTTGTTTGTTTGTTTGTTTGTTTGTTTGTTTGAACGCGCTAATCACAGGAACTACTGGTTCAAATTGAAAAAATATTTTTGTGTTGAATAGACCTTTCATCGAGGAAGGTTTTATATATCGTCACGCTGCGACTAATAGGAGCGAAGAATAAGTCATAACTTATATCTTCTAACCACGCAGACGAAGTCGCGGGCAACAGCTAGTATAGGATATAGAGAATTTGGAGTCAAGAATTGCACCAAACAAATTTGCAATAGGCAAGTATCGGGGTAGCGTTACCAAGGTTCGGTCCCAGGAGGGTAGGAAAGACCATGAGGATGGGTTTGCTCATTTAGAACCACCGTCATGAGTATAATTCCTAATCTCATGAATTCTAGTAACTTCTGCTCTGGTACCAACCGCATATATAATTACTGCTATCTGCTTTCCTAGTACCACGCTCTTGACTCTACTTACCTTAGACTTAAAAGTACACTTTGGCAAAAGTCTTGTACTTCCTACGCTTTTATTATCTTCACCTGTGTGTTCGTTCGCATCTTTGTGTTACAAAGTATACTCCGAACAAAGAATATTCTGATCTAATCTAATCTATATAGAAATGACAGTATTTTCTTTGGCTATTGCCTAAAGTTTATGCTCTCGACTATCGAATTCCTATCGAAGCACCAAACTAGCTAATCTACCTTTTAAAATGATCGTAGTAAAGATCTATTTTGCAATACACTTCACATATATTTTAACTTGATATAAATGCATGTTCTAGCTTTGGCCTCCGCTCGCTGGTGGAGCAATAGGTTAAGAAACTGCGTATGTGTCGTGATCATGAAATGTTTGTGTGTATACTGTGTTTATTTTAATGGTTAAGGGATTTATTTTGTAAGTTATGTTGTATGTGTAAGGTATGAAGTTAAAATATGTTAGGCTCAAGTAGGCTGAACTTTATCTCTAAAGAAAAACGCATTTTGCCTTTAAGTGCAAAAACAAAATAAGTAGAAGCGAGATGAAGAGACAACACGATCGATAACACGATCATTTTAATTCTTATTATTTTGTAGGAGGAACAAAAGTGCCCCTCTGAAAATCTATCAGGAGTCCTGAGTTGTATTGGGAAACATTTATAAACAAATTTTAATCTTAACATAAATTTTCTTTTAACTAAATTAAATTTACCATTAATAAATTAACCAATAATTTATTTAAAATTTAGACTAATAAATTTGTTTTGTGACAAGTACCCTCAAAATTTACAAGATAGAACCCGCGACACGTCACGAAAGGTTTGGCGTGGCGACCTCAACCACTCGGCTATCCGTGCATTCGAATATTGTGCCTGACTAGTGTCGATAGCGGTCATTAACTCAGTTGCAGGTTTAGCACACGCGACGCATAATGAGCTGCTACCAACTCTACCAAGGTTTAGCGTTTGTTTATGTAGTTTCCAGAACTATTGAGCGGTAAATAAGTAGTATAGGGAAAGAAAAAGGGGACAGTAATATTGAAATGAAACTACTTTTACGGATTTTATCGCGGTTTAATTTTTGATTTTAATTGATTTGATTTGGTCGGGCAGACCATGCCCGTAACCATGATACCTGCAAAGGTCTCGAAACGTTGGGAACTAAAGTCAAAAATAAACCGCGATAAAATCCGTAAAAGTAGTTTCATTTCAATGTCTAACATTCGCGTAAACCTAAGGGACAGTAACAGTCAGACGTCATAATTATGTTTTCAGATGTTCCCTGGGTGGTGGAAATAATGATAATGATCCCTCCGAGTTAATGAGGAATGCTGCAGTTACCGCTTTCGTTGTTTCTAGATTTCAGTTACTAATATTAAAACTATGTTCAAAGGAGCTTTGGCCTCAGGTAGAAGTTTAAAAAAATCTTTGTAGAAAATGGTTTTGTGCTATGCAATCAGACAGCGATGACTTTCATATATTAAAATGTTATTTAGAATAGATTCTAGAATGAAATGATTTGATCTCGTTCAATTCTAAACTCTTACTTTTTGAATTAAAGGAAATATGTATTTGCTTTTCTTTAAAGATATTTTAAAGAAAAAAAGAATGTGTACAAAATTACCAACGCAATTGTTTGTAAATTAAACTAATTATATATTGTATATCTATTAGTATATAGTATTCTATATTGTCATATCTTTTCTTTAAAACAGTCAGCACACTTAAAATTGTTGCAGGGTTGCGATCAAAAGGTGATGCTCAGATCTTAACTTTACGATAGTTATTACTAGGCGGAAAGTCATTCTTTGTTTTACAGAAATAAAATGAAGTTCCGTGATTACAAAACTTATAAGGTAATCGCGGATATGTCTATAATGACTTTATGTATGTATGTACTTATAGATCAAGTTTATGTAAACAGTAAGTGTAAGACAACGTTTCCGATGGCACTTGAAAGTTATTAAGAATATTTCGTATATAAAAAAAAATGTAAATTACTGCAAAAAAATGTATTCTATTTTTTTCCTCCACCATTAATTTACAAACTCCTGATTTAATCAATTGTGACAGAATCATTGCTAATTGTACGGCATGGTAAGAACGTAAATTGACACCCACAAAACCTTTTTCTGGTGTTCGTATATAAGGCCGAATAAATTCCTATTTTCCTTCAACGTAAGCATCACGTACATATCGCACCTAGCACGTTTACGTTGCGAATATATTTGCAAGTCCATGTAAACCTTATTTCGCAAAAACACACCATCCTTGGAAAAGTACTTCAATGTAAATATATTAGTTAAACATAAGTTAGTTATTTCAGAAAGATTAAACCCAAATTAACAAAGCAAAAATCCCAAACAGGTACATGATACAATTAGGATAAGGAAGTATTTAATATTCATAATTACACATTCGTAATTAAGCCCTTAAAGTACTGGCAAAACTTGTTCGAGCCCAAGGTTGAATGGAAGGTACTAAAAATATAACGGACAGTAATTTATATTAATAATGTAGTTAAAATCGACGAAATCGAGCTTAGTAACAACAATATCTATAGTCCATAATAAGAATTAATTCGTTTAAGGACTGTACTAACGAAGGGTATGGATCTTGAAGATCAAGAGACCAATTTTTACTTGCCTTCTTGCCTAGATAGAGTATGTTCCAACTATCTACAATGTTAACACTTTATTTCGTACTCATATTCATTGCAAATAAATAATTTCTTTATTTCTATCTTTCGTTCCGAAACACGAAAGCTATGCAATATTTATTTCTAAAACCCACACATTGCCCGAAAATTTGGTGCGCCTCGGGATCGAACGCGAGACTTTTGACTTAGCTGGTCTCAGTCTTACCACAGCTTCTTCCAAACTTTATTGTAGAGATATCTATACTAATATATAAAGCTGAAGAGTTTGTTTGTTTGTTTGAACGCGCTTATCTCAGGAACTACTGGTTCAAATCGAATAAATATTTTTGTGTTGAATAGACCATTCATCGAGGAAGGTTTTAGGCTGTATATCATCACGCTGCCACTAATAGGAGCGAAAATACAATGGAAAATGTGGAAAAGCAGGGCAGGTATAAATCATAGCTTATATCTTCTATCCACGCGGACGAAGTCGCCGGCAACAGCTAGTATAGACATACAACAATCATTACTAAGTTTAATTCATCAATACATTTTGAAATACTTACGACACTTTATCAGGAATACAAGAACTCAATCCAACGAGTTTCGCATTATGGAAGGTCATCCTCAGATTCCCGGGTAGAGTCATGCTGATGTTCTTATCCATCAGCAGAGGGTCCAGCGGCGGGATCCCGGCCTCAGGGATTCCCTGCACGATCCCGGGAATGGCGTCCAGTGTGGCTTTCGTGAAGCATTCGTCGCTTAGCTCTGAACAGGGATGGATGTAGTCCGCTAGAAATAAAGTGTATATCTTTTAGTAATTTTGGACTGGTATAATTTGTGTTTCATTTTGTTTTTTATAAATTAGTGATGTTTGTGTATTTGATTTTTTGTTGTTTTTTTCTTTTTTGAAATATTATTATTGTTAATTTTAGTTCTTATTTCATTATTTAACATAATATTTAAGAGTTAGATTTTGAACTCATGAAGTTTAATTGAATGTTTGAAAAAAATTGTTGCATTTTTAATCATTCATGATCATCATCAGCCTATGCAACGCGACCGGTTTTTAATCATTGCTACAATTTAAACTTTTTGAAATTCTCATTATTAATTCCAAACCTAGTATCTCTTAACAGTAACTATTAACAGTATTGGATATCATCAGTTAATGACACCATCTATATTCCTTCCTTCAATATTTTTCCGTTTAATTGTTCAACACACTTCTGCCTACCCCCAAAGGGACGGCAAACATTCGTGAAGGCTAGATCTATGTCCCAACGGAGACTTGTTTCAACCAACGGCCTAGAATGTGGGCGTTCTATGTACTACTTAGTCGCAATACTCGAACACTATTTGTAATTAGTAAAATTGATCTATCATTAGGCCGGTAAAAATTCTAATGGTTTTTTAATAAGGCTTCTTAAGAAATGTTACATTTTTATTTGTTTCTTCGGTGGAAGAATATTGTTTCCATTTTCCATTCATTATATGAATTAAAAAGTTAACATTCGAAAATAGAATATTTTGACGTTAAAGATTATTTAAAGTGACGTACTTTGCCGGTAAGTAACATTCGTAAATGAATAGAAATATTAACATTCGAACTTCGAATGATTTTTATTAAATTAAATTGTCAGTCATATTTTAAAATTAAAAAAAATACTTACGCAAAGGCACCAGTTGCAGGCTGCCATAAATACATACACTCAACACAACCACAGCGTAATGTCCGTAATTTGACATTTTACTATTTAATATTTATTCCACTGTCGCAACACACTTCTGTCGCATGCGAGGCTTGTAACACGAATGTTCGCTGCTTGTCTAAATGATCTTTAATTTCGTGGTGATTAAACAACGCTTCAAGGATTTAAGGTGTGATTTCGTTGGAGCGATTATTTTGTCTTAGAAGGCCAGGCGGCCGGCCGGCGAGTATTCTTGCCTAATGCAGTTTTGTAATTGTATGTGACATAATTATATAGATTATTGTGCGGTGTACACGTAAGGGCTTAATGTGTGATGAGCAAACGCGTTAGATGTTTATCTGTTATCATAGTCAAGAAGTGGGGTGATCAAGGTCAATGCTTATATTTGCATGATCACGAAGAATA
Organism: Trichoplusia ni; assembly: GCF_003590095.1. Taxonomy (NCBI): domain Eukaryota; kingdom Metazoa; phylum Arthropoda; class Insecta; order Lepidoptera; family Noctuidae; genus Trichoplusia; species Trichoplusia ni. Next base: position 10,462,463 of record NC_039489.1, on the reverse strand, counting down.
TAATTGTTTGTTTTGGAAGAAAACTGCTGGAAATTTAATAAAATTAATCTCATGTTTAAAATTGTTTTCTTTTTATCAAACAAAATACAATACTTACTGGTAATTACATTTTACAAAAGTGTGATAAGGTTCCGTTTTTGCTTTTATCCCAATCTTTAGAAAAAAAAATAGCATTTAAAAAATCACCAATTCCAGCTTTTATTTATGAATAAAAATAATATTTCATTTCTTTAGCAATTTTTCGACATTAATTTACAAAAAAAATGCAAAATGCCTCTATTGCAACGTCCGTGCATGTTTAAAGCCACACTATAGTAATAACGACCTTTACACCATCAGTTATGGCGTAAGAGGGGTTGAGTAACCATAACAGTATAACTAGGGGCCTCCTACCACCACTTACAGCAAGAGTGTCACAGTTGAGTAAGCAAGATAGCGCACTATAAAGCATAAAGCCTTGTTTCGCTTCCACAATTGCAAGAATGCCTAAGAGGTATTAAATAGAACCCTCTTTTTTACTTGATCGAAATTCTCATGGATTTTCTTTGCCCTGGGGAAGGAGAAAGCATGTGCCAGCCTCTTGCCAGCAAACCATTGGAAATGATACCCCATTCCTTATACTTATAGTAAGCGGGAACACTTTCGCAGAGTACCGCAAAAGAGGTATTAATTCCCCTTTTTCTATTTTTGACCCTTGGGAAGGTGAAGACATGTGCCGGACCCTTACCAGAAAACCATAGGAAATGCTTTTCCGTTCTCCCTATAGTAGGGGTCCAAGCGAGAACGTTTTTGCAGAATACTGCGAAATAGGTATAAAAGCCCCTGTACCAAGCAACAATGTGACTTCTCAATTACCGCTGATGATGTGATGCCAAGTTTACCCATCGTCATAGGAAAATACAAGTCGTTTACAATGCATTTCAAATTCATTATTAATTGTGCAGCAAAAAGGGTATCATCGTTTAATCAGTTATTACAGTCATTGATTTGTTCTCATTGGCAAGGTCAAGAGAATTGCAAAAGAAAAATATACAATTTGTAGTTTTCCGCTATGATAACAAACCATTGACCAGTATTAAAGGATTGTATGGGTTTTCCTTACAAAACTACAGCTATTATTTAAACTTAAAAATTTATCAAACATGATACGTTAGCTGCCACTTTAACGTCAAATAAAAATCGAGGGTAAGCAACGTCTGCTACGGTTATAAATGTGATATATTTTTTGCAAATTTTGTGCAGAATACTCCGTGTCGCAAAATAGGCCTTTATCAATAGGACTACTCTCTCCCCAATGATGAAGACTTCCTATATAAAATAAATGTATGTTTTTTGTGTAATTTAAATAGTGATAAAATATTGCATATGAACGATACCTTAAATACATAATTAAATAGGATACATTCTTAGGTTCGTCTTTAGGATGTCATAAAACTTTTAATTTAATCGTAACCTGCAGTAATTAATGAAACCTTTTCCGACCTATTGTTTTATATTGCATGCTAATAAAATATACACGGTGATTTTTTAGACGTCTTACAAAAGGAGCCCAGTTCATGTACCCGACGTAAAATACCCCTAGGCGCGATTATTATTTTTTTATCATCAACAAAGATAATAAGTACGAAGAAAAATTTACAACAAGAGAAATCTGAAATATACTCTTAAAAATGATAAAAACGCCGCCGCCTGCGCCCCTCACCATTGTTACAAGGCTCGGACCGCGCTCGCAACAGAGCTGTGTTTCTAAAAAACTACGAATTGCATCATAATATTGAATAAAAATTGCATTTTAAATTTATTCAAATCTCATAAAAACCTATTTTTTATCATGAACGTGTTCTAGTAATTGGATACATGAACTGGGCTGCTTTTGTAAGACGACTAAAAAATCACGGTGTATAAATATTTTGTTTAGTTTTATAAGATTTATAAGTAACGTCATAATAATGACTTCCTTTATAATTTGGGTTTGTTTAGTCAATTATCGCGTCAAAAACATTACATTGCCTCTCTATACATATAACTAGCTGTAGCCCTCGTCCGCGTGATGAATAATTTTCCCTGTTTTTTCCACATTTTACATTGTATCTTCGCTCCTATTAGTCGCAGCGTGATGGTATATAGCATTTTTTTTTCGACACAAAAATAATTTTTCGATTTGAACCAGTAGTTCTTGAGATGAGCGAGTTTAAACAAACAAAATCTTCAGCTTTATATATTAGTATAGATATGAGTAAACACGCAGATTAAGGAAAGGTAAAAAAAAACACGGTTTGCAAACAATGAGTGGCAGAAGCGAAAACTTCAAAATTGACGTTGTGTATTTTTATATTTCGAAATTTCTATCATTCTATCTTATATGTGGTAGAATTCAGAATTTATTTATATCGCTATCGATGCAGTATTGCTCTAAATAAGTTTTCATCTTACGCTTTTTCGATCAGCATCACGTGACCGACGCGAGTTTAGATGTTTTTACCGATACAAAAAAAGTGGTCAGAGCCGCTAAAGAAGTTTTACATCAAAAAAGAAAATTATGTAATGATAACGCTAATTTATTCAGGATGAAGAGGACACAACAAGTTGTTGGAGCATCAAATAAAAAAATCATATCATCGATGATCAAAAGTAGTAAATTCGAATAACGTCGCGGTCAGAACCTATTAATAAGCTTTAATTAACCGGTCACATTGAAAACACCCTCTTATCTTCAACCCAATCTGTACTCATAAAAACTAACTGCCCGGAAAAATCCGAAAATTAGTTTTCCATACAATAGGTATATTTCAAATTATCCATTTTCTTTTGTTTCTTTTGATTGCAACAAAACCTATTCATATTAACGAAACGAAGTAGTTTTTACTGACTAATATGAATTACGTATAACTATTAATTATAATTTATAATTAGTTATAGTTTTAATAAGCACTTTGTTCGGGTTAAAAGTCACTACTCATAAGATTTCAAAAGACTAATTAAATATATAATTTATTAACTCGTCTTAAGTCGCAGGTACACCTAAGTTAATTTAATTATAGTTTTTGTATTGTACTTCCTAGGTAACAGATAGACATCATATAAAAACCGATGCTCAGATTTCATGTCTAGGATAAATAGAACTTTTTAATATAATTCTTTACGTATGGTTTTTGAAAAATGCTCTTGCTGTTTTCTATCGATGTTTTTCTTTGCCCCTTTTTATAAGCACATGAATTCGAAAAGACGTTGGCGCGTGCCGACATTGATCGTAACAGCTATAATTTGAAAGACTAACATACACAAGTTATACCACTAAACTATCGCTACGCTGCTGCTAATTTTAAAAGCCAGGTTTTTGGTAAATTTATTTTCAGCGCATTCACACCCATGATTACATATGTAAATAGAATTTTCTTAGGCACTGTTCTTTTGTTGCCGTAAACGATAAACAGAAATTATTGTTTGCAATTAGAAAGATTTATCTTTTAATATCTGATAGGCGTTCAAAAAACTCAATTTGGTGTTGATTTCATTCATTCAATAAGAACACATTACACCTTTATCACCACGCTTCAGACACATGGTAAACACGGTTCGCCACGTCTAGTAAACATTCGGAATTATTAGTGCAGTAAGCTATCGTTAGGTAATAGTTGCATAGCTGCGACCGGTTTGTTTGTTTACTGTATGTTACTAAATAGTTATTGTGAGGTAAGCGACAGGTTGACAGATACTTGGCTTCCTGCCCTCCTGAAGTAAGGTCGGTGGAAGAGAGACGGCAATATACTTGTAGGGCAGTAGTCTCGCTTCTATAACTGCAAATATCTGACTTAAAGTGGTGGTAGGCCCCCAGGTCTGTGCGGGACGACGCGTTCGTGGTCCACGAGCGCCTCAAAGAGAAGTCAGCATGCTCTGTGAAGCCCAGTATCAAGAGGTACCGTGGCCCCGGTACCCGAAGAGCAAAGAATGATTTCACATCCGAAAAAAAGGCGCAGCGGCTTGTTTTTACACAGTAAACATTTATGGATTTGGTTGTGAATTGGATGCTTTAAAAAATCTTGAAATGCCGGAAGGATATGGTTGTTCCACTGACCTACTACCCCCCCCCCCCCTGTATCACTGACTCCGCTTAAGACTCCTCATTATAAATTAGAACGGATGTCCAGGACTGACTTCTCAAAACCCTTAGTCCTGACCTTAATGCGGCCGCAAGTTATTCGTTTTAATATTTGCAAAAATTATAATAATACGGTATTAAATATAATGTCTATTGATGTTGGACACTACATTTATGACTGTCAAATAGATTTTGTAACATTATATTTTTGTGTAATATTAAATAAATATTTACTTTTAGCGAATGCTAAACAGGTATTAGACATTAGATTGTATTTCTGTTGCAATATTCAAGGTCAAACTGAATGTCTAAACTGAATTAAATATTGAAATAAGGATTTTGTTTTAAAGAGGTATATTTTAACAACCTATATAAATACCGAATAAATTTTTGAATTTGTAGAAGGATTTGAAAGTATTAAGCTGAATCCTACAATCAAAGATTACCTCAACACAGGGCTAATGGTTGTAAGGAAGTAAATCGGCCAACCAAAACATTTCATTTGTAGAAAAGAGATGACAAATAACACGACAATGATTTCTGTCTCGCTTCCACAAATCATGAATGTCGGTTATGGAGTTCGCAATCAAAACTACAATCCTACTTGCGATGTATGATGTGTCAAGCTCTTTTAACCGAATTAAAAAGGAGGAGATTCTCAATATATCTGATTTTTTATGTTTCTCAGAGCTTCGGAGTCGATGAACCGATTTTGTTGATTATTTTTGGCATTTAACGTCAAATTCTATAAATTTCATCAAGTTTGTCTCAGTTATTTTCGTCGAAGTCAATTATACGTTTTTTTTTTCTGAACAAAATACTGAAACTACCTAATAATCTATCTAACACAAAAGTACAACATGTTCACTTTTGAGTTCTATGTTTATCTAGATTGGCTATGCAAATTATGATTGTAATATAGCTCTATATGTGCAGAATGCCGTGAGAAAGTAGTTTCACGGTTGATTAGACGAACATTATGGATGTCCCGCCTACAGCACATGCATAAACGGATGCTAAACTAGATCGTTTGCATGTCTTGTTATGGTGGAAAGTGAAACTAAAGATATTAAGGAAATAATTGAACTGATGTAGTCTGTACATATCAGCATAGATACATAATACTATATTTTAAATGCAATGTCATTTTTGTAACTTTTTAGGGTGTTGTACTCAAAAGGCTGGTAGTCCATAAGTAACCAGGCTTCCGAAACATCAATAAGTCTGACAAATGTTTTCCAGTTGCAACCCTCACAAATATTTAAAAAAATCAGATCTTGTAACAATTCTTACGGTCATAATAGGTGACCAGTTGATATTACAAATACATTTTTTTTGCTATTTATTTGTAGCAGGGATTTCGTTAGAATTCATCATCATCATGCTCGATTAACCCACTCCTAGCCTTCCGCTGTTATTGCCATTCTCCTCTATCTCTTGCCTTTCGCAAGCCTCTTATGCCTTCTCTATCTGCCGATGCCTATCCTCGGTTTGCCGATGCAACAAGCAATTTTCGATTTTAAAATCTCTTTACCTAAAAATTGCGCACAGTGGTCATTCACAGATTCTTTAAACTGAAGTAATTATTTTACATCTAAAGCAATCTTACCTTGAAGATTGACCACAACTCATAAATAAAAGAAGAAGAAATCTTTCATATTTTTCATTATTAATCTTTCATTATTTCTTATCCATTAACTCTGAGTCACATTCAGGACGTATATTTAACCGTTCCTAAATTATATATGGAGATTAATAAGTTATATGTCAAATGTCATAAAAAAACTTGGTTTCAATCAACTCTACAATTATAGTCTACAATTACTTTTACTAGCTGGAAACAATAATTTCGTTATATGGTGCGAAATTGCCTATAAAAATGATAATCTTGTTGAAATCATTTACAATGAGACAGAATTATCTGTCTTGAGTTGTGCAGGAATCACTAGTCGTAATTATGTAAGATGTTTTTGACGGCCATACAACATATAAACAAATAATATTCAGTCTAAAGCTTCAAAACATTTCTGTTAACTAGCTGAAAGCCAGTAATATCCTATTACGGGGTTTCGTAGTCTGCATCAGCGTTCCCGCTTGGCCCACGTCTAAAGGGCATGGAAGCATTCCAGTGGTTTTAGCCGTTAACAGTCCGGCACACCTCTACGCCTTCCTCAGGGCGAAGTAAGTCTATGAGGATTTCCATTGGGTAAAAAAAAGATGTTACGGGGTGTTTTAGTATACGGTTTTATGTAACCTTACGGTACTGGTTAAAAATATCTCAGCAACATATCAATCAATCAATTCAGCCATTTCCTTTTGGTCTACGGCTGGACATAGGCCTCCCCTAAGTTGAGCCACAACACCCTGCCTTCCGCCGTCCGCATCCAGTCCAAGTAACGTATAAAGTATAATATTTGTAAGTGATATACTCAATCGGTCGCCTAAACGTTGTCGGGCTATATCGTCATTACTCAGACCAGACGGACATTAATCAGATTCCCATGCACCTAAAAATGACTGAATGCGATACAAAAGTGAATTGACAGACTCATTTAGCAGATCGTTGGGCACTAACAAAATGTATAAAGGTACTATTGTGGTCACAAAATGACTTAATTCGTCAACACTGGGACAATGATGCTTATTGAGTTTTGTCGTTTTTCGCTCGTTGAACACCGTGCGAAAAGCCTTTTCATCATTGTGGCATACAGACATCGATTATGTTCAATGTAATTTATTTGAAAAGAGGTTTTTAATCAAATTTATAAACGTACAGACCATATCCATACGAATGTTATAAATGCGAAAGTTTTTCTGTCTGTGAAACTTTTTAGGAATAGGCTACGGATTTGAAAAGCTAGTATGTTGTTTTTTTTTTAAATAATGAGAAATTTATATATCGGTTTTTGAGTATTTTGGTTTTAAGGGAGGAGAGCTGTTATGGGGGAGGGTTCAAGGCTATATTTTATTCGGCATTCCCACGGAAACGGGAACCACCGCGCTCTTCAAACTGAAGCCCACGCAGACAGAGTCGCAGGCAACAGCTAGTTATATATAGATCGATTTATAGTGCTCTAGTTTGTAGTTCCCACGATGCTGACGTCCTTTTAAAATAGCGATCTTGTTGCGATATTATTATGTGAATAGATCTCCGATAAACAGTAATTAATTTATTTTTGAAGGATTATTTGGCTATCATCTGAAATGACTTGACATCGATGTAAATAATGAATTTATTGTACTTGTGTAAAAAATAAACATTCCAAAACTTTTACATAACGCCATCTAGTGTCTAACTAAGCAAAGCTGGTTTTGTTAGTGCTAGACAAATGCTGTTTTTTTCTTAATATTTATAAATGCATATAAAACCCAGATACAGAAGGAATTATCATATTCATCACAAAAACATTTCTCTTGGGTGAAAATCCAACCTTAGGGCCAAAATCAGGGTGCCGGGCAACGGGATTGTCCGAGAGGGTTTTCGCGGTCCCGGTAGGTACACGAAGGGCAAAGGAAAGATGAAGAAAGGAACACGGATGGGTTTTATTCAGTACAATTTTGACATTTTCTTCCGCACAATCCAAAGCGGAGTGATGACTACCCATGCGAAAAAGATGCGATCGCTATCGAAAAAGTAATCATGGCATTAAAAATAAGTTAAAATAGTTATTTATTCAAAAGAGTTGTCTTAATATCTAAATATTGTTTTTTAATTCATCTAACGCTTACCTTAACAAACTTAAACTTAATAACGCATTTAGCAGTGAAAGCGTAACCAAACAAATCTCACACTTCACCTTTGATAATATAAAAACGAATAAATTTCGATTTTAGTATACCGCAATCAATTATATCCTTCCATAATATTCCAGACCGCGTTAAAACAAGACAAGATGACACAATACCAATGACGATGGGAAACAAAAATAAAGGAACCCATTCTGAACCGCCTTCGAAAGTCGCCATAACGTATTAATAGAGGAAACTGTTAATTACGTATTGTCGGAGATACAAGCGTACTTATAATATCTGGCGTCGTCAAGTATTGGTAATAACAGAGCATTATGATATGTTAAAGGGATTGTAACTCTGAGAACAATAATTTAATACTTTTTGAAGGATTCTTTGAGCTATCAAAGTTGGACTGTTGTTGTGGAAGCAAGATGGCATATTACACAGCGTAGAGCGAGGTCTTGCTTCCACGATGCTAGGAGTTTTGTTTTATGAGCGCCTGGTCAGTGGAATCGTGTGAACAGACTTCAATAATACACTACTTTAAGTACTATGGTGAATAATGCTCCTTTTGAGCTTAAGAGATAATTTAATATGGTACATGCTCATCAAAAACTGTCAAGATCCAATTTATTAATTAGACAATAAAAATGAAGTAAAATTCTTGCTTTGTAGTCTAAATTTTGAGGTTTTATAACCTATTTGATTTGGCTGTCATGTGTATATCTTTGACAGAATTTAAGATAGTCAGAACTAGTCCTAGATCTATAAAAGGATATAGTGTTGCCCAGGTAAATGGATTCAGTTGTTCCAGGTCAGATGGACACTCGTTTCTTGTAATATGCTGGTACAAAGCTACAAAATATATTTGGGAGCAAGTAATTATGCTAAATTAGAATTACCTGGAAGCTTATTCTATTAAAGTTTTTAGAAAATTGCAGGATTTGGTCTGCAATTAATGTCATATACATAACACGCTCGCAACAATATGTTCAGAGCACAATGCATGTTATTACAATGTCTGAGTGTGTGAACTGGGCTCTTTAGGGTTAGGGTAGCCATGATTTTACTGGACAATCCCGTATAGGAATTTTCAAAGAAAAATGTTTAGGTGTATGGTGAAAGACATTGACAAAGTTTTAAGCTTTAAAGTTAGTTCAACAAAATTTTTAGCATAGAAGTATTTTTTGGAGGGGATCACAATTTGGGTTACAATTTAAGCGTGATGATAAATGACAAATGGCTGCTGAGTTTTTAGTATAATTTGCACGACAAACTAGACGTATAAAATCTCTCTGATCTACTTATACTCCAAGGAATCTTGCTTGGCCTAAAAAACTTCCAATACTGTTGGTACAATGTCTCATCAATTAATGTTTTAAATTATGATCAGGCCGATGTCTAAACTCCCATTATCATGGCTACCATCAATGGGTGGGTCAGTCTGTCAGTCCCAACGACTCAATTGAGCCAGCATTGTATCTCGATCATCCTTTATTACGGTGAAAATTCGGCGACACCACATTATATTACATTGTAACAAAATTTGATTGTGTTTCACGTAGATTGTTAGATTTGCATGTGTAAAGACTCATTAGGTCTCATTTTCTATACAATTGCTGTGTTTACGTCTAATTTTATTGCATTGTTGCTTAGGTTGAAACTTGATGTAATATGAGTATGACAGGGATAAGTAGTAATGTATGTTATTTATTACATTGTATCGTTTTTCCCACAAGCGAAAGTGAACCATCTGTTTCTTTTTTCATCAGTCAGATTTGCATACTGATTTTGACAAGTGAATACTATAATTTGAATATTTATAATATTGATATAGTAGAAGAATTTAATATACATTTCTAGAGCTCAACGATACCTAATCAGTCCAAATTATGCCCTAAGTTACCTACACAGCTACGTTCACTATGTAACTTACTATACTAATACGGTTTTATGGTGATTTCTGGCTCTACTAGACTACTGTACTGTAAGCACAACATATACTCGTAAAGAGTCAATATTTAGAGCTGTAAAGCCTCGCTTCAAAGCGAGAAACGTCGTCCAAGATGCGGCACATTACAGGGGTTTGAAGGATGAAAAACGAAACGTTTTTTTGGGGAGTAATGATTATGAAAGTTCTCTACACGTCTTATACTTTCTTGTTAAAAAAAGGTTTGAATTTTACGAGATTTTGATCAAGCTAAAACAGCATTTTATTGCCTATGACATCAAATACTATGGCTACTAAATGAACCAATCTCGAGACATGAAAACATTTAGCTAGTTTAGTTCCTGAGTACACAAACCGCGTCCGCCTAGGACATGGACTAGGACTCCTGTGAGATGCACGGCGCGGTAACAGTAAATCGCGGTCGTGCGTCGTCGCCCGCCGCTTGCATACTAATGCATCTGTGAGTTGGTTCACATTGATGTAAGGTACGGGATAGCAACGCCAAACTCACAGAACAGACCTGTCGCGGGCTTGATCCCCGCGTAGAAGTAGTATAGTCTGGGTTAGTCAAGGCTTCGCTCAGGTTAATTGCAGAGACCACGACAAAACGGAATGCTAGAAATCGAAAATGATCTCTTGGAAACATAAAATCGGGATTAAAACTATCCTATATCATCCTGGTTATAAATACCTGTGTACCAAGTTTCGTCTAAATCCGTTCATTGTTTTTTTGCCTGAAAAAGAAAAAAACATCCATACATCCAATTTTAGCGTTAAAAATATTAGTAGGATTTGTTTTTAGACTATTCCGTTCGCTTATAAAACTAAGCAAAACTCGAAATGTCTTTATATGCTTGAGTGTTTTTTTTAATATTTTCGTAAAATAATGATGAATTCCTTTTGGTTCCATATGTATAAAATTAAGAGATAGTCCTCAATGTTTCCTCACCGATTTTACCTGACAATGGAAACCCACAATCATCTAGACAACGTTAAGACATACGAGAATGTGTATTAATAAAAATGTTGCTGGAAACTTTATGAAATAGGAGAGTTGCGAAGCTACCAAGCTACCATATTATACCATAAATAATGAGACTTTGCAGTACCTTCATTTTGGTACAACATCCTTAATACACCTTTGTTTTCTTTTTCTGTTATGATTTTTTAAGGCTATTTCTGGCGTGTATATTTTTAGCTTCTTTAGAAGTTTTGATGGCTGGATGCGAGCAGCCTAAGATAGATCTCGATGGCGTGCAATTGGGGAGGCCTATGTCCAGCTGGGGACGAATATTTTGAGTTCTATACATTTAGATATTGACAGTGTACTTTTTAAGTATCTGTTTTGATTTTTAAGGAATTGCGAAATGATTCTCCGCAGCCGTTGTCTTGATAATATTGATGACTATAAATTATTGCATCACGTTGTATAAAAATATTATTTTTAGATCAGCTTATGCTGTTTAAAGTCAAGAATAAAGTGGTAAAATTGTTTTTCTTTAGCTTACTCTTATAATTTGCCACTTCCATTGAAATCAAAACAATACCTTAAATATTCAATACAGATACTATTAAAAGAAGAACAATTAATCACTACCATAAAACTGAATAAGTTAATTAAAAGTTTTGCAGAAATGCAATTAAAATTCTCTTCTTTAAAGGAAATAGACCAAGAGAAACAAGAAAACAAAATGCTTGGCGCCGCGATAGCTATTACTATAACAGACAAACAGACAAACGGACAAACGACGGTATGCTCCTATATAGAGCTATTTTAGCTTCACCGATGACTCTCAGATTATAAATAGCTTAAGTGATCACATGAATGCTTCGGATTGCGTCGGTTATATAAATGCTGAGATTTTCTTTTGTTTTTGCATTTAGTTAATTAAATACGGTGTTTTGGTTAGCCGGTGATATTATGTCAAGTTTGAGAAAAGGTTCGACTGAAAAATGGTGCTTGAATTTGTCGCGTATGTATATTTGAAAATGATTCTTGTCTTGTTAAAATGTTGTTTTAATTCAATTATAGTTTAGTTATTTTCGGAGCAACTTATCAATAAGAAATAGAGGTCCAATTGAAAATAAATTAACAGAAAATATTACAATGTAAACTTCTACGACATCACTTTTATTTAAAATCGGTTTTACATAACGATAATTACACAAAACTGTAAATTTATAACGTTTTGCTACATTCCTTCCAATTTAGTTCCACTATTCGATACGAGATGGCGCTGCGCATTCCGTTGAAACCCATCTTAGCTCGCGGATTATTTAGTTTCGAGCGTTGTTTTTGAAGCTTAGTAGACTCAGTGTTACAACAATAAGTCATGTGTAGGGCTTTTGTAATATTATGCAAAGGATTTACGAGGATATAAGCCCTGCATACATTGTAGGAAATGTTGAATTTTCCTAGTAATACGAAGATATTCTAGGATGTTGGGATGATCTTATCCCTTCCTTATTCATCGGTTTTAGTTTCTATGAATACTGTTTTATCACATCGGCCCGAATGTTTCATACCTAAAGCTGTTTGATTAGATTTATTTGTAACTATTAGTTTTGGTAAACATTTCCTGTAGACTAAAATAGTTTGAATAGAATAGCAGTGATCACTAGAATTTTCTTCTTGAAATTATTTTGTAGAAAGTTCTAAGTGTCAGCCAGTATATGTATGAAAGTATTTGTTTTTAAACCAGTGTTTATTGGTCTCCCGTGCTCAAATATCGGTTCTAGGTGAGAGTTTTTGGACATTGGTCAGTAAAAGGGTCTGTTTTTCTTGTAGAAAATTGATGGTTGTTTTTTTGTTATGGTTGACTGTTATGATTGTATATTTTGTTTAGTACGTATTTGTTGTATAAATATAGTTTCGTCATTTTATTTGTGATTAATGAATTTAATTAATGAGATATTTCGTGTTCCCTCGTCACTCACTTTGAATCAATTTTTACTTAACAATCGCGAAACATTAAGAAAATTTTACTATTTCGTAAACATTATAAAAAGTATACAGTATTATTGTTATCTATTCCTACATATATTACCTAAACATGATGAAGCCAAACAAAAAAGTGCGTTAAAGAAAGTCCCAGGTTTGAGGTTTATGTAGGTAAGCTTTTAGTTTTTTCATGTATTATTTGCATGTAAAACATATTTTTTCGTCGTTGGAGGCTTTTAAAACTGTTACATTATATTCGATATACGTAAAGTGTTCCCTTTAATAAAAGTCACTGCCGAGACAAGTACCCGACAAGACGGGAGAGGTATTATCTCCAAAAGAAACTTAAACATCTTTATAAAAACAACAATTTCAAGTAAACAGTAACTCATTACCTCAAAACAACAATAATGTTTATCAAAAAATCTGAGGAGGTCTTATATAATGTGGTTTTAAAAAAATTCCGGACACCAGTGATTGGCGCCCCCCCGCGGACCGTGGGAGCGCGACCACGTGCCGACCACCGCGGACCTGCGCAGGCGCAAGTAGCGACGCGTTCGCCAATATGCTCCACATAGCACCAGGGCTGGTGGCTTGGGAAATTCTGGATATATTTTTAGATGTTGAGTTGTTTTTTTTTGTTTTGTGTGTGTGTGTGTGTGTGTGTGAGTGGATTAATTTATTAGCACTTATTGGATATAGACTTATATGAGGTCTGAAGGTTTTTTTTTGTACTGCATCACACGTGAGTGAGTTTTTTTAAATGGCTCTTTACGGATATTCTTTTATGATCGCTCTTTAGTTCATTGGGTATTGTTAATTCATTAAAAACACAAGACACACTAATTGACAGAATAAAGTTATAATAAGTCTAACTTGTACGCATAGTCATATTATAGTACGATTAAGCTAAAAATATGTTTCTTAGACAATTTAATATTTTTTCATAAGTATTATTTTTTAAATAAACGATTGCCGCTCTTGTGAACCCTTGTGTAATAATAAAAATAACCAATAAAAACCCCGCGTTTTACAGACATTCAAGGATCAAAGACACAAAGAATTACAAGATCACACAAACGATAGTCCAACTACTTACTAGTGGATTTTAAAATTATTTTGGAATTACAAATTCTACGTTTTTTTTCGATCTACATATTCCATTCACACAAGACCTGTATATGGAGAAAAGCATGCACAATAACATACACATATTATATATGTAGGTAAATATACACTCAAAACATAGAACATAGAATATTGGAAGGAAGAGGCTCGTGGTTTGTGTGCGTGTCATTATTAGGAGACCACGATTGAAATAATAAGTGAGCTGAAATTCAACCCATTTCAAAAGGGGTAGGTTCTCAATTAGTCCGATTTTATTATATTTGTTACGTCACAACATCTGACTGGTTGAACCGATTTCGTTGATTATTTTTTTATTGAACGCTGAAAATCTATCATTTTATCCCATAAGTATTGTCAAGTTAGGGCCAGTAGATATTATAGAAAGACAAAGATTAGACTTTGAATTGAACAAGCATAAAACACTCTTTCGAGGAACGAACTTGCGACTTGTCAAGCAGAGCAGCATGGTGAGCCACTCAGGCTGTCTGTGCTGTCGACTTAATTTTACTACCTCTTCCCCTCACTCCTGTGTTTGGTGGTTATATATGTATGTTTGTATAAGTATGAAGTAGGGCGGTCAGGCGGGCGCCAGCATGACGCGATCCATGCAAGCATCACTCTAAATTCTACGGTGAATTAGTTTCACGAATCCGCTGTGTATAGAGATTATTACAGAATAACATTGCAGATTTACTACCTGTATTTTGGAGGTATTTTGATCAATATATATGATATTACGGTATGCTAAACGGTACGAGACTTGAAATCCTGGAAAAAGGAGTTAGAGATTTATTTTGGTAGTTATTGATTTTGTAATAAATAAGTCATAAAGTATAACTAATCATTAGCTCTTTATGGAAAGTAGTTAAAATTAAAACAAAGGTTTTCTTTAAACAACGAAACTTCGGAAATAAAAAAGACTGAACCAAAGTCAACGATATTCTTGGGAACGTGAAATTTCGTCATATTTTCACGTTAAATGAATAAAACAATCAAAAATATCGTTTCACCTAATCCGAAAATCCTTATCCTAATCTGAGGTAAAAAACATGAAAAAGCAATTTACAGACAAATTGAAAACCATTTGAGTTCGGTTGAAAATATAACTAGTTTTTACAACAATTTTCGCCTTTCCTATTAAATAACAAAAACAAAAGAAACTCTTTTAACTCGAGTACAAAACGACAACTGACGATGCTCTCGACAATCGTTACATATATTTTAAAATTTAAATCGAATTCTACAAAAAGTTTCCAAGTTTCCTTTTTCAGTAACTTTTTAAACAAAACGCAATAGTTTTTCAAAAAGTTTTTACTATCAAAAGCTCAGTAAATGTTTTTGTTTTGTCTATCCCCATGACACCGATATTCTAGACTCGATGCGGACTGTTTCCAACGTTTTTATGTCGAGCGCCAATTAACAAGTTGAAACTAAACAAAGTTATATTGAACGGGAAAGGTAAACAATATCATAACAATTGGGTTATGGATTTAAAATCTCCTGTTTTTACAATCCTGAAAATTAAGAGTCGGGTATTGTAGTTAAGTTTTTATGGTACCTACTTAAAGTGTTTATTTTCTGGTTAGATTCTGCGTTGTCTTTCTTATGGATTCGATATGTCTTGCGGCTAGAAAAAATAACGGAAGAATTAAAATGTAATCTACCTTCCCGAAATTTTGCAGAGCTAAAATGTTTACGTACAAAGAAAATTGTAACGTTATTAAACTTCTTCTCTTTCTTCTTCAAAGCTTCCTAATTTAATTAACAAGACTATCAGTATATATGGCTTCCTTTACCATCCTTTTCCTATACTAAGATAGTTTCAAAACTGAAAGCATTTTCCAAAATTTAAGAAACTTATAATCTCCGAAACTTTATCACTGATTTCATCAATTGAACTAATTCAACTCAATTGTAAAAGCACATAACTTCATAAGTCACACAGCAGTTATTACAGTGTTAAACGTTTCCCGATCTCGATCGAGGCGTAAAGGTAAAGGGGGCAACTAGCGGTCAAGGTTGCCTATTTCAGGCGGGGTCGACGACCTGATGGCAAGTATGGCTGCCTGTGTGTTTTGTCACGCGAACTCAGAAACATGTGGCGGCTGGGGACCTACCGGCATGTCATGAACTCATGTTATGGATTGTCGAAGCGTGACAGCGCTACGTTGATAGAGCGATGTCTCTTTCTAACATTTGTCGTTAGATTAGTTTGAGATGTCTTGGTAGGTATCTGGTGACTGCCGGCGTTTTTGGCTTATGAACTAAAATGCTAATTAATGAACACGTTTTGAAGTGAGTTTACATGTTCTCTGCGTAGTGCGGGTGTTAAAGTTTGTATTGCGGCGTTGATTGTACAAATTGATTCTGAATGTTTTGTTAGATGTTTTGCATTTTCTTTCTCAGTTTTCGGTTTTCTGTTTCGGAGATATAAGTTCGGAGATATAATATATAAGGAGAAATGCTCTATATTGATTTTAACTTCCTCTTAGTTATCTCTAAACTGATAAATTTGATGATTATTTTAGGTCAATTACTTTTTAACCGACTCCAAAAAGGAGTAAATTCTCAATGTTATCTTATGTGTGTTACTTTAAAACTTTGGATTGGATGAACCGATTTTGTTGATTCTTTCATTTCTTAAATTTCTTCAAGTTTAGCTCAGTATCTTTTTATTTGAGGTCAAATATGTCTTATTATGCTAAATCAATAAAAACTAATGAAATAGTACTTATCATTGGTATTTTCGTATATTATTAGAGTGCCAAAAATAATTCTTCAGTAATACAAAGCGGGAATGTTGAATACCTTCCTATCAAGACGTGTGGGATGAATATACAAAGCAGACTTGTTATTAGGAATCATATGTTAATATTGTTCACAGTAATTATAGTTTTAAGCTTGATCTGTTAAACTTTTGGAAAGGACACGAAATTTTCTTGTCGCAATTTTTAGATGACGGTTGTTTATTGTTATTTCACCTTGTTAAGTTTCTCTCTCTTCGTCTCTTTCTAACTAAAAGTTCTAGAACTTTGGCTGACAGAAAGCTTGTTCTGAGTCTAGGTTTCTTCGTGTATCTGACTTGAATGATTTTGAAACCCTTACGGCAAAAGGATCAAATCCTTACCGCAAGCTTCGTTTATTAAATAAAAATACATTATTTCACATGTTTTTTTCTGGTGTTTCATATTATCTGCATCTATTTCAAATTTATTACGCAATATCATGTAACGACATATTATTTTGTCAAATCATAAAATGTATATTTGTTCCGATAAATCATAAATCTTAAAGAATATTGTGATTGTTCCTTTACATCAATATTATGACTTTTACGACTCGGTTCTTGACTATCGGTCTCTCCCCTCCACTTGGTCCTACCCTCAAGGGTCTATCAAAAGTCAATGTATGTAATCAGAACAAGTTTTTCGCCGGGTAATAAAATAGTTGGCGTACCGTAGCGTGAGTATGTTCAATATTAATAAAACTCCAGAAATATTATGTACCACGGTTGGTCCAAATATGTCCAACATGCAATATGAACGAACGAATGAATGAACAAAATTGTTCAACTTAATTTATATTATTTTGTTTTGTTTAAGTTGTTTTTGAGTTTGTTTTTACAAATTAATTAGTTAAGTTATGATGTTGAAGGCCTTTTGCAAGTTATGAGCATTGAGGTTGGTTAATTATATAGCTTTAATGTTTTTAGCTTATGGTTAAAGAAATGTTGTCTTCACAAAGCTATGGTTTCGTTCTGTTAGGTTTTTGGTACTTACTTACCTATATTTTATACGTGAAATTTTTGTTTAAGAAAAAAGAAAGAGAATTTTCAGTTTAATTTTTGGAATACTTTTAACCAAATAGGCTTAATTCGTTTTAATTCATCCTTTACTATTATGGTATATTTGTCATTAAGATGTTTGTGTAAGTCGTTAATGCGACGTATAGGCGCAAAACGAAACAAAGTGATAAAAAAACATCTCAGAGCACAATCTGAAATATCAGATTAAGCTTTATTTAAGTGACCGAGGCTGTAATAATGCTGCAGCCAAATAATATGCCAAACTTGATGATGTCATCATGGGACCAAACACCAGCTATTTCACGGTCAATGAAAAGAAAATTATCAAAATCGGTTTACCTAGTCCGAAGTTCAGAAAAAATATAAAAAATGAGCACAGACGAATTGAGAACCTCGTTTCTAAAGTCGGTTGATAAATTACACAGTTGTGTTACTATTTATTTCAGTGGTACCTCTATCAGTCTAACCTTTGCTAAACACTTTTTCGAAAGCTGCCATACCGTACATGTAGACATTACTTAAGCATTACATGACAAAGTTTCTCTTTACAAGATATAATTTCATTCTCAAACATTGCGATATGTAAACAAATCATATCTGTCGGCCTTTTGTTTTTGAAGTGTTTACAGAATATAAATGGGCCTCTTATAAGAGATTTTATGAAATAAATGTACTTGTCCTGGTTGTACCTTAATCAAATGTTTTATAAAGACCCGCGAATTTTACTTACATGAATTACGAAAAAAAACTAAGCTGCTGATAGTAACCTATATCTGTACTTATACTTTTTAATGTTTGAGGCATTGTCAACTGTTAAACGGTTTAAAATTAGTAAATTCTCAACTAAATCCACGTCAACATGGACTTTGAAGTGCGTTTAATAGGGCCATGAAATTAAAAGGGCATCGTCAAATTTAGAACAAAAACAGCAAACTGTTGCTAATAAGTCGGCATTTGTGCTAATAATAAAAATATGCATTATAGTAAAAAAAATTGATCCTGTCTTTTAGAAGCCTTTATTTTAGCAAACGAGTAACTCAAAGTGTTCGGAACAGCAGACTATTCCAGTTTTTTCTCTAGTTTGAGCAACTAAAGTACATAAACCCAAAAGCCTCTTATCTACGCTTTAACATACATCTGTCGCTCCTACGTGCTATAAATATTTAAAATATTGCATGTTCAATGTTAATCTCACAACTTAAGGGCATGACAAATCCGCTCGTATTGTGCAAATAGTTTAGGCGTGTTAAGGCGAAGTTCTCTATTGTTTGTCACGTCCGATCTCTCTATTAGCGAATTGATAGCTGACCGTTGGTAAATATGATTTGAAATAAGCGCGTTCGATTTTGGATTCCAATTGCGTTGTTTTTTTTAATTGCTTTTATGACTATGGTATTTTAGCAGTAATTTGAATTAAAGGTTTTGGCGTTGGTTCGTAACTTGCAATCAACTATGTAAAGATATATTAAATGGCTCTTTGAATTGATTAACCACAATAACCACACAATCAAAATATTGATGAAGTCATAACAACCTTAAGGGCTAGTTTTAAGGTTTTATCAGTTTATGGTCAATAGTAAACCGATAGATTTTTTTGCAGTATCCAAAATACCTACTCAATCATACTTGAGAAATCTCTGTCATGTGTGCCTTTTTGTGTATTCCTTTAAATAATCTGATGTTTATTTACGAAACTCTTATAAATGTCATATCAAAAGATTACGATATTAAAATCTTTTCTAAAAAAATCTTCATATTTCATTCATTCTTGTTATTGTTATAATATAACATCTAAATTCGTAGCTGTCAACGGCGCACGCGCATACAAAAGCGTTAATCCAAACATTTGCGCAAACGTCACGACCTTAGCTCCCTCTAGTCTGACGCCATTTTTATTGATAGTTAAATTAATTTTACGTCGATTTTGTGTTTATTGTGTATTTCATTTAATTTTCGTTTGTAGTCGTAAATTCTTTGTATTATTTGGTAGTAACTATTTTAATAGTAGCGATTAACGTGGATAAAGCGTTGTTATAAATGTATTTTTATTTATTAACATTTACTTTAGTTTGGCGAGGTTGAATAGTGGCAAGCGGTAAAGGAAATCAAGATATTAAGAATTTGTTTCTTTAGACGAATATTCGTTCGTTTTTATTTTGCTAATAAAACCACATAGGTATATCATTTACATAAAGAATATTGTGAGGTAACCTGTAATTACTCAATACGTGCTATTCCAGAACCATAATTATTATAGAGAACCGAAAAAATATTGAATGAAAATCCAAAATGCAATCCTAATCAACTCTACAAAGCGAAGCGTAATCGCCAAAGCTCATTGCTAAAGCTGTATTACAAACAACCATTAAGACATCATGAAAGCAATTAGACCATCTAAAACTTTAAATTTATTAATCAGACGATGTACATATTAAAATGTGCACCAACTTTAAAAATAAACAAAATTAAATGAACATTCCATACACAAGTACCTCAATGTTATTAAAATACTAATGATAATATTTATCATTTTGATACTTAATTAAACATCTTTACTCCTGCTTAATTGAAAACCTTAAATATTTCGTTAATAAAGTGATATTATGCATGTATTTTATGATAAATACGTTTTAATTCACTTTTTTATTTTGTAATGCTATCATTAGGACTGTTTAAAAATGATTAAATGTAAATAGAGATGTGGAAAAATATATTTTAGACTTTTTATTTCTTAATTTTCTTTCAGATGAGGTCTTCTTTGTATCTTCTATAGTCTTGACTAAAGAGTAACATGGATTTATAGCAATTGACTGTGTTATACGTTTTAAACTATTTTTTATCCATCAGTGTTATCTGCTAAGGTCAAAATATAGTCCAAAACAAATCAATCTAGTCTAGTCGTGAGTCAAACTATCAGCTCATGATTAAGGACTCTGGTTGGGTCGGAAACTAGTCAGGCAGTCCTGATAAATACTCGTGAGTATACCGTTGCATCATTTAGGTACATATGAATAATCCTCACGAAAACTAGGTCCTATAAAATAAAATAAACCATCTCAATCAAATGAAATCTCATTACAACCAAAATTCAAACGAAAGCGCTCTTAATTACGCAACCGACTCATCATTAAGAAACTCTAAATAATAGTTTATAAACACATTTGTCATCACCACAAGCGCAGGCGTTTTCAATAACACGAGCTCCTCTTTATTTATTAAATGTTTATTTATTTAGCATTACACAAATGCTGGCCAGCGGACCATAAATAAAGCTGGCAACACCGACACTGAATACTGTGTCTATGGTATTTATTTATCGTGCATAGACAATTATTAATTGAAGTTTTGTTGCGTTATGCGTAGCTAGGCGCATGCTGCGAGAACGAATAAGTTTTTTTTCAACTATTATGTTTCTCTTGATGAATGTATTATGTTGATGTTAATTTTAGTTTCAATTTCCGTTTTACTAAAGGCTTCTAGAACGTTCTATTGGTGACGCCTTAATGGGTGACGCTATTTTTGTAGTTGTAGTCATGGTGGCGTTAGTAATGGTATTTTAATCGCACTGTTAATACTAAAGCACTTAGATGGGAATTATTTCTAACTGAGGATTTGTAAGACTTATTAGGTATTTTGGTAAGAACTCTTTTCTAAGTGTGTTTGAATTTATCATATACAAAACAATCAGGACACGTAGAAATTAGACCTAAAAATGTTGTAGGAATATACGCTGTGTAATTTTGGTTTTATAGTGTTCGTTGAGTAATTATGCCAATAATATGCTAATGCTGTGGTAATGCGCATTAAAGGCAATAATAAACACAGGCTTTATAGCGCGTTACTATCGCACATTATTCGCGCCATTAATTCTAAAACTTACGCCATCCATACGCGTATAGTTTGTTCCATTTTGTTTTCCAAATAAATTATAAAAAGTCAATAATTGTTTTTTTAATTCTTTGAAAAGGATAATAAACCTTATTAGTCTTCTTTTTCTGTCACTGTTTTTCCTTCGAAATTCGAATTCGAAGCCATAAACAAGTTTTGGTGGAATCGGTCCCAAAGAGGTTGGAATACCAATTACTCTACGGTACACGGTATGCGATGTACAGTGTAAGGAGAGCTCGTGGCCCATCGAGACGCCGCTGTCGATGCTATCTCCACGGCTGGGGATTTCACTACAGTAGGCATGTAGAGAATTGGCCGCGGACTAATATTTAAGTTTTTTATTTTTAGGTTCGCAATCAATAGGAAAGATTAACTGAGCTTTGTATGTCTAAGTCACAGGTCATCGTAAGCTGTTTTTCATATTTGGCTAATCGTAAATTTAATTATATGTAAAAAAAAACATATCGATATCGATACGTATATAGATAGACTTAAAAATAAAATTGTTCTTAAAACCTAGCTCACAATTGCCAATTGCATTTTAAATCCAATTACTTCAGCTAACTTTAAAAAATTTATTAAAGCATCTACATTTTACATCTTCATATAATCCCTTACAAAATAATTCAAGCCACCTCGCCAATTCACAGCAAGCGCACTAGATTTCCCGCGCGACCGTAGGATTTATTTCGCGAAATTGTTTATAGGGCCCGCATTCAGCGTTATAGCGAAACACTTAACATTATTCAGGACCAACAATAGTGGCCGATACCTCACCGCTCCCATGGACAGTCACGCTTTAGAGCTCTTCCTAGGCAGACCTAGCTAGAAAATCTGCATAATGCTACATGCATAATGAAGTGATTATAATGCCTGTTAAACTTACATTACGGCGCAAATATTGTATTTAATTGAAATGTTCGATTTATTCTTAGAGAATAGTGTTTTGTTTATTTCAATTCTGGATATTACGAAAGTTTGCGCGGGCTGTTGGATAGGTTTGTAAATCTATATGATTAATGTTTCTTCTAAAATCCGAAACTCAACTATAATATTGTAATTTTACAATAAACTATGCATACCGTCTTTATTTATATTCTTAAAAGCACGTGTGCTCAGTACAAATTATGATATTATATTTTTTTACTGTCAACCCCTATTATTATTTTTAAATCTTCAGAATATAATCACGGTAATTAGTAAACGCGTTCGAATTTCAAAAGAGCGCGCTGTCAGCCTATCACCTTTCCCGTTCGGATACCTTTCCGAAACATAAATAGAACACTAATATGAATTAATAGCTGTTCACAACGAAAAAATAACAGTTTTTGAACGCCCCACATATTTGTTTTTGGAGTGTGAAAAATCGCGTTTTTCGACGGTTTGCGGTCGGTTTTTAAGTAATATGAATGTTTTCGCATTACGCGTGAGTAATTTCACGTCTCCGTATAATATGCAGCTGTGGCAACGTGCCACACGTGATTTTATTTAGTTTTGTGATAAGTTCCATAAACATTTTTGTGCCGCATTATGGGACAACATTAGGTTCATAATATCATTTGATCATAAAAAAATATGTGCAAACTGAACTCTCCATTTACATAACACAAAAAATCATCAGTCGTTTCGTAACACTACCATAAATAATCAACAAAGCAGAGCATCTTCGGCCATCTTGGATCATAGACAACCCCATTGTTCGTTTGAACTTTTGCCTCCATAACTGTGTCACAGGCTCAATGTGAAAGCGATTGGCCACAGACTGCATCTGACTGCCATATTTTTGCCGTTTTGCGAGTTACCTAATTACTTCCTGACATAATGAATACGACGTGTGAACTGTTTATTGCTCGTAAATATTGTTAAACTCGGTGAATGGTAGATTTAGGAGTTTAGTATAATGTTGGATGTAAGATTTATATTTGGGTGCCCTAATTAAGTCTGTGTAAACAAGCGTGTCTTAAATTTAGAACTGGAGGATGAATAATATTATTTACGACTTTAAATAAAGATTGCAATTCTTAATCTTATTTTTTTATTCAAGTTTTAATGTCATTTTATGAAAAAAAAAAACTCAAATTAGGTACTTGCTTTTTAGCATTAAGCAGTTAGATTATTTCTAGTCGTTCAAAGAGTTTAAGTACTAAAATTTAACTCTCAATGACTAATACACGACTTTCTAGTCTGTTTTTTTTAGAACTCATATCATTTGGAGGAGTCTCAATCACCCACAAGTCGCCATGTTTTTGCTCCCTCACTCCCGAATCTCGTCTCATCACGGTGTTGACGTCTAACACATGTCGAGCCTATCTGATTGATGTCACACCTAATTATCTTTGAAATTTTACAACCATACCCACCAAGATACCATACCACACGCAAAACAATCCAAAACCAATTTTATTCTTATAGCATAAGGATGATTTTCCAATGGCAGTGTTTGTTGAACAGTTGCATTCTTAAGTTGGTACTTAAAAGGGATGAAAAGATTTATCGTCACTTCCGTTTGACTGAAAATAGTCGTACTGAGAATTGCGGTTTTATTTGACCTACAGACTTGTATTTGTTTTTGTCAGCAAGGGATTCTTTATGATCCCTAATAAATTCCCTTTTAGAATTGCAAATTGAAAAAACCTTAGGATTTGAAAATAGAGTCTGGAAAATATGAAATGAATAGAGATAGATTCCAGAAGTTAGTATCTACCTTAAATAATTGGAGTGGAACTTAAAGTAGAAGGAATTCCAAATCGAACCAGCGACCTGGCTGTAGATACGCTCCTGTCACTTAATCAACTAAGCTACGGAGTTCTACTAGCATAGGCTTTAACTTGTTCAGGAGTCACAAGATCGATTCTGTCTGAGGTTTGTTTTTTTTGTAATTTTTTGTATATCTTTAAAAAATTATCTGCATCAATAAAAAACATAGCTGATAGCATGAACACGGAATAAGTATTAAAGCCACCTTGCTAATTTCCTATAGCTTGTCATTGACATTACAACATTCCTAAGATGCCTATTCTAAAGGTATTTGTTGCCTGCGTATTCTAGTTATTCTGTAGTCTATATTCACATATTCTTGGCTAAGTCCACATATAAGGTGTTAATACCGAATTGTGAAAATTGTGACCTTTTAAATGAATTGAAGGTCACGCAATTCGATTTTCTATTTGGAGTAAGTTTCAAATAACTGGGATTAGTATTGTATTCACGTTTCTAGCTAAAAACAACACGTGTTGATGCTGTTTCTTAATAGATGGTTTCTTTTGGCTTGAGCTGATTGCATGCTTGGACTGCTTTCCTAAATGACTAACTTACTTGGAAAATTAACGTGATATCTACAGCCTTTTATTTCAGGTAAGCATGGTTAACACATGCACAAGAATGATATAGATACTTATTGAAAATTTTATCGGAAAGGCGCAATAGTTAAAATGTTAGACTGTATTAAGATTTTTTTATATTTCGTAGTTATACACTACTTTTGTACTTAATCTAATATTAAAAAGATATCACTACACATTACCATTGATACGTATGTCAGTCCGTACCTAATTGAGAACATAAAGGCAAGTACAACAAACCTTTCGGCACATACCAATCAAACAAGACAATTATAATAACACGCAATTAATAAAAAAAAAAAAAAAATATGAACAATAGTAGGTAAATGTGTGTTCGATCACGCGCTCACGATGTAAGGGCACGAACACACTGGTCGTGTCCTGCGATCCCGTGTCGCGTGCCTGGGCGGCCGTGACTGGGGTAGCTAGTGTGCACCTAGCCTATCAAAATGTAAATGGCCTCTGTTTCGTTTTAATAAAAAATGTATTAGATTTTGGTTGGTTTTCATGGTAAGGTTGGTTTACATGGTGCTTTTAACTAACGTGCTTAACATAAGTCCAAACATGAAAATTGCTTGGTACCTAACTTAGCTGATATACAAATATAATTTGTCAATCAATTTACATTTTATTTATTTCGCTTCTTGTTCTATCTATTTGATTCAGGTTCAGTAGTCAACAAACGACCTGAACTTTATTATTCCTTGAAATTCATGAGTATGCTGATTACTTAACTAACCTTTATCTTGAAAGATGACTCTACCCTAACCGCTGTACATCAAAAGACACTTAACATCAACAACAAACCCATTTCATTTTTATAACAAGTGAATCCTCAGAATAACTAAACAAATATTAATATAAACTTCATCAAAAATGCATAACGTTGCGTTTCCATGTGAGTTGCGCACGCGCACCGCCCACATGTGTCGTCGCACGCGCATGTACGACCACACTCGCATGTTAATCACTGCTCTGTTAATCACTAGATCAGATTTGATTGAGTTGTTAACAATTATAAGGTTTTAATGCAATATTTTCTCCATCTTGCGATGTTTTCAGTTACCACAGATTAAATAAGTAAATAGATAGATCTGAGTAAGAAATCGTTTATTTAATTGAAGTTGTTTAAATAATAAGCAATTTTCGTGAAAAAAATTACTAAATACTAGTGAATATAGTGATCGGTATAGGTTTTTTTTAATTCGTCGCGCTTGATTTTTTTTAATTCGTCTTGCGGAAATTTATTTATTAACATCGAATGAAAATCAACATTAAATTACGCAACGTATAAGTAGCCCACCAAAAATTTAACCTATGGTCAGACCAGTACCTATTATCGCCCACCCTTGCTGCGTCGCGAGTACTATGACAAAAAAAAAAGAAAATAAGACAGCACACTCTCACACTAAATACGCGTACTTTATAGGTCTATGGTAGAGATATTACGAAACTTAAAATACAGATCTTGATCTCTTAATAAGCGTGTGTATCGATGAATTAAATCCGTTTTCAAAGTAAATGAATTTAAATATGGTGATTAAGAGAGTTTACACGGCGTTTGGGCGGTACTCTTAATATATCTTAGCAGTTTAAGTTATGCGACATTTGTTCATTTAATTTGCATATTTAGTTAAGTTATAAAGTAAATTGTTAATAGTTCTTGTTGAATAATAAATCATTGGTAATTAGTCAAGAAAATAGAGCTTTTTTTCTCAAGTTATTAAAGTTAACTTTGCAATTACTTTGCTATAAGCAATGCTACAGGCGATTGTTTGCAAAAAAAACTTTAATTTACTTAGTTCCTATTAAATATTTTGTTTTTAACGTTAAAAACGTCTGAAATTAGCAAATTTGATCTGCGTAATGCCAAAAGCTAAAACAAGCATTCAAAGGTCTAATCATTACAATCGTAATTAGTTACAATCAGTATGTCAACACAACACAACGACAATAAAACAATCAAATACAAAAGTCATAGGAGAAAGTTCATAATAATTAAAAAAATATTACGTAATACAAATCACGAAATCATACATTACGTTTTATTACTCTCATTATATTGAATTATCATATAAAGATGCATCAATAGCCTTACAAAACGGACCGTTGACTTTTATGACAAAACTTAAGGAATATTTCTATGTGTATATATGTATTAAAACTCATATTTATTCATAGTTTTTCTTCTATGATATATTGTGATGTTGTACGCTCGTGTATTTTCGGGTCATTTGAAGTCCTTGCCCTTAAGATTGGAGGGTATAAGAAGCTATAACGCGATATGCTGCGATAGCGATGTTAAGATATATTTTTGGTTTAAAATTAAGTACACATGAACTTTTGAAACAATTCGTATACAAATACAGGTACCTAAATAAATCCGTTGCAAATTATGGTTTGATAAAATTTACGTCCATAAAGCACATAATAAACCTTCTATCCTATGTTAATTTTAAACTGTTATTTGTACGAAGGAAATAGATTTTTAATTTAACAAATAGGTAATTATTATTAGATTCAAATTTCAATTAAATTAAACGAATTTAAATTGGAACTTAAAGAATTTTGCGATACTGTGTTTTCCTTCCGTTATAATAGACCCAGTTGATGTTTCCTCTCACCATTTATAGTGTAGCTTCCAGTGTGGCTACAGCCTTATAATCACGGCTCGGTAACGAGGCAGTCCATTAGACGTTGTGTAGCGCCCTAATGTTCGTTACCGACGCATAACCGTGTTTATAGCGCCTTCGCCGTGAACTATATGGGAACCGAACAACATCATGCTTTTTGATTTACAAAATTATAGTTTTACTTTGATCGGTATTGATTGAGTAGTTTGTTACGATGTGATGATGGTGATGGCTGATGTTCTGTTGTGGAATGTTTGTTTTTTATTGCTTGGATATTGGTTGCTGAATTGCTTGCTTCTTTTTTAAGTCGTTTGTGTTCTAGATCAGAGCCTAGACTCAGGGTACACAGAATAGCTACTTATCTTTGAATGAATAACTTCTACCTAGTTCCTATATTCTGTTTCTGTAGAAATCTCATTTGCAGAAGAAAATAATTAGAAACATTGCATTTTATTTTCTGTTAATTAATAAGTGAGGAGACATAAATAACTTGTTGAATTCATCCAATTACATCTTCCATTTTCCCTATAATCTACTGGGTCTATGTATCTTTTAAAATATTCAAGCAACAAGCTGAGAAACAGCAAAATAATAATTATATGCAAAATGTGACTATTCATTCAACATAAGTATCAGCGTATTATGATCCCTTTACCTTACAAATTGAAAATAAATACTACCCGAACATATGGCTAACATCACCCCATCAATCAATGCAAACTACACAAAACCACAATTTCCTGGACACCTAAACAATACGAGACGAATAACACTAAAATGTGCAACGCGCAATGTGTAATGCGCAGATTTGTTGCGCACGCGCAACGATGTGTCAGTTGCGCTTGACGCACCTTTTTGAAGCACCTTTTGGTTAAGAATGACATGCACCGTTGCACAAAAGTGTTAGAACAGTTTGTGTGTCATTTGTTTGTGGGTGCTCTTTTGAATGTGTTACGGTCAAAAAGGCGAATGTATGTTGGTATATCCTGCATATGGTGTGTTCTTGTTATTAGCACAAATAAAATAAGAGATTATGTAGATGTTACTAATGTTTTGACTGACGTAAATAAGTGCATTGTTTTAAGGCACTGATAGTTTTTTATTCCATAAAATAATACACACTGGAAAAACTGAGTAAAGAATGCTAAGTTGTAGTCTATATAAATTATTGTCCGTATGTTTTTAACTTGCAATTTAGTGACAATGTTTACAATAATTCTCCAATAATTATCACTTCCTGAGTCACATTCGTCGTTTTGTAGTCGCAATCGGAAACACCGCCATATGCCGGCTATCGGCTAGATAAAGGGTTGTCTAACACCTTCGAGTTCCGTCCTATTGTGAGACGATTTGTGGAACGATGCCGCCCGCTGCTGGGCCGTTGGGCCGTGGTCAGGGGACGGACTTGGAATATGTAAATAAATAAATTTATCTTAAACTGCCTTCTCACTTTACTGAAACTACTTTTTCAATTTATTCAAATTCCCTGAGTTTTTGTATTATACATAAGTTCATACAAATCAAGAAACTTACTACTGAATCGTATTTAGTTACTTTGTTTTATTTAAACAGCATTAGTGGCTATTTGATTTAAATTTTGTGATATTATTGACACGTATATGACGCTGATCAGGTTTCCTAAATTATTAAGGAATTTAATTGATTTGACTTTCTTTTTTTACAATTTAAATTATTTCATTGTTTATTTCTGGCAGCATTTTTATACCATCGTGGCTTACGTTAAATGGACGAATAAAAGTTATAAATCCAACCCCAAATCCGCCCCTGCATCTAAGGCAGTGGCGGCCTGCGCGAGCGCATTCGTTATTATTTTATTAGCCGCGCGTCACGGCGGCGCGGGCGCATGGCGATACGCAGCCGCGCGTGCGCACGTGCCCACGACATTGCGTATTAATGGCGTCAGAACACCTTACCTCAGTTTTGGGAATTCGAATGTAATATAACATGGATGGAATTGAATTGTTGCTGTGGGTGGTAGAGTAGATAAGTTGTTGCAAGTAGACTTTTACAGCTTGCTGTGTTGGTCTTTGTTGAATTAATAGGCAATTAATGTATAAAGCATTAAGATTAGAAGATAAGAATTTTGGCTGAAATGTTAGTTAAGTAAAAAAAGTTTTGGTAAATTGAGTGAGTGAAAATTGAAACAATTACATTTCACCAATTTCTTGCCTTACTGCAGAAACACAAATTCGCCTTGTTCCTAGAAGTACTACTCGTAAATATGGCTTGCCAAGAAAACATAGCTAGATAAAATTTGTTCTTAGGAAATTCAGAAAAAGACTAAAAATTATTGAACTAGCTCCTCGATCACGCCAGACCAAGTTAAAATACTTAACACAACCTCCAAAAGCACAATCATATTCTTAAATATTTACTCGTATATCAAGATAATAAAAATACACGGATGGTTCTAGAAACCCAAAATATTTGCCATATGCTTCATAAAAACTAAGTTTGTGTCACAATGATGGGCTACTGGACAAGACATGTGTCCGTTACGACGTTACGAGTGACAAAAAGAAAAGATTTCGATCAACCTGTTGGACACGGGATGGCGTTATTCAGTAAGGAACAATGATGAAAATATTTACGTTTACTTTTATTTACTGCACGGCTAGCTGAGTGTTATAGGTCGCCAAGCATTTGTCAAGTGAGATCTACGAATGCTTGTAGTAAGTCTGGGTGTGTATGTGCATGTGATTTGAATGTTCAAGAAAATCCCCGCAAGACAATGATATTTCTTGCTGCGGGAGTCGTTAAAAAAGAAAAATAAGTTTTTTCTTTTATTAAATTTTGAACTCTGCATATTAAAAAGACTGCTCTATAGACCAATACGTTATTCTTGTTTTGAAATACAAATATTTTATAAGAGGGTCTTAATTACTAGTGCGTACTTAACAATACATTAAAATGTCTAAAATATAAATAATATACATAAGTAAAGATTTATTTGATAGGTAATCAAAACATCGTTAAACATAGTTTCGCAGTCATTAAAATTTATGCTCTATAAAAAACAAAATGAGTGAAACAAATCGGTGAACCAGCGCATTTTCAAATGTTGAAGTTGTAAAATATAACACATTTTAATTGGTGGTAGCCTTGTGGTGCTGTTCATGGTCGGTATTCACAAGGTTCAGGTTCAATGTGGGTATTTCAAAGTTTTATGTATGTTCTTAATAATTGTTAGACACCACTGCCAAATCGGTAAAGGAAGACATTGCATCGGTGGAAACCTGGATTTCAAATATTGGAATCTGATATTGACGGACCTGTTGGTCGAGTGGTTAGTGACCCTGACTGCTATACCGGAGGTCGTGGGTTCGATTCCCACCCAGGGCAAATGTTTATGTGATGAGCACGATCATTTTTTCTGTGTCTGGGTGTAATTTATCTATATTATGTATGTATTTAGAAATATATAAGTATGTTTATCAGTTGTCTAGTACTCATAATACAACCTCTGCTTAGTTTGAGACTAGATAGCGTTGTGTGAAAGTTGTGGAATATTTATATTATTATATCACCGACCCGCAGTAAGCTAGCGTGATGATCAATACTCAAACGTTCCCTATACGGGAAGAGGTCTGCACCCAGTAGTGGGACGTATATAGGCTGGTATATAAGGTAATGGGCAGTTTTGTCCAAGACTGACCGCTTGGCTCTTACGTATTCTAAACTTTTAATTTATTTATTATTTATTTATGTAATGTATTTAGTTTACTTGATATAAGGTCATTTTATTTTGTACATTAAAATCAATTATTTTTAAAGTTCGGTAGTACAATCTCAACAGTTAAGCAAAGACTGTAAATTACACTAATCCAAATATGTAGATAATTTATAAAAAAACTTCCAATATATATATTTCATTGAATTGCTTCATACCGCATAACGCCGTCCAAACTCCGAAATTCTTTTTGAAGGGTGAAGTGTAATTTGGCCACTAGTCACTACCCCTTTCTTGGCAGCCGTCTTTTACGACATAACGAGGGCATAAACAATTTGTAATAAAAAAAATGTCCGTTGGTTATGGTCAGATAACTTTATGATTTTTATTTTAAATTTCTTAAAGGGTTGGCTTTGGTAGGGTTGTAACGATTTTCTTGGAATTTCGAGGCAAGTTTTAATGCTTTTTTTACATATTATTGTAATACCGTTAAAATTTAACTTTAGGTTTGAATTGTTTCCTAAATAAAAATAAATTGTTGAATATTCATTTATAAGATATCATATATATTAGTAATTAACTGAAGTATTAAAACCGGCTTGCTCTACAAATATCAGAAATCAAAATATTCCATTGAACAAAAAATTAAATATTTCAAAAATTCTGCATTATAATGATTAAAAATAAAATATAACAAATCCCCACTGCAGTAAGACCCCTTTGCAAATAGAGAATATCAATCAAAATTCATGTAACGCAATTAAATTAACGCATGCAATGAAAACGCGTGCTTACAAAATCTAGCGCGCCCCTAGCGGTCACCTGGGTTGCGTGCAGGTGCGTCATACTGCCCATGCCATTACGCATGCGATTTATTTACACATGTAATTGTATCGTATGCAGTGATATAAACTTGTATTGATAACGTTTAGTTTATTTGGCCTAGTACTGGTAGGTTTGCTGATCACAGGTTATGAAATCTATTTTGGTAATAAGTACTTACATCTAAATTTTGATGCAGAAAGTCCTTTCTTTATTTGAGTCGGGAAGTCATCAAATTACTCATCCCACTTTGGGTGGAGTGGAAGGAAGTTTCAGACTCTTACTGACTATAACCCACCCTTTTTCTTTTGCCCTTTTTAAATATGATCTTCGCGACACTTAAATACCTTAGTCATCTACCGTAGTAGTTACCAATATTTTTGTCGTTGTATTTTTTTAGAGAAATTTTACTAGATAGATACCTCGATAATTGATAATTAGTTAAAGGTCTGAGTCAAAACGCAACTTCTTAGTCAGTAACAGTCAACTTTGACCGAAAAATATTACAATAATAAAAAAAAATGACATGCTTCAGCTCAACCCTGTGTTAAATACGTTTTAACAATATTGTTATTCAAAGAGGTTTTTCTCTTACACTGAGTAAACACCAATATTTACGTAATTCATCAAAATAGTCTGATATAAATAGAATGTCTAGACATTAGACAAAGGCATCGCGTATTCAGTAATCCACCCACCAACAGTCTATTTCGATTTAACTACGTAATTGAGAGGTTATTATATTAACATCAAAATAATATTATAATATTGTTAGCAGTACACATATTTATGAGTTAAACGTTATAGATATTCAGCATAGCAATGCATTTGAATAGTAATCTAGATGGATTCTTATTCTTCAAAATTCTACTAATTTCAAAGAATAATTACATGTTATAACTTCCATATTTATCATAAAAAATAACAATCAGATATAATTTACGAAGAAGTGAAACAAGCAAAATGTTTCATTCCTGTTGGAAGCGAAAAATTCGTCTACTCACCGCTAGATGGCGGTACTCGCCATCAAATTGAAATTTAAAGAATGAAGTCTACGGTACTAGTTTTATTTTCGTTTCTCTATGTATAGCTATCATTAAACTAAGTTTAATTATGAAAATTAGAAGTAAGAAAATTAGAAGCCTTTAAGAAAGGTCCAAAACAATATTTATATTTCTTTTTTTTATTTCGGAAACTTCTGTAGGGAATAATATGAGCTTTAAAGGTTGTATTGTGAACAGTGGACTCTCAGTTATAGAACTGTTGACGTCACAATGTCTGGCACGTTTAAGGCCCTATTGTCATTCACAAAAAGGTAAATTAATCTCAACACGAATGTAACAAAATTCTCCATTGTTGTGTAATAATAAAAACCTTTTTATGCGACTGTACCTGCGTGTAGTGTTCCATTTCATGTTTTAAAAATACTTTGGATGTGAAATAGGTATTCTTTTTAAATAAAATTTTATATGAACTTAGAAAAGCCTTATTATTTCGTTTCTATTGGGTTTTCTCTTCTTTTGAGGTTTAAGTACTTCCATTTCTGGATCTAGAATCATTCTCATATTAAAAGAAGGGACGTTTATGGTATTATAGCTTTAACTCGCAGCCTCCAACCCTCATGTTATGACTATTCGTTTAGATTTATAGGAAGATTTTTGGTTCCCAGTAGTTTCCAGGTTGATTTACGATTTTATTTGTTTACTAATTTTTTTTGATCAACTTTACAAAATCGGGAGAATTTCAATATTACTTCGTAGGCATATCCCCAAGACATTTCCAGAGAAAAAAAATAGGGCATTTCAGTCGATTTTAACACCAAGGTACTTATAGACTTATGAGGATACTAAGAGCAAATGATGTGTGATCACATCTATTATTGTCCTTAAACCTCAAAAACACAACAAAAGGTCAAGGTTTAACAATAAAGTATACTGGTACCTAGTTGGTACTAAGTGGGTACTAAAAAATAACATCGTTTTTTTTGTAATTTATTCATTGTTAACTTATCGGGCATCTAATCTGTATTATAAAAAGCCTTTATGAAATATTTGTATTGATTTTCTTTGTAGAGCTAAATATAGGAGCTGGATTTTAACATTATTTTGTGCCTTTCCACGCCTTTTCTCCGTGCTTAAAGAGTAAATCTTGCCAAGATGACACCTTCTCGTTCCATCATCAAACCAGCTAGGAATTTTATGTATTCAATAAATACAGCATGTTGACGGACAGACAGATAGATGGACTGGCAGTAAACCCTCACTTCCTCACGCTCATTTCAAGTACCCAAATAGAGTCAAAAGAAATTTAAGTCCCTTTTAAAATAAACTAAGTTTTTACACCTTTGTGAACCAGAGCCAGAATCATTTATTATTTAAAAAAGAAATAGAAAATATCCAAAGCGGTATGTTTTGCCAAGCTGCAAGACATACAAATATGAGGAGGATATACATAGACCTTCCCTTTCATGAGAACAGGCCTTGTGTGTTACATTATTAATATTTAACTATGACTTAAAACAGATATAAACAAAATAATCCCAAAACATCACAAAAATAACATCGCTACCCAGACTTTCTTCTCGATAACGCGACTATACAGAAAAAAATAAAACCTTATCACAGCGAGTTATTTGTAATTAAACAAACTACCGGAAGTGATAACACACAGGATGCAACGCCCCCTATCTCAAGACCGCGTTAACTTGGGGTGCCAAGAAATGTTAAAAAAATAAATTTTGAAATAATGATTCCTATCTTATAACCTTTAATTATGAACTGCAATTTTATGATGTTTAATTGAGTTTTAAAAACAAATCTCGTATGGGAATGCAATTTTATTTGCTTTTTAATTGCAGTCGTTTTAAAATTAATAGTTCTTTGCAGGGTTTTTACGAGGTGTTTTAGATTGTTATAAAACTATTAAGGTTTAAAATAGGACTAATTAAATTTAGTATTTATTGGATTGTTTGTCATTGAAACAAAAAAACAGTTGTAAAATCTAAATTGAATGCGTATGGGGATAAAATATGTTGGGATATATTAATTTCATATTAAACCATTGTTTGGTAATAAAAGGAGATGGGTTTGTGACTTAATGATTCTATCTCTATTCTTTCCTTAGAGCAATTCGAAAACGTATTTGAATTTTAAAATTCATTCACTGCAACTTTCTTCATAATTTCCTATTGAAATTTTCTATTGAAATTATTGCAGATGTGTAAGCGTGACACCGCATTGTAGATCGGCGTCCCTTTCCCAAATCAACTTTAAGACGTGGAACCAAGCCACCAAAAAGTTTCTAATCAATTGCCATACCTGTCAAAAATTAATCCAAAAATAATCCGCGTCTCAAATCCCTTGCATGTATAATGTCACGAAATTCCCGAGTAAATAATAATTGTCAAAATACCCGTCAGTAGCCTATCGGTAAATAGTACATGTTTGGATAAGATACCGATATCTTTGAAGATATCAAAGAGTATCGGATGACCGCTAACCTGTAGATTTTGGTTATCATTGACGAGAATCATTCGATTGTGAATTACGTTTTGCGATTTTGAACATGTTTGGACTTTTTGTTTTTTGATTTTAAGGGTTTTGTGCTTTCTTGTCTGTTTGATCGTTTGTTTTTTGTTGTTTTTGATGAGGAAATTATTGTTTCTTTATAAGTCCAAATGCATGTAGGTCTTCGTTAAGACACAGGCGAAGATTTTCCAATAAATTATTATCAAGTAGAAGCTTAATAGTATGACATTAAGGTTGAAGGTAGAATAAATTTTGAATGAGAACATTTAATAGAACATCAGCTGTCTTCAAAGATTCAAGCTGGTGGTTTGAATAATAGTAACAAAAGCAAATTAAATGCAAAGTATATGATATTCTTCGGACTCTTTTCCAACCGTATAGGAAGTTCACTTGACGAACCAATTCAGTGTCTTCAGATCAACAATCACCAAACCATCATCACTTTCACTCCCCATTTGCATATCTTGACCTGGTCTCTCCACTATCTGATCCAGTTTAATTAATCCAAGATTAACGGATATCCTTCAGACATAATCACAGTTCTTCGCGTGTTGGCCGTCACTCTGTAATTATATGAAGCATTGTGTGAATCGCGATGTTCCCACTAGATGTCGCGATAATCGCCACGCGAGCTGCTCGCGTGCGCCTGCGCTGCATCTACATGTAGCGGGACAATTAGTCGGTTTTGATGGTCCGTTTTGGTTTAGTGATCATCCGTAAACATGATGTTGGAACCTACTTTCTTTTTCAGATCGATATTTATAGTTTCTCTTGTATTTTTCGGTAGTAATTTTGTTTTGGAGAGTCTTTGATAGGAATTAATTTTGAACTGGGAATGCAGATTTACTTAGGTTTTTGGGGTAAAATATTAGTTGTTGTCCGTTGCAAATTATACTTTTTTTCTGATTATGTTTTGTTTAATGATCATCTAGTCATATTAGGCTTATAATAATGGAAACAGTAGGTAGTGCAATGAATACACAAGAAGTAAGTTTTGCATAATGCATTACAAAATTCGGAAAATTAATTCCAGACTTCCTCGCGTTATCAAAACAATTATATAATTTTGTCTAATTAGGTTTATCTGCACCGGAACTGATGAAAAACAGTCAGAATTTAGAATTTCGAAGGGTTAAGCTGGCAACATTGAGTGAGTTAACGAACCTTGAATATAAAAGTGCATACTTTGTTAATTAATCTTTTCCTTTATGTATGCAAAATTACTTTTTATGGCCCTGGCTATCTGCTCATATCAAATTAACTTGTCGAATGATTACGACTGCTGGGTAATTTTATTAACGACTTGAAATCTGTCTGAATTAGTTTTTGAGCTAAAAAGTCTGGTGGATGACAGTTATTTTTTTTAGTTATATTATTTAGGTAATTCTGGCGGACAGGAAGCGTGATATTACAGGATCTCGTTGAATTTAAAAATGTCCTAACACATCGTTCATTTGAATGTTTTTACTGATAACTTGTTGCGATATTTTGCTGTTTGTTGTTGGCGCGACTTCATCTTCGACTTGATTTTGATTGTGTTAAACCATTTCCTATTTTCGATTTCCATATTATTATATTGGAGCCGGCCTGTGCCCAACAATGGGACATCTAGGGGCTAGTATTGTTTTGGTTGTAAGTAGCAGTTTACTAACAACTTAGTTTTTAAAGACTCTTTAATCATTAGGTATTTATCAAGTTTAAGGACCAATAAACTTAAAAAAAAACGCAACCCGGTGAAAAAGACATCATTTATAAAAAAAGAAATTCAGCAACTTATGTAATGAACTTTAAATCACCATAATATCTTGCCAATCAAACCTCTTTTCGCACAATCTGCAAGAGATAATATCAACTAGACACGTAGACATAATAAACATTATAAACTTTATTTGAACGTACTCGTATTATCGTCGACGTCACTTCCGATCTTCGTAAAATTACGGCATTTTCGGCGTTGTATAATTGGTTCAGGGGGACACAGAATATTAAACCAGAATGGAGTATGCATGCCGTACCTGAAGTATTTTTGTGATATAATTTGTTTCGTGTGTTTAGTTGGGTTTTAAGTTTTAAAATTGATTCTATAACTGAAGATTTTAATCGGGATGGTAACGACATTAAAAAGAAAGAGGAAAAAGAGGGCTTTGGCAGTGAAATTTTAGAAAATAGCTTTCCTAGATTTATGATTAACATTTGGATCAGATAGAAACTTTACCGTGACGATTTTTTTAATATTTATACTTTTAATTTACATTGAACTTGAATCTCTGCGCGTTAGCTAATCTGTGGTACGCTTTAAAATATTGGCGCCAACCTTATCGAATATTTACCTCGTGAGTTGAGATAATTTTAAGCAATTTATGAGTATCAAATATACACAAAAATATATGTGGATATATTCATACATTTTCATTGTGCTTTTCGCAGTAGTTGTAAAAGTTACGTACGTGATCGAGTGTTCGTCAGCTCTTTATGGCGTCAATTTGTTCATAGTATATTGAATTTAAAAATCTATGTTTGTTATTAGTTACTTGCTTTTGTTGGTATTGGGGTAGGATGAAGTGTTTGAACATACTATGTCTGTCCTTTTCACTTGGTATACCTACTAAATAACGTATTTAACAGGGAGGGAGTGCCTAATTTATTCCTCCCACCACGTTTACTAGATAACAAAGCATCCCATACAAATAACAAGAAAGAAACAAATTCAAATGAAGACAAAATTGATGATACTTAATGTTGCAGAACAGACTAAACATGTATTGGGGTCCTATCACCGTACCGTCTCGCTTCCACAACCGCAACACTTGGAGAGGTAGTAATAGACTCCTTTTTTGTTTCGGCGGGGAATCGTCATGGACTCCCCCCTCTTAGGTGATACAAAGAGGTATAATGTCAGATTCTTACTGACTTAACCTGAACCGCCGCGCTGTGCCACATCTCCCGGTTAAGTCATGATAGCAATTCATCATGTACCGACCGCAGTACCAAGCGCCCTTTTTTTATTAAGGCGGGGGAATCCTCATGGACACCCACTCCCTCGGGGGAGGAAATGGGTAGTGTCAGACGCTTACTGACTAAACCTGAACCGCCGTGCTATGTCATCCGCGTTTTTGTGCGTTGTTATCCTTCATGCACTGTACCAAGCCCCCTGCTAAACATTCTAACACCAGCCATATTTGGTCAGGTGGCTGCGCGTGCGCTTCCGGCACTCTGGCATCAAAAATACATCTTCATATTGAACAATACAGATTCATTAATGAAATAGGTTTGTTTATTCAGTGCAAATAAAGTGTAACATGATTATCAGTGTTGAAATAGCTTCGTATGTCCACGTCGGAATTAGCTGGGGAGATAGTAGAACGTGAGAGCAGTATTTGGGAAAATTAAGTTGGATATCAATAACTAGTATTTAAAGTCTGCTAAAACCCTTTTATGACAAGCTGAAACAGAGGCATTGGTCCAGCCTTAGAACAGTCACTTAAACTGATGTATTTGAATGATTGGTGATCATAGCCGATATTGTCATTGCTCCTTTAGGCATGGTTAATAGCATCTTGCTTATGGTTAATGCCTGTGAAATGACAGCCATTTACAACTACAAAAATTTGAGTGACACTCACACTTGGGGTACCTCTAAATGTCCTCTACCATAGGCGTACACACTTTCTCTTACATCCCGTAGAACATTTTAATGTCTTTAGTTTAACAAAACTTAGTTAAAAACTTAAATTTAAAGCCCCGGAAGAGAAAAACTCGTCGTTTTAAAAGTTGCCCGGAATGTAAAGCAGCTGAGACAGTAAATGTTAATGATGTCTCATATCCACTACACCTCGAGAACCCGTTCCAAGGATACTCATTACCTGTACTATGATAGTTTACAAAAATACTGTCATCGCTGTTAGAGCGAGATGCAACTCTACGCTCTGCATAGCGCTTTCTCGTTTCCCCAACGATAATATTTTTTCCTTAACGTTTCATGGTACAGGCAGGTTCTCATGATTATTATACTATACGTCACCGACAATCCCGGTGTAATCATTACTTTAATAATATGTTTTCGGTAAGTTTCGGTTATAAATAGGCAGCTTGTTTCATTCACAAAGGCTTCTAGTAAGGAGTTTTAATATACAGTATGATCGTAATATTGGTGAATGAAATTCAATCGCTGTTCCTTAATTTTTATGGTGTTTACAGAAACGGGCTGTTTTTGTAAGAATATATAAATTTCTCTTTATTTACTTTGTAGTATTTTTTTCACTAACTTAATTATTAGGTAGTGAAGTTAATGAAGTCTTTAAGAAGTTTCTTAAAAAATGAAATAAGGATTTTCTTCACTATTGTGTGTATGTATGTCAACTTTTGAATAAATAAATAAAGTACCTACAACGTGTAAGCTCCTTTATGATATAATAACTAATAGAATTTCATCCCGATGTATTTTCAAAGTATATTCTAATAAAATTACATAATATTTTAATAAAAACCTTGCCATATTAGGTCTGGCAACACAACTTTTAAATGTAATTAATATTCGCGTGGCGTCGGCCAT
The DNA here is from genome assembly GCF_003590095.1 of Trichoplusia ni. Classification (NCBI taxonomy): domain Eukaryota; kingdom Metazoa; phylum Arthropoda; class Insecta; order Lepidoptera; family Noctuidae; genus Trichoplusia; species Trichoplusia ni. Next base: position 10,422,353 of record NC_039489.1, on the reverse strand, counting down.
AGCACGCTGATCATATTAACGTTGTATTATATTATAAAACTTGTGTACTTGTGTAAATTAAAATATGCCATACATTCGGGTAAAAAATAGTATCAGATGTAACCCTGTGTTTTGTAACGGTCAAGTGCGAGTCGGATCAGACGGTAATATTTTTATGGTACGGAGTTAGATATGAAGATAATTTGAAATGGTTTATTTTATATAATATAGTAAATTGATAAATAATTATCAATATATGTTTAAAGTAATCTTAAAAAGAAATAGTTTGGCAGATTTTTTTGCATAGCACTGAGAAACAAATAAAATGCATTACGGGTTACCTGAACTGAGACTTTGAGCTTGAAGTCAAATTGTTAACAAAAAGTCTAGAGGAACTATTTTCTTTACTTGACCCGAGTCTTGAAACTAGATTTATCAACGAAGTAAGAAACCTATAAAGAGCTATATACCTGCTAAAGTTACTGATAAGTCCCATAAAAGATTACGTACCTCAATATAAACTACAACCCATCCCCACTGATCACCATTTCATCCTTAACTGCGGTGATTATATGGATTTTATCAGGAATGCTATACACTGCTGCATGTTGAACCAGACGTTTACTAATTATCCATGTTTGTTTACTTATAGATCGAATAAAACCTTAAACTACCTACTAGTTAAATAAGTACAAAAAGTTATAAATTTTATAGTCGGTGTTCGCAGTGTGAGCGTTAGATGAAGTCTAAAAATGACTAGGTTTTTAGTACGAAAGTAAATATTCGCTATTAATTTTTTACGAGTGTTTTAACATATGTAAAATAACTATATTTCAAAGACTGCAAGCTGTTACTCGATTTGTCTTTAACTACTTACACATCAAATAGAAATAAAAAAATAACGACTCAATTGATAATTTTTAATTTATTTCCAATAGACCTATGTTTTTTTTTTCTATGGCAACACAATGTCAAATGTCAAACCGTAAATGGTTCTACAATACTATCGACTAACCCTAAAACTTAACAGATAATCAATAAAAGTATAAATAGGAAACGCATTTGTAACTGTCAAAGAGCACATCTCTTAAAAACAATTACTACTTACTTGCATTCACAATTGTTGGTACAATTAATCAAACTGTGAGCCAAGCGGCTGAAGCGCTGACTGCAGCAGCGTCGTCTATTGAAAGTAATAATTACACTGTTTTGTACAGCATAAAGCGAATTCGTCAAGTGTTGAGATGTTTGAGGAGAAGTTCGTAGTGATTGACGGTGTCGATATTTTTCTCGATAAGTAGTCGATAGAATGTGATTTTATGATGACAATAACTGTGATATGAACAAATAACATTGACTGTCGCGAAAAAATATTTTAAAAAGGACGGCCGTTCAAATTATTTATATAACTTCTATTGATCCAATAAATGAAGTATTGATCTTTAATATTAATAATGCACACTCATTAATTACCCCATTCAATGCATTTGTATATTTCACGTCTATTTTTAGATTGGCGCCATTCATGTTCTAAAACTATGCGTATTTTAGACCGTTTAGACTCAAATTATAATATTTTAAGGCTTGTTTAAGCGCTACTTATACAAGTAATTTATAGCGTGTCATATTATAATGGCTCAGTCTAGAATAGTTGATATCTATGCAAAGTACTGAATGTAAATGGCGAACGTTTTTCGTTGAAACGTCCATTCACATGAGCGTCACGTAGACAACTACTCTGCTTACATACTAAATACTTCCCTTGTTTGCTCGGTTTAAGAATTTTTGTAGAGTTAAATAATTTATGTGGGTACTTAACTCCTTAGCCAGCGAAAGGCGAAAATGTAGCTTATGCGGTCGTGATAAGGTCGTTATTGGTAAACTGTGTCAGTGTTACACATTGGGCTGTCTGAGCATCTTTCCGTTTAATCTGGGTATTTAAGTTATTTTCCTGTAGGTGTTACGCAGAGAATTATAAATAGATTTGTTACCAATTCTCATGTTTTTAATGCTTTGTAAAGTATAAACGTCTGTGACATTTGCGCAATTGTGTTTCAATAATGTTAAGGTAAACGCTCCTAATACGGCGGTAGTCAAAATCGCTTCCTATTACGGTGGTATTTCTATTTTCGCGTTTTATTCCCGTTTTATCCAGTGTAGGTAGACCAAAACCGGAACTATTTATTCTAAATCTTTTACTTTATGACTTAACTGACATTTGCAATTATAGCAGATAGACAACACAACAAAATCAATCAGTCTCTGTAACGTAATCGACGTGAGAGGTGTTTCCATACAAACGCGGAACAACAAAAGTAAGTACACAAATATTTAGAAACTAAGTTTTTCGTATTAAGATGCCGTTCGAGTTTGTTTTTTTGTTATTTATAGCATTTTCTTATTATTACACTCATTATTTAAATAGCTTATTTTATATTTGTAAGTCATTTTTTACCAAAAAAATTAAAAATAAAATACCGCCGTAATACGATACATATTTTGAAAATTAATCCTAATACGGTGGTATGACTCCGAAATAGGAAAAGTACTGGTCATGTTTAATTGTTTATAACTTTCAATTGATTAGCTTATTCAATTAGTTTGAAGTTTAGTTGAAATAATTATTAATCACATAACTTAGAAACCATATTCTGTGGTATGTGTTCTTAATTGGAAATCTAGTTAAATATGAAAACTGTCGAGCAAAAAATGTTAGTTTCTTAGAAGAGGCAAAAATGGGAAGGTGTATTTTGATTTATCACAAAACATTTATTTTGTATAAATTTTGACTTGAGTTTTACAAATCTGAGCCAAAAAACTGTTAATGTTTGATTAGGCATTTTTACTCTTTTGTTTATCGAAATATTTATGGGTCAGAATTAGGATTATCGAAAACATGAGTAGTTTTCCTATTACGGCGGTAATTATTTCCAGGTAACTCCGTGTAGGGTTCTAAGATCTCCTATTACGGTTCTATTCATTTATCTATAAATTTAATAAATCTGTAGAAGGGTCAATTCTGTACACTGAAAATATTGAAAAAATAAACAGCAGCGAGTGACCAAACCCAAATATGTGATTAAAATTTATTTTGTCTGTCTGTATGTTCAGGCATCACGAGAAAAATAACTGTTCGATTTCGATGAAACTTGGTATAATTATACCTTATTTTTCTTGTAGAAAAATGTCGTGTTGTTTTGTAGAACTGCGGGTGCCGGGGAAAGTGATTTAATCCCTCGAATACTATTGATTCTCAACAATTTCCCATTTGAATTTAAGGGAATACAGTTTCCTGTAGCTTTATGTTACGCCATGACAATAAGCCGTTAGGCCTAACCGTATTTGGGTCCCATACATATTAGATGTCATTGTCAGAGTTACTCAAAATGGAAAAAAAACATTCACCATTAATTTGATTACGCAATTTAATAAAATCAATTTTCAATAAAGGAAAAGCTTTTACTAACACATTAATATTATTAAATAAATATTATTTGTACGGAACTTTAATGAATATAAGTTCTGACCCTCCGTATTAGGAGCCGTCTACCGCAGTAATAGGATCAGAGCAAAATTTTACCTCCGTATTAGGGAAAATCGACCAGACTATTTAAATATTTTTTTAAAATAAGAAATATCATCAACAGAATCATAGGCTCAACCGCAATACAAAATATAAATTCCACTTTTAACGATAGAATTTTTTTCCACCTTTAGAAATACCTACAAATGCTTATTTTTGTGTCTTACTTTCAAATGTTGCGAAATACCTCCGTAATAGGTGCTTTTACCTTATATTATTATTTCACTTTGTTTAACCTTGGCATTTATTTTTCAAAATCATTTTATTCAATAAAGTTAGAGTGTACAATACCAGCACACATAAACGTCACTCTTGACGTTGATTTTCCATTAAGAATATACTTTAACGCAATTTACCTTAAACAGAATTTAAGAGCAATTAAATCCTGTACAGAGTCAGTAATAACTCAAGTTTTATATTCAAAGGTAAAAGAAAAAGTATTTTATTTTTATTGCGTCGTTTATCGATATCGACAGTGTCCCTGCACTAGCCTGCATCTGTGTCAGATGTGCGGCAGGTGGGTCTCGCGCAGGTGGACTCCATACTAGGCGCGCAGCCTTGCTCGTTCCCGCCAAAATCTTGTGGTGGCCTTACACGACTATTGTTTACTAGAGACAGGTATACTTGTACTTCACGCAAGTAACTGGACTTTGGCGAAACTTGGGCTTTTAAGCCCTCCAGACGCCTCTTACTATATACCATTTCTCACTTTTGACGGTGCATACACAGATCTTCATAAGCTAGCATTAGATTATTCAGCCAAGACGGTACATTTCAACCATTGTAATCATTGATCTAAGACACGTGAGTCGACGTGAAATGTCATTTCGAACATTTAAGATTTTTTTTAATTCTTAGTCGGTACATAGACAATCGTCTGTACAGTTTAGACTAATAGTTTTAATGAGATATCTTAATACGGACAGGTTATTAACTAATGCCAAAATTTCAATAAATTTTTAGTTACTGTTCAGTGTCAGCTGTCTTTAAGACTGATAAAATTTAGAAGAAAATACATTATTTGAGAATAAGTCCAGTATTTGATACAAATTTTTGATACTACGTCTTACATTTAAAGATGTCGTATCACAACTACAAGTAAATTCATTTAATATAATTGATGTCAATGGTACTATGTGGAAAACAGTCATATTACACATTACACATGATTTATTTATAAACTTAACCTAGAAATATCGGAAATTGACAGTTCCGTTACTAAATTATTAGTGAGCACGTGTTGTTTTTAACTTGAAAGAATATATTTTAAATGGGTAGACATAGCTTGGAGTTTTAAATATTTTAATTGTGTTTAAAATACTTAAAGCTATTTTGGTTATTTCAGTTTTAAACAAGATGAACAGAACTATATTACTGTATATTATCACTGCTGCAATTCCATGGCATACAATAAAGAATATTCTATTCTATTCTATATTTGTCAGGGCAGATAATGATCGACCTGGGAGTGTCCACAAGGCTTTCCACTGTTAGGTATAACATTCTTAGTCTAAGAACTAATGTGATGTTAGAATTAATATAACGACAGTCAAAGAACACTTGTTAACTCGTAAAACTTTCATCAGTCTTATGATGTGATACTACGTCATCTGATAACTTTATTTTCAGAGACCAAATAGAATAAATAAACTCTACAATAAAGAGCTCAATCCAAGTATAGTTCAAAAAGTCTACATAGACTGAACACCAGGGCCCCAATTCTGCTATTTTACAGTGGCGGATGAATTAATGGCAATTGGATTGAATTTAAAATTATTCCTATTCTCTTAAGCATTTTGCCAATACAATAATTGGAAGTTACTTGTATTGACCTTGAGTATACCGTCCCGTACTGAATTTACAATTATTGTGTAGACAAATGCTCAAGAAAATACGAAAATTGTCATTTTAAGCGAAATTTCATTCATGCATCGTCCGTTATAAATAGCAGAATTGGGGCCCTGGTGTACAGACACGTAACATATACTTCAAGAGACATTTATTAAAGTGACATTATTATTATAAATGTCATGTATTTCGGCTAGTGTTAAGTTATATCGTGATAGGTTACTTACAGTTTGATTTCTGCAATAATAACCGCATTGTGACCACGTGGCGCTTGCACGTGGTAAAGGTCATGTTAATACGAGCTTCTGGACTATAAAAGTTTATTGTTTAATTTAAAGGATTAATCGGTCGGTGATTACAGACCGTATAGCTTTAGCTTAATGTTAATATAGAAGACTAGCTGTTGCCCGCGACTTCGTCCGCGTGGTTAGAAGATATAAGTTATAATTTATACCTGCCTTCTATCTATCTTGTAGGATTCAGTCAGCGTTTGCAATGTAAGCGCAAAAAATGTGTTTTTTTTTATGACCTCACATTAGAAACCTCAAAAATTGTAGCCTATGTGTTATTCTGATGTATAAGCTATATTGTGGTAAAGTTTCATTAAAATCCATTCAGTAGTTTTCACGTGAAAGAGTAACAAACATCCATACATCCATAGTTACAAACTTTCGCCTTTATAATAGTAGTAGGATTAGAAGCTTTGGAAGGATGTGAGGTTAAAATGAGTGGAATTATTATCTGTCTAACCTTTTAATATATCTATATAATATATATTGAGGGCTGATTCAATTTCTGCTTATATAAGTACTGATGGAATTGTCGAAATATACGCTAACAAGTATAGGTATCGTGAGTTTTTGGAAAAAAGACTTTATTATAGTTAAGTCCGATAAAGCAATTAAAGCCTTCATAAAGAGTTACTGTATAGATCTGTTCAAGAAAGGAGTGGCAATACTTTTCTTAGTAAAACACAATGACACTTATAACCTATAGTTGTCACACAGCTGGCTTCTTCTTCAAGATATTTTTCGTCACCGTTTGTCAGTGGTGTCGTAGCATAATTAATTAATTAGTAGTGATGAACATTACAGTTCTGGAAAAGGGATGCCGCTCTAACATGTAGCATGCCATCCCGTTTCAGCATTTTCAATAGCTGGTCATATATTATGCTGCTGTTTCAAAAAATCCTTTGTATCGTAAATCTTCGTCCTACAAATGATTGTAGCTCAACTCCACATAATATAAAAACGATTGTTCAAAGGAAGTTGTTACAGACATCGAGTTTGATTTCCTGTCAGTTTTACGACTGTTGCTAAAAGTCGCCATTATCAACCTTTTATTTTGACAGGAAATATTATTGGTTTTATTGATACATCAAATAAAGTTATTGGATTTAATTGAATTGGATTTAGACGTGTTACATTGCTTCCCGTCGAGTCGTGAGAGACGGTTCGTTGCGGGCTTGTTTATTTTTATTTAACCTTCTTTGAGGTTTTCGAGACGCAAAGTTTGATAAGATTGACGTTATTTAATTGACTCAACTACTGTCTCAGAATACTTGGAGATAACCATTACCTCTGAATACAATAGTTTTCAGTTGTGGAAAAGAGAGAGAAGAAAAAGAGGCCAAAAATACGATGATCTACGCCATGTAAAGGTTATTTGAATCTTGCTTTTGCGTTTGAAACAGCCTTACTTCAGGAGAATAAGAGGTGATAAGGTTTTAAAGTTTTAATGAGGAGGTTTTAAGATCTATAAAGTGGCTATCACAGAGCGGAATTTATAATTATGTATAAGTTATAGCAAAAACAACCTCCTAAAGAGAATTTCTAAAGAAAAAAAACTCGGTATTGTATTTCAACGTCATTTAACTAGACTAAGTTTGACAAAGCGATAAACGGTGACCATAATATTTCTGTTATGGTAATATTTAATTAATTTCGAACAAGCTACAATATATGCAATTATGTTTATCTATGTCAGTCCATTTAAAGTAATTCTGTAAAGAAAAAATAAAGGTGGAACGGGTTTTAAAATATTGCTACTATATAAGGGTTGTCGACAGCCTTTCACCTAATTTATTAAAACGTTTCTATTAATTGCATTTTTATAAAGACATTTTTGTAGACAGCGTACATATAAAAAGTGACAACCTTGATTAAATGCATTTTTTTTTCGAAACATTAATTAATTGTAGAGTTATTTTTAAAGAGCTGTAAAGTTGAAATAAAATGTCGTCAAAAAGTTATCGATCATGTGTTTTAAAATTAGAATGTTGAGGAAGGGAAACACTGCTCTATGCTGTGTAATGCGCTATCCTGCTTCCACAATCTTAAGAGGTGGTGGAAGGCACTTGCGCTTGCGCATGTCCCTGAGAGTAACGGGACGCCGGCAGATGGCGACGTTGTCGCGAACATTGTAAACTGCATGTTCATAACAGCTATATTATTAACACAATATATTGATGTACGTACTATTTAGATCAAAATGTAAGGTTACACAAAGCAGGTAACGACAGAAGTTTAAAAAAATAATATTGTTTCATTCGTAAAGCAATTGATAATTATGTAATTTAGGTCATTATAAACCCACACACAGATAAACTGTTGTTTTCTAAATTGAATGAAACTGTTGTAGAGATATTTTTAGGATCAAAATTCTGTGCACCACGATATCACTCTATTTCTGTTAATACAAAATGAGTACTTGTAAATAAACCCAACAACTTTTCAATTCTATTTAACTCCATACTTAGTGAACAATACTAGCGATATTTGACATCTAATGTGTTATTTTGAGTGGAACTTCTGATACATATTTTGTACGTAAATTGTTATCGAAGCTACACTTTAATATCGGTTAGTGTTTTCCTTCGGGAGAAATGAATATTTCGCTGTAGGCCGCATAATTTAGTTGTAATAACACTAATAAAGTGTTGTGCTGTTAACTATCGATATTTTGCGCAATAACTTATTGATGGGGTACAATGTATGTGTTCAGGGTAAGGAACTTTGGGAGGGGACGGTCTCTTTTGGTGACCTTGGGTTTTTTTGTAGTTATTTGAATAATAATATTTTGCTGGTACTACGTATTGGGTTTTGAAGGATCAAAAATTAAAGTTTTGCCAGATAGTCACTTTTGGTAAAATATGGTACTTGGTTTTAAATCTGGTTCTTTACTGAGCTTTCTAAGTTTATTTCTTTAACCTATCCTTGTTGAGCTGTTTTCATTAGTTTTCAGTATTACTGAGTGTATATGATCTATTTATTTTTCTACAGAGTTTGATTGTTCAATCTCTTTATCTTCAAATTAAGAGAAGAGAAGCCGAAAATCGATCTCAGTGGCGTGCACTTGGAGAGGCCTATGTCCAGCAGTGGACTGCGATAGGCTGATGATGATGATCTTCAAATTATTATTCAAGGTATCGTGGGTATACAAACTTGCATTGAAATTGTGGTGACTTTGCAACTGTCAGATTAAATACAGTTTTCGATATACGAAGAGATCTCAGTTCATAAATAGTGGGTCCCACTACTTGGACATCGTTCAAGTCCAATCAATCATCGATCAAATCGATTGCAACCAGGACAAATTAAAGGAAGTAGTTTATCTAATCGTAAAACAAAAACACTATTCCTAGACACCACGTTACGCTGAAAACCTAATCATATCGTACAATCCTGCTTCCATTTTAAATTCCACGCTTATTTACCTAGTTTGACTAAGTACGCGTATCATTAATATAATGACAATAGTCATAGCTTAGTTAATGCAAAGAGCTTCTTAATTGAAACGATGAGCTTACATAACGGTGAAATGCAATAGAGCACCGGTCTCGTTGGTTTTTTTTTGTTAAGTTGGCATCGCTGGCCAAATGTCAGGGCCTGTCTTGTTATGTTCAAGATGGCGTTTTGATGCTCCTGCTGCCGCTTACACCGTACTGTGGAATTTGTGGAGAGCTTTCATTAGATGATCTTTTTTTTAATTTTTAAGGTAAGTATCTATGAATTGGTCTAAGACAATGGATAATGTTAATAAGCTTCTATAAATACAAATTCTAAACTTCTATAAATACATTGAAGTATTAGTAAAAGCATAAGTTAGGTTTGATTTAAGTAGATAGTCAAACAAACGATTTTTTTAATAATTAATAAGTAGGTAGGCTCTACAGTTTGACTTTTCCTTAAAAAAAATATATGTATACATCTCATATCGTTTTTCGAGAAGCTCGGTACAGTTTAACGGAAGGTAAACTTCGAAAGCGAAAGCTTGCTTAAGTAACTTTATGTTACGGCACGGTGTAACAGGCGGCCAGATATTGACGATCACTTTACGAATTCGCATTGGAATTTAAACACCAACTGTTTCACCGTTGTACGTGCAAATGACATTTTTATTTAATAATATTTGTATTGCGAAATATAAGGCAACTCAGACGACAAAATAACTGGACGCTGCCGCTGGCAACATTGACAAATTTGTTCCACTTTTAAAATTACTGAATAATTACGCTTCTGATGGTTTGTGATCATTGTATTGTTTACCATTTGTTTTTTCTAAGAATTTATTTTTTAAAGATGTCCTAAAAAGGTTTTAGTCCTTGACATTTTTTTAATATAATTATATTATTTAATTAAGTATACTTTACTACCTATTTCTTTAAACTTCGGTTACATAAAACTGCGAAGCTTTCAAAACAAAATTTTATATTCGTATAGAAACATCTTAAATGTAAAAGAAAGATACCCACATGATTCCAAAATTAAAATACTACGTTCGAAACTCAAAATATCGATAGGGGCGTGGGAAAAAGGCCTTCTGTTCGAAACTCTTTTTTCAAATCCTCATTGTGGATTACACCTGCTAGCCGTTCGCAGCTTTCAATAAAAAAATCACGGCGTTCTTTTTTCGAACGGACCTATCGTTTGGCCGATATTCTCAAGTGAAGAGCTGATTGGTCAGTTGATGGCCAGTCGTGGGTAAAAACGAGTGAAACTTTTATGTACAAAACATTTGAATATTATTCTAGAATGTTAATAAATAAAATGATAAATTCAGTACCAAGATGTAATAGCTTATAGTACGATTTTTAATTCGAGTCAGTAAAATGACAATTGCAACTGTCATTTATACAAAAAAGGGTGACCCGCTACAATAGTGATGTTTGGAAATCTTACTACGATGACATTTAGTCATGCTTTATTTTATGATGTATCAAAAATTTACTATTTCTATTAATTGAGCTTTTATAATTGTAAGTTGATATTAAATTGGTTTTTATCCAACCACTGCATAATGTCAGAATTCATCCAGTTTGGAGTTGGATGCGTTCGACTTTTCTTGCATGGTAAGGTGCTTCATCTTATACCAGCACCGCATTTGGCTTTAATTTTATAAATTTAAATTAATATTATTTTTTTTACATTTAAAAACAGTCACCGTGCATGTCTTTTGATTAATTGTCGTAAATATTTTTCTTTTATACAGAGCTAATTTGATCTTGAATAAAAAAATGTAAGCTCGACTAACTTTTTATTGTAATAAGTCGATTCTAACACATCACTATTTATTTGGAATTAAAATCCTGCCACACTGGAAATGTCATTTTACTGCCTCGAATTAAAAATCGGACTATAGGTACTTACTTTACTCATTGATAGAGCAACATTATTTTATCTTTAACAAAAAGCTTCATAAAGAAATCGACTCATAAGTGCTGAGGCATTCACGTTCAAAACATATTAAACAATGAAGATGCTTACAACTGGTTCTTCCACCCTACATTTTTTATTTTTAAAGTAGTCGTGAGATACCGTGTATACTATGATTATTAAGTGGTAGAATCACGACGCAGTAATTTGTTTTTTTATCCATCGTTGCATCACGACCGATGAAGGGTTATTGATCATTATAGACATCATAACGCGATGCCCCATTTTTTTCTCAACAAAGAATCTTATTACGTTTATTTCTCGAATTAAATCGAACGTGTAATTTGAGTCATAGCCTAGAGACTTGAATTTGAATAGAAAAACAACCTACCGCGTGCATAAAATCGTGTAATGTTAACAAAAACCTTCTAATCCCATGAAATGTGGGTAAAAAATCACACTACTCAATTTAGTCAAATTAACCTTAACTCTGTCACGTACTATACTATTGAGTCTAATAAAAAAAGTAGACTCGTATTTTGAATATTCTCATCGTGAGTCGGTTAAAGTCGATTTTGTCGCTTTTACTAAGGTAAAAGACTGGCCACCAATGCATCAGTTCTACGTGTAATTTAAGAAAAAAACAATCACCTGTACTTCCGTCCGTTCTTTTTTCAAATCGGCGGTGATGACAGCGATTTAAATGTTTAATTTTGGAACGATATTTATAAAGCGAGGATGTCACGACTGTTTTGTCGAAATTCTTTTCATTGCTATTGTTTTGCTAAGCTTTTGTTTCTATGATGTTCGCCGAATTAGGTATTATGTTGTAGTGACAAAAGACGTCGGCAATATTTGATGTTCTTCTGATAACTTTTGATAGATGTTCCTATAATATTGAGATGTTAATGTTGCGTCCATGATTCCTTTTTGTTCTTTTTTAGGAAGATTTTATGCAGGAAGCTGTCAATGCTTTTTTGGTCTGTCATCTGAAACTATTAAGAGCTCTGAATTTAATAACTTAAACTATAGCTTTCAAACGTCAGATGTATCATCATAGAACTTTGAAATCCTCAAAGATAACCTGAAATATATCGCAATCTGCAATTACGGAATTTAAATATCCCTATTTACAATTCGGTAAACATCCACAGTATAAGAATTAGGTGTCGAACATTTACGATGTCTCGTCCACCCATATAAGGGGACCGGCGCGTGCGCACCCGCCATCATTACCGCAAGACGATCACATTCCATTTTTTAGAGATCCTTACTCGAAGACCCGAAACCACAAATTATTCAACAGGATCTTATAGTCTACTGCCAAAATTAATAGGAAGACTGATATAGAGGAAGGGAGATGGCGTGCCACAAGTTGTGGAGCTGTATCTCGTTTCCACAGATATAACAAACTTACTTTAAGAGGTATAACTGGATGGCCAAGTGCACATAATTTAGAAAAGTCTCTTAAAAGTTACTCTTTCTATTACTCCATGCAGTCAGTTTGCCAAGACCTTATTTCATACCAATGCCTATTCCATTAATTACGCTTATCTGTTAATGTCGTTTCTACGTGAATATGATGATGATCATGATGAAGGTAGTACGAGGAAAGTAAACAATTAGATATTTTAGCTTTCGTTTTTATAATCTTCTTCCTAGTGATAAAGTTTAACTGGTACTTTAGTAATTATAGCGGGAACCATAGACATTTTATTATTGTTCTACACTGTAGCCATCGTCATTTATAAAATTACAATTTAATGTAAACGACGGTAGTTTTTAGTTGTGGTGACATTGCGGTCCATTTATATAACATAGTTAATGCTTTTGACATTTGGGTATATCAAGTTTGTTGTGTTGGTACCCCTGGACGTTTCGTATTTAGTGTTGTGCTCAGCGGGACATTTGTTTTCATTAATCGATATTAATTGGTGGTTTTACGCGCCAATTACAAGGTAGTGGTGTCAGGAGATACATGAGAACGATCAACACTGCACAGCTGTTTCAACAGGTTGTCTGTTTGCTTGGTTGCTTTACGTAAAACATGGTTATTTTTCTGTTCAAAAAGCAAAATAATGTAAAGTATTTGCCGTAAATAAAAAATAAGCAAATATCGAAGGACAGAGCTTCAAAAGCTTTTAAGAACAAGCCTCTTATAAAATAGGAACATCTTCAGTCTCAAATTATCATTTAAATTACAAATAAAAAAAAACATAAATAATTTTATAAAACAAACATGTTGGCAAAAACATCACCTGCAATTTTACTCAGCGAGTACATTCAAGACCATAAACAAAGAGAGAGAACAACCTGCGCCTGCGCAGCTCAGTTTTTGCGCGCTTCAGCGCTCAGGCGGTTCCGTATCCGGCGGATGTGAGCAGATGAGATTCGGCGGGTATTTGCGCAATGCTTTGTGTCACTTCCTGTACGTTCAGGTAGTTAGGAAGGTGCATTATGACCTTGGGGTCAGATTTCGTGAGGGGTGGGGGTGGGACACGTTTCCGCTGGTGTCTAAGTGCTTGTACGTACTTCCGGTGTTTTTGGTATAGCAGGCTAGTTGCAACAATAACAAATAACTTAAAAAGGGATAATAGTAGTTATATTTAGGAGGTCAGCTTTCAGAATAAGAATTTTTTAAAAATCATTCAAACTAACTGGTTGTCAAGAGATCTATATGTGTTTCTTGAGGTTATATTTTTTCTTGTTATTTACCTTTATAACCCGTATTTGCTTATAATATACATTTGAACACTCAAAAAGTAACTTCTTTGTCGTTATCTGATGTTTTAAATGTCTACAGGGGCGCATACCTACAACGACCAACATTTCCGCCAGCTAATAACAACGTTGCCTACATTTGTGCGATCCTCGGAATGCGCATGCGTCCTTGCCGTGCGGGCTAATGCGACATCTGTTCAGACATAGGAAATAGGTTACCGTGGCAGATGGACTCCAAACCAGTCATAACCAGATCTGGAACATCCTGTAGCTATCCTTGATACAATAAAAATATTGTTTGTTTAACATCTTACATCACTCCGCACATTATAACCTTGAAGTCTTTCCTTTATTCGAGTCCCAGTCTCCTTGAAAGGTCACATTGCGTTAAAAAAGCACTTGCATTGTACGAGTACCTTTTTATTTTTGATTGTAAGTCCCTCAGTACCTTATTCCCTTACCTGTTTTAGTCTGTGTCCGATTACGCGATCTACCTTTCTAAGGAATCAATGTTTATCAGGACTCAACAATAAGGTGTAAGCAGATGGCAGCCGGAGTAACAAAGCACTTGTGCCGAACGATTTATTTTTTCAAACGCCATGTGCTCCATACCCGAATTAAATCCGACGTGTTTTTTCCATCCGAAAACGTCATATTTGCATCCCAGAATCGACGACACATGCCGCGAAGAAAATCACAAAAAATCTTAAAGATTAAGGAAAAAAAGGTCGAAGAAACGACAGATGTACGAAAAGAAACATAGACGAGCACGTGCCATCTGCCAAATCTTAGAAACGCTCACACAAAGGGATAGATTCGTGCTCACATACAAAAAAATGGTGTAAGGAACACGCACACAGGCGCAAAAGTGCGCGATCGATCAAAGATCGGCGCACGCGCCGTCCGCGGCAGATGGTCTGACGTGATTGGTCGATGGTGTTTGAATTCTTAACTTCCGCACAATAGCGTGATAAGGAATATGACTTATAACGCTACTAAGACGGACAGCTTGATTTATTTCTCGAGGTGGCCATTTGCAATTGTCGCGATCAATGTATAACAACAATTGGTCCGTTTAAAGCAATTTCTTTTGTTGTTGACTGATGATCTGACATAGAAAGTGTCTTCGATTGATCTCCTATGATTTCTACTTTCACGTTATCAATCATTTATTGTGATTATTCCTTTTATGTATGTTGTTCCCATGGTCTAATTTCAGACAATTATTGATACCGTTTAATTCTCTAATGATTTTAATTTATTTCGACTTGTATCGATTTGTAATCGTTACTCGATTGATTTTATGATTTAGTTACAATATTAGCAATTGATATTGTGTTTTTTCTTACGTTCAGCATTAGGAGTTAACTTTCAGATTACTTTTGAGCTTGTTTGTAATCGAGTATTTTAAAATTGTAATTTTATTTTAGGTTATTGGATTACTGTATTATACCATGTTAACAATAATTGGTAACGATTAAATGAATTAAGAAATCGAATGCCGGCCTGTGCGATAAAATCAAAATTTAATGACCGATTAATTAATCGCAGGAATGATAGTGAGTTACAGGGAAAACTATTATTTTAAAGTTTGAACATGGAGTCCGTATATTGATCTAACATTTATCTTCGCTAGATGCACATGAAAAGGAACAAAAGTGTACTGAATCGTAAGACGCTTCGCTAAGACGTGGCCAGAACATTGTTGGTTCTAAAGCACGAGCATCTGCCATCCAAACTGTCGTTTACCATCTTACCCTTTCCCAATATTATCATAAGTATTCCGAATTCATTTATCTAAAAAACTTTTCAAAAAATAAATAGGCTTAGATTCTGAAGGCCGCTACCTGGAGAATACAGCAGCTGCATCACTTAAATCGATCTTACTTCCATCTCTGTCTAATAGTTAAGGGTGTATACCTGTCTCTTTCTAGATAAAGAGACAGAAAAAATAAGAATCGCCTGATTGTTAATATCTATGCTGTTGAAAGAATCTTTTGTGGTACCGTGTTTGTACAGTTCGTCAAAGTAGATTTATGTTCTAGAGAAAAAAAATGCAGCTACAGAACAAATTAATGTTAAAACTGTTGCTTTCCCGTCCGATGGTTTGATTACTCGGTTTGACATAAAACGACAGTTTGATGTCAAGACCTAGCTGTAAGTAACAGGCTTGAAGGTAATTGACAAATGTTATCATCATGAGGAATCATTTATCATGGCAGCCTGTTGAAGGGGCATGTGCAAAAGAATGATAAGAATTCTCTTCTAAAGATTCCAATCATTGATTTGAGTGATGAATTTGACTTGTAACGAGATTTATTAATGTTATTTATAAACGCAGACGTACAGGGTGTACCTAATTTTACTACTGGCTAAAGAGTACTCATAAAAGAACGAATAAATTCCATAATATTTTATATGTAAGTTTCCTTGCTTATTTGAAACTTTTGGCTGCGTCAACTGAAGTGAAAAAAGGTGGATCTATAAGAAGCTCCCAAACTCCTTATGAAGATTTTTAGTGTCCAAAAGCTCTACGAGCTTATTTGCCTCTTTCACTACCAAATTTCAAAACAATTGGACATCAGGTAACCTTTTTCTCCAAGATAAAGCTAGACAGATACTTAGCAGAGGTTCTATCTGACTTTATACGCTAGTTTAGTCACGTAAATCCCTAAATCTCGACTAAAAACAGGTAACTAAGAGGTTTACTTCAGTTGCTCTGGACCAGAAGTTTGTCTGTTTATATGAAAAGTTTCTTGTTGCAGAGTTTAGTTAGGCTGCAGGGACGTAACATTAGGAATAACGTGGCTTTAAGCACATTTAGTCTTTGCAAAAGTTGTATAGAGAATTTTGTGTTTGTAGTAAAAACTTTGCCTACAAAAACAGTTCTGCTCGGTACCTAAAAAACCAATAACACAAATTACTAGTACAATTGTAATGTTTGACGACAGAACTGAAGTATATACAGTACTTTAAAAAAGAAACGTCTCCGGCACTAAGGAATTTTATCCTTGTGTCGCGGGTGTTTTCACAAACATACAAATCACATGCTTTATGCTCAAAGACACCTAGGGTCAGAACAAGCATTCGTGGATCACATAGATGCTTGTCCTACGCGGATAACGAACCCTCGACACGATGCGTTCAGTGGGTTTTTCGTGGTGGCCTCAATCACTCGTCTATCCATGCAGTCAAAAGTGTATAAATCTGGAAGCCTACCATATCTTAAAGTAATATTATATTGGGGAAGAGGAAGAGGGATGCCGCTCTACGCTGTGTATTTCTCTGTCACGTTTAAAGGCTCGCAACCATAATAATATTGGTCGAATACCCTCAGGAGTCTTACTACCTCCTCTCAAAGTAATGCGGATGTGGAAGCGTGATAGAGCATTACACAGTGTAGAGTGGCATCTCTCTCCCACAAGTAGCACAATCCTTAGACAGTATACGATTGAATTATATTTTGTAAGAAACAAGTCTGAAAAATGGACAGTTGTAGATAAAACTAGATTGGAATGTGAGACATTGTTCATGTATAAAAATACGACTTGATTAATGTTGTCAATGACTGTTACAATTTATGTCTAGCGTCAAGCAAATTCCGAAACATTCTCTCGATCTTTATCTGTTTACAATGTAAATGAACATCTGCGAACTTGTGTAACTTATGCAATGACGAATTTATTGTGTTTACCAGTTACCATAGTAACATAACATACTGACTATGATGGTTTTAGTATCTTGGTGTATTCAATTATAAGTCACGAACTAGCTGAACCCTACCACTGCTGCCATTAACTCGAATTCTCTCCATTTTATAATTGAAAAATCGAAATTTAATCAATTGTCTTTAAAAAGTAAAATATGTATTGCCAAATTGTTCGTCACCCCTGTCAATCAGACGTGATCAACATTTTTTATTATTTTTCGTTTAATTAATTAATCCGACACAGTATTACAGCCAGTAAGTAATAAAAAAAAAAAATATTTCTTCTTCACAACTTCCTGCTTTACCTAACGAAGTTCGCATCTAGAGACAGCTGTTATGATGAAATAGACCTTTTTATAAATTCTAGACCACTTACTGTTCATTAAATTTTTCTTACATTAACTAGAGCCACGCTAACGATTAACTCCCGTCTGCATTATATCACGAGCGATTTAATCGATTCGATTTCAACTTAATATCGATTTAATAATCGAATCGAGATTCCAGTTTCGATATCATTTGCGAAATGTATATTTATAAGTTTGGTTCGTGCTGATGTGTCTTTAATTATGGCGGTTTATGTAACTTGGGATTTTTCTATAGATTTGGTATTTTCACTTTCGTCTACAAAAGTTCTATGAATCAAATTTATAAATATACCAGTTTCTATTTACACTGTGGGTAAAAGCCTACTGTAATTCAAAGAAATTCTATTAGTAATATTATTTGACCGAACTCTAAGTTTTTCCATTTCTGCATTTTGTATAACATAAAAGATATTTGAAATCCATGCTTTTATGTCTTAAGAACATATATTTGCACGTGCAGTGCTTTCAAGTTTATACGATCGAAACTTGAAGTAATATTTTTACATTGCATTGCTTAAGCTTAAGAATTAAGATTCTCACAGAAGCCACTGTAATTTGAACTTAATCCTGATATGAATTAAGTTCAATTTCATTTATACGAATATTGGGTTCAAATCAGCTGATTCCCAAGGTTTCGCACACGTGTACAGGCAGTATTTGCAATTTTTTCTTAAGGATTATCTAAAAAAATCTTTTCTGCGCTTGCGCAAAGAGCGTGGGAGCGGGCTCTATGTAACACGTGCTGACAGTTACCTGAGTTACGCAAAAAACCTTTCGAAAGTTATTTTGGAACCTTTGAGAATAGCTACTAAGATTATGAAAAGGAAATCGTATGGACAATGGGATTTTTTGACAGTTTCATAAAGTTTTGATTGGCGTCCAACAGGGACGTGGCTTTGATATAAACTATTAAAGTAAGTAGAATGAAAGGTTCACTACTATGGTTTGAATGTGCATAGATCATAGAGTAGTCATTCACTGTCATACAATTATGAGTGTAATACAATAGTATTGTGCAAGCCCAATTATTAGACAGTAGGTATTTGAGTTGAAAATCTTCAAATTGTCTTGTGACTAAAGATGGTTACAAAGATAAAAATACAAATAATTAACTAATCTTTGTAAATGATACTTTAAGCCGAAAGTAAATAAGATACTGAAGTTTATTCCCTGTGGGTTTCAAAAAAATCTTAATAAGCAAGTTACTTTTTTCTACAAATATCGGTAAAGTTGCAACCTGAACTTAATTGAAGTGATATCATCATGTGAATTGAATTTAAGTGACTAAAATAATCCGATTGCACAGTCAGAGATGTAAAAAAAGAAACTCAAAAAATGATTCCTTCTTCAAGGAACACTGACGTGACAAAGCAAGACCGTTATGTCAAACCACTATGAATAAACTTACCGCGAACTTCAGTATAGGTAAAATAGTTAAAACCTTTTACGGCTTGACATCATTCACATGGCAGTTCTTGAAATACATGTACAGTCCACCACACAAATGTACCTATAACGATTTACAAAACTCTACCTTAAGTCATCGAGATAAGAGTGGTTCTTACGTAAGAGTGTTACGGTATATGCGTGGTAAGCTGTACTACCTAGGTCAGATTCTCAGATTTCTAAGAGAAACCCTTTAGTTAACCTTACTTGTCCTGAGAATTATATGTAGATCAGCGGTTATTTTTAAAACTGGACTTAAATAACCTGTATGTCTAGAATGAAAAAAAAATGTTTTAGAATGTGTATATTTCCAGTCCACTCGTATGTAACTTGAGACAAACCGATCGACTGTTAATGTATTTTAATATTTATTTTAATTTAGTGACATAGCAGTTTGAGAGTATTATTATTTTATCGTTTAAAATCCAGGTCCCCTAGGCATGATAACGATCATAAAGATCATCGTATACGCACGACGAGTGACGTCACTTATAGCAAAAATTGAATTCCCATTCATTTGAGCGATTGTTGTTATTTTTGATTATTTAATGACCACTATAATAAAAATAAAAAAATTAGGCGCCTTCATTATATCCGTAGGCTCGTGACTTTTCCAGACTAATACAGGAATGGTTAAAAGGATCTAGCTTTTAATAGAACATTTCAGAAAATAGTGTATCTCTATTTGTTACAATAAAATACTCATAAATTAATGAACGAAGGAAACGGAAAAGGAATTTATCAATTAATTCCGCTTCACACAATATTTAGCAATATACAAGAAAATACGAGTGTATAAAAATAACGTTACATATGACCGTTAAAAAAATCTATAATAAAAACTGTAACAATTCGTGTGACTAATTCGTATCACACGTGTGGTCAGATTGATTGGATATTCAAGGAGTGGGTCCGTATGTATTTATCTTAAAAGGAGGTTTTATGGCACTCTATAACTATTAATTAAAAGTTTATAAAAGTCAAAGGCCATATTATTATACAATATATTAAAAAAAAAACCCTCAATGAGCAAAATGTCACACGAATTTCGAATTACGAATGCTTTAAAAAGGTAAAAAACTTTTTGTTACACTACTTGAAAGTGGAATAATATAATTTGAAACATCGAATTCTATTTTTTAACAAAATAACTAAACTTCTGGTTCCCATCATTAACTGTATGATATGTTCAATCAGAGCAATCAGATTGTAATCAAAGTTGAACCTTTTCGCACCTACAATACAAAATAATTTAAATTAAAATAAAACAGACCGAAATCCTTCGGCACATTAATTCTGTTAAAAACGCAGCGTAAAACCTTATTGTTTGGTTTAATTACTTGATTTTTGATCTGAGATTAAGAGAGATCCTTTTTGCATTGCTTCGAAATTGTGGGAAAAATGCGCGAAATCTCTCAAATGCATTCGCAATGCGGTTAGTGCTTGTTCCTACTATAAAATTCTAAAGCAGGAAAGTGGTGGTCGTGGAAGCGAGATGGAGCATTATGCAGCATATAACGGCGTCTCACTTCAAAAGCCAAGAGTACTGCTTTAACAACTAACAGGGCCCCGATTCTGCTATTTTACAATGGCCGATGAATGAATGGCAATTGGATTAAATTTGAAATTATTCCTATTCTCTTAAGCATTTTGCCAATACAATAATTGGAAGTTAATTATATTGACCTTGAGTATACCGTCCTGCACTGGATTTCCAATTATTGTGTAGAAAAATGCTTAAGAGAATACGAAAATACGACATTTTAAGCCAATTATCATTCATACATCGGTCGTCTTAAATAGCAGAATTGGGGCCCTATATGCGTGCACTCTTCAAAAAGAGAAACCTTGTATTCTTCACATTCAATTGTTTTTTATTTTGTCGTAATTAGGATATCAATGCAAGCTAAGTCTTGTGAAAGATTAAGGTCGACTTTTTCCTTTAGAGGCTCCATGTTGCATTGTGAATAGTTCACACTCAAGTACCGTTTATTGTAATGTTATGTAGTCTTATTTAAATTTAATTTATGGTAAGAAGAGAACTCTGGGAATATTTAGAGGTCATTTTATTTGTGCATTGTTTTCTTTAGAATAAAAGTATTTGCCGAAGAATAAAAAGGATTAAGGCTTTCTGGTTCATTCTTTAACTTATAAGTTGTAAAGGCTGGTGTAATATTTTGGTATTTATCTCCTCTATAATTTAAATACATAAGTATTTGATGTGATGGTTTACTCACGCGTATTTATCGGAATATCCCGACTAGTTTCGAACCAAATCCGAGTCCTTAATTATGAGCAGTGGAGGAATCGCGAGTCGAACTTATTTCTTTCGTTCATGCTTTGAATGTTCGACTCCCGATAAATATGTGTGAGTAAATCGTTGTCATTTCATTATAAATCATCCTCACGAAGCATATTAAAAAATAACCTATTTCTATTTTATCTTTCTACTCGAAATAGAAACTTTATCTTAGCCTATTTTATAGGCATGTTTCGAAAACTTCACTTATTTTCCTTTACGCATTGAAGTAAAGGTTACAGCTTACTTATTGACCCCTAAAACACAGAACTATGTCGCGTGCTATGTTAATGAATGACATGGTGTTGTGTGTAACATCGTTAACTGGCGTTTAACGTTAACTCTTAACATTAAATCACTGTAGAGTAATGCTTAAAGTCACGATACTTACCGACAGGAAGTGCAAGGGATTGTGACTCTTATTACCATTGTACTAAAGTTTGATTAAGAAATTATTTCATTGTAAGGGTTAGTGATCTCATTTGGGATTTGGAGGTAGTATAAGGGTATTTCAGACTGTATATTGATATGATTCTAGTATTTCTTTTTTTTTCGAGAAGAACAGTCAAGAAACTCGCGAAGTTACTGTCTTAAGAATTAAAAAAATATACCATATCGTGTGGTCATATATGACCAAATAGGAGAAAACACAAAATGTTAATAAGGAAATCCGTAGATTAATATTTAAAAATGTGATCAAAATTAAAATGGCGGCTATGGCGTCTCCTAGTTTGAAAATATCTTAGATAAGCTAACACCGTATATTCATAATAGTAATGGAAAACTAATACAATCAAATAAATTTATTTCTTCTCAAATATGTGTTTAAAACGGCCTACCTTTAACACAGGTTAACAACAATATAATTAACAGTAACGATATTATCAAAAGGTGTTAACTGTTATTTAATTTTAATAAAACTGTCAACCGTGACGGTTCAAATTATAATTATTTATGACAATTGCTAAACGCTACTTAATTTGAGACGCCGTTAAACGTAAATAAAACTCCATCATAGCCCTTAAAAAACCGAGAAACCATGATACTTAACGGCTACTTAAAACTAACAGACATTAAAAATTCCATCCAAATATAAGCGGGACTTAAGACAATCTCATAAGTATATCCATCTCTAAGAAGTATATATGTACCTACTTCAAATCATCGAAAACTTAACGGTATATTAATGTTTTAATATCCACCCAATAATCACCGACCCAATAACCCTTTCTCAAATGCCGATTAGTCGCTATTGTCTATCGATTACTTATCTTATGTAACTGTGCTTATTAAAATATGAATTACATACCTTTTATTAACTAAAGGCGTTCTTAAGTAAAAAGGGAAACCACAAATACCTGAGTAGGACTCACATTTAAGTAGCTGTCAAATGTCATTCAGTTCGGTTATTATATTAGTCATTATGCCATGACACAAATGTTTAATATGTATTTAAGTTGTAAGGAATGCGCGTATCTTGTTAAAAAATCTCGCTATTATTATGATTAGCTTACAAATGCCTAATTTGTGTATTTGTAAAGTTCATGGTCTTCTATGATATCGTATCGATTAGAAAGATATTATCTTATAATCAAGATTTTACTAAGACCGATAGGATCGAGTTTATTCTTCGAATTTTATTTTTGTACGAATTTGTGTTAATTTGTTTGGATCGGTCATGTGTTTGGTTGAATATATGACAAATCAATTTTTTTAGTTGTAGTAATTAAATAAAAAAAGGACTCCAGTTCTAAGGTACTTAATCCTTGTGTTGGGTATGACAAACATTCACGTCACAAGCACAAAGACCTAATCTGAATAAGCACTTCTGAATATCGTCCTACATAGTATTACGCGAGGATCGAACCCGCGACACATCGCTCACAGTGGACTGACAATCATCTATGAATCAAAAAATATCAATTACCGAAACCAAACTACCAAACAGTGGCAACAGATCCATAAATTAAACGTAAGTATATTAAAAAAACAAGATATCTTATAATACAGGTAAGATTCACAAAAGAAACAGCTGTTACCTCGCGATATATCAAAACCGAGGGAAGAATGTCTTATAGAATTTGAATGCAATCTTTTGTGTAACTATCATTGCAAACAATGAGACAAAGCAAGGACGATTTTCGTTCACTCTATTAAAAGACTATTACTGCAAACACAAACTTAAATTTACATATACGTAACTCTCTACATGACTCTTATCATCTGGTTTTTAAGGTATATTTTTGCGTGGATTTCTGTTTGTAAGTCTGTTGCTATGTTGGTATCAGATCGTATTGTATGTATAACTCAATAGTCCCAGTTTTGTGGTATGGAAACTTATTTGCGTGTAACGGTATTATTTTATAGTTTTGTATGACAATACTTAAACAATACTGTAGTTTTATAAGGCTTTTTATTATTTATTCGTTTTATTCTTGGACGAATTGTTCTTGTCGAAATAGGGTTGAGGCACCATGTTGAATATAAGACAAAAAAGAAAAATACAATTTTGAGAACGTATTTGGGAGCGTTGGTAGCTTTAGTCTTAATAATTTAATAAGGCCAAGCAGTCAAGGTCTTTCCAAAAATAATCTAAAGAGAAATAATCAAAATAATCTAAAGAGTTTAAGCTGTGGAAGTTTCAAGTTCATGAGTCGAACCGAACTTAAAAGAGCGCTAAAAAAAAATCGTAAAGCACATAAACTTAGAAAACGAATAAGTAGTAATTGTATTTTCAATAGATAATTTTCCAGTGTAACTAAACTCTTAAAAACACTTTTCCCATCGTCAATAAACATTGTTTATCTAACAGCTTCAAACATCGAACTAGGAAACAAAACAGATGCGGTATTTTTAAAAAATAATGATATTAATGGTATAATGGATATTAGTAGTAATATGGCGATTGTTACTTAGTAAAATGGAGGTCAGACAGGCAGTGGCTTCGGTATTCTGTGGACACCAATGAAACTACAACTTTGCACTTTGTGGGTCTGGCTGTTAAGGCTAATCCCTGAAAAGGCTGGACCGATTTTAGCGGGTTTTATTTCGCAGGTAGCTGATGTAATAGAGTGTAACTTAGCAGAACTAGTAAGAAGGCTACTTTAAATCTAGGAAAAAACTATTATTTGATTTAATTTCGTTCGGAAAAAGTCGCGGGTACTGCTATTTAGTAGCTTAATAATCTAAGACCGAGTGACAAAAGACTGCACATCTAATATTTCTAGCATCACAACTCAACAATCCCACCATTATACGCCTAACAAGGTAAAAACCAATACTGCATTACAATCGAGTAGGTACTTGAGCTTAAACTCGATCAATGTCTCTGAATCGATTTATTTTTTTTCGATATAACATCGATAGATAACGCGGGACAATACCGACCACAGCAAACTATTGTCGATTACATCGTTTTCGAACGATCTTTATTAACCATTGTAAAGGACCCGTCTTGAAAATTTCTATGAATGCTTAACGTATTTCGTATATAATAGTAGAACCGGGATAGTTGTCGCACTTTTTGAAATCATTCCATATCTTTTAATATTTTTTGATTTACAAAACCGACCCGCGGTGCCTTAAAGTTTCATCGAATAATTTATATTACATAAAAAAAATCGTTGAATATTTTCAGAGATTCAGCAATCTTAACTCACCATTCCTTTTTTCATTCGATTGTTCATAAATTTTACGAAATAGTTACGTTATAAGCCTGCTCTCCTAAACCTTAAAACAGTTATTTTTTATAAAATATTATCGTGATGAAAATGGCCAAAATACGTCTCTAATAAGTATATTTAAGTATCTAACTCTACTAAAAAGATTTTTATGTTTTATTTTTGTCATCATCCCTATTATAATCGAGGCAACTATACCCTTGGTCCAGTTATCCCGGTTGTACCCTACTCTTTATATAGGCCATTGTTGTGGCTTTCGACCATTTAATTCTAATATACGTTTTTCAAGTAGCTACGTCCAATGATCGATAGATTCATGATAATATACGATTGAGTGTAAGCAACGGTAAATTTCATTATGTTATAACAAGTATTTGATGTCGACTAAATGGACATTCCTTCTTTGATTTTATGACCCGGGGAAGTACAATAAAGTATTTAGTTTTGTTCATGTGATCGGTGAGAACATTTGATTGGACGTCTCTTTCGATGATTTTCTCACACGGAAAGTTAATTTCGTATCGTTTAAAACGTCTTTGGAAAACAATAAATAGTTGTTTCAGATTAATGTTAGTATTTAGAAACTGTGACAACTGTGATTTTCTCAAGTAATGTTATGGTGTTTCTGAACTATTTAGAGGTAGGACTGGGGTTCAGTCGAAATATCGTGAGGAAACCTGGATTCCAACATGATATCCATAATTGGACACTCAACTGACCAAGCATGCTTCCAAATTAATCTCTCATTCATATGAGAAGAGACGTTGCTCAGGGGTAGTATTGTCAGATCTTCATTAAATACAAAGTGTCTAAGAGCAAATCGTAGCTAGTCCAGAAAAAAATGATTCTTCTGATTCTGATTCTTTCCTCATATAAGGATATGCTGTTGCCTACCTGTAGGATAGCATCCGATTATATTTAATTTTCATGTGACAACATTTATTTAATCCTTAGATTTTTACTGGACCCATCCACCATCTTGAATTCTGCATACACAGTTTCTTTAATCTTAAATAAATGCATATGTAGATGTGCTAATAAACTAAATTGAACACAACAGCTGTTCTCTGTCTAAGTTATATCAACGTACTAAAAATATCTATTTCTAGTTGTAATTCTCTTAATTGGGTTCACTCTGGAACCCGTCCGGTTATAAATATATTTGTGTTTATTACTTTTTGTTTAAGTATTTATAGCACTTGAAGGTGCAATTACTTATAATTTGAATACCGGTAGGTGTGAGAGTTACTTAGTGGTAGGTTGGTCTTGGGAAGCTTGTCCTTTTGGTTTGTGGATTCTGCTGTAATGACTGTCTTTATTGATTTAAATGATTAAGTATCTAATTCGTTCCTTGGGATCAATTTGAGTACTACATATTTTTCTAATGTGATTTTTGTAAAATATTTTTCAGATTCAGGAAGGTATGGAAGAAGATGACATGTTGCGCCGACCCCAAATAAAATAATTGGGATAAGGGCAGGTGAATGATGATGAGCCCGCGGTCGGTGTATGAAGGATTGCAACGCATTGCCATACACCGACACAAAAACGCGGATGACGTAGCACGGCGGTTCAGGTTTAGTCAGTAAAAGTCTGACACTACCCATTTCCTCCCCCGAGGGAGTGGGTGTCCATGAGGATTCCCCCGCCTAAACAAAAAAAAAAAAAAAAAAAAAAAAAAAAAAAAAAAAAAAAAAAGGTGAATGATGATGATGATTTTTCAGATTCCAATTTTTAGAACTCAGGTTTACTCACGATGTTTTTCTTTACCGTTTGTCAGTGGTGACTTATTAATCCAGAAATAACATATATCTTTGAGAAAGACGCATTGGTACTTTGACTGCGTTGGGATCGAAACTGCACTTCGTACAAAAAAGTCCATGCATGGAACCGCAAAACAAATCAAATAAATAAAAAATAAAAGTTTAGTCTAAAATTGACACAAGATGACAGAACCGCAGAATAAACTCACAGACTTCCAACCTTTGCTATAAGGAAAAGCATCATTAATGCTCTAAGTTTAATTCATAATTAACCCACGAATAATTACAAGTTATATCTGAAAGTTCACACACCAAATATGTAACTAAAATTAAGATATATCCAATTTAGGTAAGCTCCCATCTAATAGAGATTTCAGCATTAAAACAGTTTCTAATTAGCGTTCCTTTTACAACAACTATGTACTAATTACAATACTCATAATCTTCCTTAAAACTGTTCCTACTTGCACCAGCGTACAATATAATGGTTATTAGGTTGGCTCCGACCCAGATCTCCGGAAACGAATCAAGGACCAAGAAAACAGCAGTTGGCGGAAATACGTGCCAAAACTCTAAGACAGGCAAATTTCTCCACCCGGTGCAAAACACCGGAACATTAGTGTTCTATTTTTGATGCACCAAAAACCACCAGATGCATAGCAGGTACAAGAAACAGCATCATGTTGCAAATTACATAACCCAACCAAATTCAAAAGTAACCATCTTAACTGAAGTTGCCCATTCCAGATGCCGTTTTAATTTTGCCAGGTTACACCCAAAACCACAGCTTGCCGCGACAGATGTAAGGCACCGGCATGAAAGCCGACAAAAAATAAGCACGTGCTGCTTTGAAAAAAAATCGCAAGCGCGCACAAGTAGACATGAGACACCTTTTACGAAAAAAAGTCGCCGTCGCACGTGATTTCTGAGAAACACCGCGTAAATTAATATTTTCGATGATAGTGCGGTTTCAAACAGCTGCTGTGGACCTAGGTTATTAATTTAAATAACAACTGGGAACTTGTAACGTGAGGCGTTTTGTGTTATAACAGTGCCTGAAGAAAGATATTTGCAAGTCCTTTATTAAACTTTTTTGCATACACTTTTGTTGGACCTCCTTTCATCGATCAAACATTGAAATTATGATGAAATTGCGTTTACTTTTTACGTTTAAAAAGGTTAAGGACAAGTTAATGTGATAGTTTTTTGTTTTTATCACTTTATCTGAATATCAGTTTATAAGTGACGTAGTAATAATTTAGTTTTATTTTATATAAACAATGCAACGAGATACAAAAAATCTAAATTATGGATTAAAAAATGGCTGGTTGACAATAAACAATTAGTAAACTTTATTTCTTAAAAAAGATAATAGTATTTACTCCAAATTATAATGTGTTTTATGGCTTAAACAATATATGTACATATTGGCATATAAATCATTCTCTATCTTAACCCAATCTCTTTTCCTTCCCATCAATCTAAACACAACTGATAACAAAATAATTGATTAAGTACCCTTCAACATACGGAAGCTAAGGGTTGCACGTGCTTAGACCACCCACAAACATTGTCGCCATACTTGTGTCATGTTGGTAAACAATGGCCAATGTTGGCGCAATACGGGTTCATAATATTCTCGATCCTGGGTGTACCATTACTTACTAAATAAATAGTGTTGTAATTGTCGAAAGGGGATGCCTCTCTACGTTTTATAGTGTCCTGTCTCGCTCGTAATATTGCAATAGAAGAACATGAAAATGACATCAAATAACAACTATTCAGCCAAACTGATGATGAAATGAAACTTTTATGGGACCAAATGAGAATTACTTCACATGAAATGAAAAATAATAAACAAAATCAAATCAAATTATGACGACCTCCGTGGTCGAGTGGCGTGAGCACCGGTTTCAAGGTGTCGCTAGCTCTGAGGTCCCGGGTTCGATCCCCGGTCGGGTCAATGTAAAAATTCACATTTTCTACATTGTCTCGGGTCTGGGTGTTTGTGGTACCTTCGTTGTATCTGAATTCCATAACACAAGTGCTTTAGCAACTTACTTTGGGTTCAGAACAATGTATGTGATGTTGTCCGCATATTATATAAATTATTATATTATAAAATCAATTCACCCATTCCGAAGTTTTGAGGTAAGTAACAAACAAAAAAGTAATACGGATTAATTAAGAACCTCCATCTTTTTGAAGTCGGTTAAAAAGTGGTTGGGTGAAGATCGGTACAACTTTTTATAAAGATTTTTAGTCGAGATTTGTTTTATTAATTGGCTACCGACCCCTATTAAATTGGAACTTAATACTTAAGATAACATATTGTGATTATAATTTTTAATCGATGGGAATTCCGATCATTGATCTACAGCAGGTACCTCCATTCCAACCTATATTCTTTATGAACATAGATATAATAAGTAAACATTCTGTTTGTAATATTCCTACGAATACTACTAATGTTATAAACGCGTATGTTTGTATGTACGCTTGTAGAGATGTTTCACACCAAAATCACTTAACGGATTTAGATGAAACTTGGCGTACGGATAGTTTATAACCAGTATTAATATCTACATAAAAAAGTTTGTATCCCCATTTTATAGGATAATTTTTATCTCAATTTGTAGCGGGCGGGCAAGCGGGCCACTGCTAGTTCTAATGCAAAATATATATACACGTTATTCTTCTAAAGAACATAAATAATAGTACAATATCTATATCCTACCTATACACATGTGCCTGTACCAAGCAACCGTGCAATATAAATCAATATCGTTTTTCTGTCACTCATGTACCAAAAAACCATACAAGGTGCTTCGATCGCCCGGGGCCAGACATCCATAACGCATTGTTTAGTACACGGGACAGTAGTGACAGTTTAGCAACAACTTAGTGACCTATTTCCACTTGCCTTTTACGGGTTAAGGCGAAGGGAAACTGGTAGTGAGGGTTGAAAGTAACAGTAAATGTTGGGAGTAAAGACTTGCATTTCATTTTACTTATAATCTTTATATATCGCTATAGTTTTTATTATCTTAAAATGGATTTGAATTTCGAACTTTATTGTTTTAAAAAATGACAACTTTTATGAATGGAACACGTTGATTGCTGTACTTTTTTTTCTACAGTTTAAAGCATTATAATAAATGTCAAATTTTATACGAACCGAACATTGAAATTTAATTTGCATAAGTACTTTAGTTGACGACCTCCGTGGTCGAGTGGCGTACGCACCAGTTTCAAGGTGTCGCTAGCTCTGAAGTCCCGGGTTCGATCCCCGGCCGGGTCAATGTAAAAATTCACATTTCTACATTGTCTCGGGTCTTGGTGTTTATGGTACCTTCGTTGTATCTGAATTCCATAACACAAGTGCTTAAGCTACTAACTTTGGGTTCAGAACAATGCATGTGAGGTTGTCCGCATTTATTTATTTATTCCGAAACCCGGGGCTAACGTTTAGACTTTGAATTCAGCTCAGTCCACAATCCTTAATGAAGTCACAAAGCTCCATAAAGAGTTCTCTTATCTTAGCGTTATCAGGAGTAGAACTCAGCTTTTTATCTCGCATTCTCTTAAAGCCGTATCACTTAGTACCTGATTAATTAAACAGGAATGTTTTCAACATATTTTTTTTTGCACATTTAATTACTGGACGAACCGTCGTACATCGCGTCCCGTTACATTCCGTACAGGTGCGGTGCGCACGCGCACGAAATATGGCGCATGCGGTATTAATGCACGATTATTATGTGTTTTGACACCGCATTCTTGGTGGCAGGGGATTAATATTTCGACGTCATGACTTGAATTGAAAGGATTTATAGTTTAATTTTAATATAGAATGCATTTTATTCTTGTATTTAATATTATTATTTTTACCGGATAGTGACGTCATAAGTTGGTAGGTAATTCAGAATATTCTTTCGATGCGCCTGCGCATGTTATCCAGTAACATAATTATGTACAATTATTTCTCGTCTACGTTTTCTACTACAAAGTAGGCAATAATAATTTAATTATATTTTTATACATATTTCAATGGAGTAATTTTTCTTAACTTTATAAGGAGTTGTATTAAGAGTGACACATGTTTCAATTGATTCTTATAAGACAGTAGTTCACACTACTGCCGCATGCCAATCATATCGATAAATAATTATATATAATTTTACTTTTATTACATGTAGGAAGAATCCATGGAACGGTGTATTGTATTTTCTATTTAATAGCATATTATTTCTAAGTAATGTAATTCTTGTATCGCGGCGTTTGACAAACATTCACAATATACCTTGACTCAGAACAAGAATTCGTGGATCAGGGGATCAAACAAACGTTTGTCCTACGTGGGGATAGAACCCGAGACACTTCATAATCGGCAGGTCTGTAGCATCCATCCATAGCACTCAGCTATCAGTGCAGTGAATTGTTGAATAAGGAGGTCTTTAACAAGTCAAGCCTTAGTTAAAACTTCGTCAAGAAGTTCAAAGTATGGAGCAAGGTTCAAGGACAATAATCTTATCAATTTATCATACTTATGCTGGGTCTTGTGGTCTGGATCACATTTTACTTAAATATACAGCTTTTCTTTCGATGAACATATGTATAAGTTCTTCTTAAATACAAAGAAATATTCCATTTTACTTTTTTAAAGACAGCTGAAACCAAACACAGGACTAAGTACATTCTTAAGTTAAATCAAGTGTATGTCAGATTAAAACAGATTTACGTTACCGACAAAACATTACGTGCTCACTTTAAAAATAAGGAGTATTAACTAACGTTCAAAAAGCAAAAAAATAACCAGTTTTCTTATATTGTAACTAAATCATTAATCGCGAAACATCTGCTAACCCTTTCTCAATGCATGTTATATTTTCCCAACCGTCTTAAAAGGATTCGTATATCAAATATTTTAGGGTTCCAAATTCAAATTGTGACAATAAAACTCTTTGGAAAGATTCTGTTGTTTGTGCAAGTAGGGTATTATGATCTTAGATGTGATTGTGAGTTTTAATATTTAGTTAATTGGACCTTTAAACATTCTGGGTTTTCAGACTGAATGATTGATGGATTAAAAGATTGAGCAAAGTAGAAATAAGAGCATTAAAAATTTGAGTAAGTTTTCATAGACACTATAATGGGTGGTAATCATTTCGATTTCAAATATTACATTTTATGTACTAAATTATACAATTTGAGCAATAACACCGAAAAAAATATTTTGATACGGAACCTCAGCCCCATAAATCAAACTCGAACTTAACCAATCTTTTTTTAACATTAGGATTAAGTGAACCTTGTCTTTCGAGTTTTACGAACTGTGAAATTTGTCTGTTTGTTTGTAAAGCAAGGATTTTACAGTCTCGTTACAAGTAGCGGGTAATCAAATGACTGATGATCATTGAGGCGTAACGGACTTTTTTCTCAAGATAATGTGAGCTATTATTTTTATTATTGACATTTTGGGACTGTTATTTCAGCCGCAAGGAAACCTGGTGAGAAGGGGTTATTTGGAATGTTGTTATGGATGCAAGTTCCAGCTTCAAAAACGTCTACATATGTAAGTATTAATCCAGGGTATCAGCTATCTTTATAGGTAATTTTATCGAAATCAGTCAGGCCGTTAAGTGTGAAGTTGTAACATATATAAACACGTTTACAGACTTTCGCCTTACAAAAACAAATAAACATCGTCTTGTTAATCAATGAAAAATGACGTAGTTACTCAAGTCTTAATTAGATATTAATAATAGGGTGTGACAAGTATCAGCTTTCGATACAAAGCTTAAGAATTCGAATCATATCGACTCGTACCATGACAAAGGTTTAGCTCAATATTAATGATAATACCACCATATTTATTCCTGAGATCCCACTAGTGTTGTCCCTTCTAATTGCCTCTCTACCCACCTGCTGAGGTTAAAGATCACAACACTAAGCCCAGTGACAGTTACATTATAACCTATAATTAGTCTTGCAACATAGTTTCTATAAACATTATCAAAATTATAATCTTATTACTAAACAAGGTGTTCGATTTACCAATTAAGTGGCTGCAAACGTTTGCAAGGTTATAAAAAATAATATAAAAATATCACAATAATCATTAATCACGATCGTTAACGAGAAAATCGATTAATCATTCGATTAAAGAGCTCTGGTTGTGGATAAAACTGGAAGCGGAAATACCGAATGATAAACTCATTCTTAGATTCTTCATTTTAGAGATTTCGTGGAAAATTATAGGTAAAAATATCTGACAGTATTTATAGAAACTGAATGTGCTATTCTTGGGATTTTTTTAATATACTTGTAGTTTGATAACGAGCTTCATGAAATAACATGGTGGTTAAATACTTGGATGGACACAGCAATTATAGCAATGAGATTAGTTAAAGACAATATGTATCAAGAATCCTATCGTCGCGGGATCATGTGCAATCAACCAGTTTATTAACCGGATACGTTTTTAAATGTAAAATTACGTAGGTACCTAGTATTTACTGTAAGAAAATATAGAGTATAAGGTATGTAGTGCGTAAAGTATAGTGTATTTTTTCAACTGCTCTTCCACCAACAATTAATGAAGGAAAACATCGTGAGGAAGCTTGAGAGAGAAAATGCAGAATGTCAAATGAGCAAGCGAGATAATTAATGCTTGTTTCTAATCTACACGGGCTGAGATTTTTCTAGCAGTGGGCCACACAGTTCTAGAACTATTGGGACTTGCTAGAAGTATAGATTGACCATATAAATAAACTATGTAAAGCGAATAGCTTATAAAGAAATATTAAAATAGATATAACGTTAAAACTACCGGCAATTCAATCCTACGATATTTGCTTACATCCACAGTTTCGCGTGCCACACAAATATTTGAACGGAAAATATTCAGAAAACGATCACTTGTATAATAAGAATTTCCGGTTGAATAACCCGAATGAAAAATGACCTCTTTTCATAAACATATCACAGAAATCCAAGCATTTTAGTATCTAACTCGTAAAAAAGTTGTAAAATTCAAATTTGACAGTTGATTTTCATACACGGAGTCTTTGATTGAAAGCGGGGCAGACAAACATTTTATTATTAGTTCGATTTTGTTTTATTTTCGGAACTATTTTTAATGAGATCATTCGATGAAATGTTATTTTTGATCCTTTGATCTTTTGCTTGTTAGTGATGGTATCAATCCGCTAAAAGTGAGACAAATTAAATAAATAATTTCATTCCGTACATGTTTTGGTGTGTTTTATTGCCAGTGAATCTTGGTATTTATTTAAATGTTTCCTGTGTATATATGTAAGACATCAACAAAGTAAGAGTCATTGGAATGCTTACATCACCGCGAACAATACTAATACAACAGATAAAACAACTGCTATTAGAAGTCTTTTCCCAGGGGTAGTGAACCTTTTAAATGTTTGAATAAACTATGTACTTCGTTCCCAAATGCGGACAATATGTAATCAAATCAGGAGAATTCTTTTTACAAGCACCAAACTAGCTCAATGGGTAACAAAACATTAACACGTAGTCTGCTGCAAACTGAGACATAATACAAATTATGCAAAAAGTTTGTTTTAAAGTATTCACATAAGTAAAACCGAAGGAAAAACAAGGAAAAAAACTTTATAAAGATTATCACGAATAAATATTATGCAATCAAATTACTTTCAATCTGTAAACGTGTATTCCTTAATCTCAAACTTAATTCGACTGTCTGTATCGCGAGTATTAAAAGTTTATTAACTGGCAGCACCTGTCTTTCGCATTAGCCATGTTTTTTTGTCGCTGGCAAGGTGTTTCTTGCATTCAATTTGAATTTGGAACATTAGATTTTTGACATTGCCACCCAGCGTTCTCGAAACCATTTATTTTTATAAATTATGTTCTTTTTTTGTAACACAACTTCGTACATAGAATAATTTAAATGTTTTTATTTTAAATGCTTTGCCTTATAATTGGATATGTATTCGAAATATTACCAGGTGTGATAACCCGTTGATTTTAACTGTATTTTTATAATGTATGGTTGGAATAATAGTAGGCAATCGTTGTATAGTTCTTAATAAATTGTTATTTGTTCAATTAAGCTGTTTCTAGAAACTTTAAGCGGCAAAATAAAGGATGGAGTGTAATGTTGTGGAGTTATTCCTATTTATTATAAAACAACATCTTTCTCTTGGTATTTCTTTTACTATTTTGATATTGCAATTGTATTTTAATAGTAATTAACGGTTTATTTAGCCAGCTGTGTGTTTATAGAAGTTTTATTTGGCAAATTGGGATAGTAACTTCATTGACTACACACCATATTACCTTTGTTTCATAAAATATGGTACAAGCATCTTAATATTAAGGTAGGTACTAAATAAAAACTAAGAAATATAATTGCATTAATTTCATCTTACATCGATATTTGAAAAAAATTCGAAAATCGAGATTTTTACAGATAATAATGCAAGAATCAACTGGAAAAGAATTATAGACACAAAAAAAAAGATTTAAACTTGACTGAATTTCAATATTTGGAGATTATCACATCAGGTACTCTCAGAGAAATATGTAGAACAATGATTTTTTAACTTATTCCTCAATGATTATTTAACCCAAAAGCTTGTAATAAACTTTAGTAGCAACATTAAAACAGTCTAAAAATAAAGATCCACCCAGAATCCAGTATGAGCCGATCAATAAATGTCATTAAAAGAACTTTAAAATGAAATTGTCGAAATTTTTATTAACACAAAAATATGTGGATCTTTCGCGTTGTACTTGTTTGCTTGGAAGCCAATATGGCGACTGGAGGCAGGTGATCACTGTGCAGCTGCGCTTGCGCATCAAGGTTACCCCTCTCCGCTTGTTTACCCTATCCCCCGGCGTATCGATAAGTGATAGTGATGTAACTATATTTATGTTGTTTTTTATTAATTAGGTATTTTTAATTTTATTAGGTATTTGTAATATTTTTTAAATGTGTTCTTATTGTGAATGTTTTATGTGCAGGTGTTTTGAGATTATATTAAGAAGCTCTTTTACCTATTAGTTATTAGTATTGAAGTTAAATTTTACGACAATACTGAAAGATATAAATAATGTTTCGCCAATATTGTTAAGGTACCTACTAACAAGGATTTCCAATTTTGTTTCATAAGATACCTACCTAGTTATATCCAAAATTATTTTTTTTTTTTCCAAAAATAAAATTTTAACTTATGAGGTTTCGAAATTGCTTAAAATTAATTATTTCAATTTAGCTTACTTTGCATGATTACCTACTGAATGAATAAAAAATAGAACCAAAATTAAACATTAACTTTTTAATAATCTAACAATCGATATACATCTCTACTGAGCTCCTCACTATTCATAGGTCGCATGTCCACGTGGTGTGCGCACGCGCCGCTCGCCGCGAGATAACAGCACCCTTCGCACGAGCCGGCCCGAGCGCGCCCGAACACACCCGAGGTCAACACACAAATATTAGCAACAAATTATATTATTATGAAACATGTTATTGTGTTGAATGAAAGAAATATTGTTATTTTGTTAATGTTACAAGCTTTTACAAGTTTTATCGGTTGTAATGTTGTTTATCATAGTTTTGGGTTCCAACTTTTTATTATAGTGTAGGCAATTGTTTTTGGTATGTGAAACATATGATGGACTTTTATTGTAGATTATGGCTAACAGGAGTTACAATAAGTAGTATTCGTGGAAGGCTTGCTTCTAAAAAAAATAAAAACTCAGTATTTGGTTATGACAACGACTATTAGCTAGAGTCTTTATTTACTCGTCTAAATTCCTATTTAAAAAAAAGATTATAAGAAGGAGAAGAGACTAGTTCTACTTCAGGTAGAAGTTCTTTGCGTATCAGGACGTAGCATGGTGTCATAATTATTGTCATTTCATAATACCATATTGTATCAGCGGTGTTTCACATTTATTACAGTAAGCTGCCTATTTTTGGTTTGTCCTCATAAATGATGTCGATGGAGGTTCCTTGGGGGATAAATTGGGTAGTGTCAGACTTTTACTAGCTGCCGAGCAATTCTCTCTCCCGAGTTTTGGCTTGTGAGCGGTACTTTATCACGCATATTATACAGCACATTTATCATAATTGTAAAATCTAAGGATTGGGTTAAGGGAAGTTGGGGAATGTGATAGAATACGTATTATTTTCGCAGTGGCGAAGTATTAATAACAGATTTACCAACAAATAAAATAGTACCTTAAAATATGAGACGTTGGTAGTGCATATGCTGATTCCATGGCAAAACATTACTTATGCCTTAGTTATTCACTGTCGATGCGTTTGTTTGGTGTTACGTCATCTAGATATAATTCCAATAAACACAATAACACTAGTATTGTATTAAACATTGCTTATTTATTGATGAGCGTAAAGAAATGTAAATATATTTGCCGA
This sequence comes from Trichoplusia ni, assembly GCF_003590095.1. NCBI lineage: Eukaryota > Metazoa > Arthropoda > Insecta > Lepidoptera > Noctuidae > Trichoplusia > Trichoplusia ni. The sequence goes on along the minus strand of NC_039489.1, from coordinate 10,384,856 downwards.
GATCTTCCTTGATGTCTTATAAGACGTAAAACATACAATCAAATTTAGATTGGCTAAGGAAAGTCGATGTTCAAATGAACATATAGAGTTATTTAGACGTTACGTTTTCCAGTTCCTTTTTAACGTTGCTATAGTGACTCTAGGTTCACAGTTCCAGGATATAATTCCTATGGAGAAAAACCTGCAAGAAACTCCATATGTACTTCCATACTCCAAGCCATTCTTAAACAAGTACGAATCGCCTCTCGAAAATAATTGCAGAGACTTAAACATATTTGTTCGCCCTTTAGAATTGGTAGAAATAATATGATGTTCGTTAGTTTTTGTCACAGTTTTCACAAAGCTCCTCAATCTGGTTGGTAGTTGGTTAGTAAAACAGAGACAGTGGACAGTAACCGTCGCGTCGGATGGCAACATCGGGGTTCTTGGAGCGTGTATCAAGAGAGGCGCCGGCCGTGACCGCGTGCGCTGGCGAGCGTTGCGGACATGCCAATCTTTTTTTGTAGCGTTTGTAAAAAATATGAAGGAAGATATATTATGTTGAGTTAATCCAACGTACATTAATTAATAATTATAATTTCAGCTTTAATAGCTATTTAGATCAGTTATCATAATAAGTTGTCAGGGTGAAAAATAGACAGAAAAGTAAAATAACGTAAAGTGAGTGTGCCAGCTTCGTGGGCACAATTGTACTATTAAATGATGCAACGGTTTACATTCAATTCTGAATAATTCAGAAATTGCCGGTGGTTGTTAAGTCACTATATCTATACGACAAGACAACCCGAATTGTCTGTAGTAACAGTTTAGATAAGTAATTCTTTTTTAGCTCTATCAAACCTACCAAGACTCATTCAAATACCACCTGCCGATGCAACACCAAGACGTCCACGTTACTCCCCAGTGGCCAGCCGCGACTAAGCGGTGACTTCCTACATCGCGTTCTGGCGGGTGGTCGCGCTAACGACGTGCTTTATGGGAACTGCCCCCCCCCTCACTGGCCCCTGACGAAGAAAGAATCACAATGTAATCTAGAACGTTATGTAAAGACTCATGTGAAATAGCGACAATAGCCACAATAGGTGTTGCTTTAAATGCAGTAATTTGTAGAGTTATAGCTAGCAGAGTAAAATAGACTTAGGGATGACGACAGATTTAAAGACCTATAAGAAATGTGGAAGTCAGTTTTTAGCACTATTTTGTATTTATGATATTTAAGAAGATATTTTATGTAGACCTATACCAGACAGTGATGCTTCTTATTTCATAATGACCTCTAATAAAGACCTCTCTTAATTCCTCTTCTGCAAAATCTTAACTGGTCAACTAATTACTAATTAATTTGACACATGATTCAAATGACCAGCATGAAAACAATGAAGGTAAGTGAGAGGCAGTGAAATAAGATACTAAATATTTATGACAAACTGCGTCAGTAAAGACGAGGGCCATTTCTTAAATATACCTTTGATGGCCAAACGACTAGTCGCATTTGGAAGTACTTCAACGAATGATTGTATCCTGGAACACTGGTACGTAAACCTATAAAAAAATTAAATACATACAGTGAGTCAAACAAATTTCTTTGACCTGCAAATACATAATCAAAATACAGTATTGAATCAATTGGTATTTAGAGAGCATTAAGACGGTCACGGGAAAACCATGATCTGGCAAATACCTAGATTTTTCTGTGACATGTCTGGTTTTAACGATATTTTTAGAATCGTAAAAAAATACATTCCAGTTGATTTAATTTACCGTCCCTCGCAAGTCGTACTGTTTTAAGACATTAAATCTTTTATATGACAACATTCCGTACTATTCTACTTTATTTACCAATGACTAGTTTTACAGGGTGTATTAAAAATGATTGGTTATATTTTAAATACTTGCTTGCTTGAATGTGGTTGCTTTTGTTTATAAACAAGAAAAAAGTATTCGTAAAGTATCTTTAGTAGATTAACCCATATTGATGATAATTTTTTGTTTTATTATTTAAATGATACCTATTCAGTTTCTTTTTATAACTGGTTTAAAAATTGCATTTTTCTAAACACCATGTATAAATCTAGAAAATTCATCTTTTTGTAAGATGATCATGTCAAGCAGTTTAATACGAAGACTATCAACAACTTAAATTAGTTGAATACTTTTGACCACTGATTTTGTAAAGGGAGAGTCTATCGGTTCAAGTAATATCGGACTTTCTTACCCAATAGCATTTCTTTATGAAGAACAACTAAGTAAATAAAAATTTGAATTAAAGTCAGTTTTGTCATTTTTTTTTTTTTAATTTCTCTTCAACTCTTCCTTAATAAAATTTCTTTGATATTGGTATCTTTGTCTCTCGCTTTGGCTTCCTTGTTACGCTGCACAGTTTTTCTAAATTCCTATATCATTACAATAAATTTTACTGTTAATACAGTTACATATAAAAATAGCAACTTTCAAATTAATCACACGCCTATTACAAATTACTTTATTTAACTTATCTCGTTATGATCAAAACGTTATTTTAATGCACAATTTGTAGCACAATAAACTATTGAATTAATAGATTGTAGTTTTTATAAGAAAAAAAAATAACTACTTAATTAATGAAAACGGTTATAAAGCCGTTGTTTTTCAAGGTGTGCAAATCATGCGCATGAGTTGAAAACTTGGAGTCTCTATTAGAAACGTCACTATGTACGATCTCGTGCAAAACTATTATTGGTTTTTAATTTATATACTTTATTAGTACTGTAATTTGTATGGACTTGGTCATAATTATTTTAATGAACTAAAATGTAATAATCTTTTTTTGTAAGTAATTAACTTATGTTAGGTTATTAACGAATGTCTTCTTTCAAAGCATGCAATCAGATTATTAACAGTCAAAAGAGTTTCCAGTACATTTATCTAATTGAAAACATGATATTTTTTTTATAATTAGGTATTTAAGAAACACCATGGTTATTTATCATCATTTAATACGTATCCATAAATTATAAACATAACGTAAACCAAAATAAAACACCGATCGATACAGCAAACGCTTTTCCTCTCGAGTGTAGCATCGACAATAGGCAATGAATTAAATTCGTTAACAAACGGATAACAAGATGGAACAATTAGATAGCGTCAGAGGAGCCACAAACTTTTGTCTGTAAACACCTTTATTGGGAACAAAAGTTGTTATGACAGCCAGCTGCCGAATTGGTGATAGCATTATTTGAGAGATTGTAATCTACTGATGGTCTGAGGGGAACTGGGCGCGATTGTACCGCCAGATTTGCAGATAGAAACGAAATTGGTGTTAACGTAAATTGTTCACTTATAAAGTCATTATGAAATTATTTTTGTTAACTTCATCGAAGATTTTTTTATGCATGCAGAATAGCAGTAACCGTAAGTTATAAAGAGAATCTCGTAAGACAAGAGATTTGACCTAAAATTTTTAGAGAGTTGTGGCAGATATTATATTTATTATTTAAAGTATAGAACTATAGACACGTAAATAGTCTCTGTAACCCCGATTCATTAAAGTAAGTCGAAAAATACATTACTCATATCACTGTCAGACGCCACTTAAAAAACCAAAAATAAACTATAAGGAAAAAACTCTAAAAAACGCTCCAATACATTTCTATTAAATACAACCGAAATAACATTAGTCACAGTTTCTGATAATGAATCATTTACAGTCACATTTTTTCGTATCTAAATATACGAAAACATTTATCTTTCAGCTGCGCACGCGACGCTTTCAAAACACGAAAGCATACAGAGAATGTGACGTCATGACATTACGTCACGTTGGCCGTCGCCATTTTGGAACGCCGTGTTTTGTAAACATTTAGGAGAAACAATAGGCATTCGGATGTCGATAAACAAACATTGGAAATATTTGTACGTCATACTGGATTGATGTCTGATGTCCGATGTCTGAATTACTATAAAGAGGCATTCTTAGAAGAGGCCAGAGATGTCACTGCGCACGCGTCGATAGGAAAACATTATTGTGTTTGGTAAACAATGAACTCTTGTGTTTTTTTCCGAGTAGAAAATATGTTAGCGAAGAAACACAACAGCATGACCTGGGACCCACATTATAAGTACCTTATCGAAAATTCAGGTTGAGTTACCATATTTTCGACACCTTTGGTTTTGACTGTGACGAAATACCTTAAAAAATATATGAAACAATACAAATCGTTGAAAAGTTAGTTAAATACAGAAAAATCTTTTCACCTATACAGTTCTACAAAACAATTTACTGAAACTGACACTAATAGGAGAAAAAGTACCAAAGTAACAATAGAAAGTTGAGATCAGAACCTAAAATGTAACCCTATGTAGATCAAAGACTTGCAAAGAAATGAAATTCTAAAGAAACGTTCAATTTCACACCACGATTGAATAGCAATAAATTCCTAAGGTCCCATCGTTTACCAGTAGGTATTCGCGTGTACAATCAGCAACAAAAGCAATTAACAGACTTACAAAATAATTTAAAACGTTGACTTTTAAATATGCAACTTTAGGTGATCAAACTTTTTCCTTTACGCATTTAGTTTCTTATAATAATTGGTTTCTTAAGCTTCACCATGTCATCTGTGAACATTTAAATTGTCCAGTTATTGTCTAGTTCACGAGATATAATTTGGTGACGGACGGATGGACAGACGGACAGACAAACAGACAGCAATATTGCTAATATAATATACTTTTTTACTCTTTGGATACGGATCCCTATAAACACTCAAGCGGTAGTTCCCCTCTTGTCTGTTCATCAGCTTTTCTTCCCGACTGTACCAACGTATGTACAGGTCAGGAAATCACGATCTTCCTTATTTATTGAATCGTGGATCAGATAACTAGATACACTAAGTGCCGATGATTGCCAGCAAAAACAAACTCTTTGTACTCCGTCCTTGAATTAGTATAAAAATGTGTTGGCTATTCAACAATATGTCTATCAAAATAATGTGTACAAGTATCTCCTACTTGTAATAAATAAGTTTAATTTTTGGTTTAAAGATAATTGAGGTAAAAAAAAGTTGTGTGTAGGTCATTAAGTCTGTTACCTTAAGTTTCTTGACTGTTTAAAATATCAAAGTTAATTAGTTGTTAATGCAAATGGATTAAATTCCCCTATTTATTTGTTTGAAAATATGCATAATTATGCTTAACTAAATCATCATTAAATATAGTGAAAAATGTAGTCGACGGAAATTGAAACTTCGGTTTTCCAAAAAAATAATAATTAGTCCTTTTACAATTAATTAAAACTTAGCCAAAATGGAAAAAATGAGCTAGACTTTCTAAAATGAATCCTGGTTATCACGAAAATCTAAGATACCTTAGCTTTGCCTAGTGGAAGACATGTCATGTTAAGGATATATAATATTCAATTATGGTTTAATACATACATATTACTACTTAAGGAAAATGAAGAAGTCGTTAAATAGTCCTTACGCGATGTAATCTTGATTCTAGATTAATTTAATATACTTACATTGAAGTAAATGATATTATATACCTTGCTTCTGTCAAGTTTTATTGGATTTAGACGCCCTGCATATCATATTATTGTGTGAATCAAACAGAAATCATATAAAACCACATTCAAGGCAAGCACTTAATTAAAATTACCAAAGTGTCATGCTACCACTGTTTGACTAGCTGAATAAATTGTTATAAACGTCAATAAGACGTAAGAACGTCACTCAATAAATAGTACTTTATTTATTTTTTATTTATTTATTTATTTATTAAAAAAATAGAAAAATAAAAACTTAATACGGTAAGAATACGCATGCCTACTTCCTAAATTTTCCATCATCATCTTCATCATCAATACCCCACTACAAGGCATATTGCTCGCTTTGTTTATGCCATTCATCTCTTTCTCTAGTCCTTTAAATTTTTCCTGCTTCCCTTTGTCATATGCCCATGTGATCCTCGCCTACTAGGATTACTCCGTCCAACTCTTGGTCACAATTCAGTTATATCTTTGCTGCACCTTATCAAATACATAACAAATTAAATGACTACATCATAATTCCTATCCTTCGCATGACATGACCAATGACGTCACTAGCCATTGCAAAGTGGGAGGTACACCAGAGTGTCACCTTAATACTTTACCATGCTATCAAAGTAGGTAACTTAGATATAATTATATGATTCGGAATCCAATCCATATATTATGTCAGTGAGGTATCCGATAAAGGAGTTGCTAAGACTTTGGTAAAGATTCTGAACATCAAAACTTTTTTTTTATTTTCTGGGATTGTTGGGTAAACGTTTGTGTTGTACTGCGGTTTATAGAGAAAAAAATATGTTGAAGATTTTTATGTCACATTTCGTTTCTTAACACGTTATTTTAAATAAATATCATGCGTCTGCCAAGCCCTGGCTACTTACCTAACACTGTTTTTTTGTTGAGCTATTCATTGCCAGGGATAGACCAAGGTCTATTCTTCAACTCCCGACTGTTCAGTACAGTTCTTGCAGAATTTATATAGTACCATTGTTTATTTATATCAATATTCTACTATAACGACATAATTTCCTCAGCATTTTTTCGGAATTCAGCGAATTTACATTAATAAAACAGTTGCAAGAAAGTCACACCAAATATTCCCGAAACTCCGCAGTACAACTCAAACGTTCATCAATTTAGTAAGATCAAAATCATTTAATAAGTTAATGTTTTTTGCTATATTAATCTGTCACTGTTGTCTTTAATTATACGTTGCGGCGTCTAGCCGTATGGTACACTGTACCAATGACTCGCGTAGGTCATGAGCAGGGTTGTCTGAAAATATATGGAGTGATTCTTATTAATTGGTACGTGCGATTCTACGCAAATTGGAATGTGGTGTTACTTTTTTATTAATTCAAATTTTAGGCAAATCGATTGAATTCAAGTTTTTTTTTAATCTTTTGCTGTCTCGTTTACTGGGAATTAAGGTTAGAGGAACTGACAGACTTATTGAACGAAGAATCAGTAAACGCTCAAAGATAACTGGAGCAACAAATAATTTGAGATTTTCCCGATTAGATTTTCAGTAAGAACAACTGGGAAATTTATCAGAGTCAAAAATTGGATAATGTTAACGCGTCCAACGCATAAGATTGTACCAAAAATTATATTCATAATGAAGTGACAACCCTAACATTTGATACTTCATACAGACCCATCATATTAAAAGGTTTTTATGTTTATCCAAGATTTAGATTCAGTGCTAAAGTTATTGTTATTTTTGGCGCACAAATCTTAAATGTCACAACATTCGTTGCATTAAGATAAACATTATATTTTAACCTGATTTATTAGTTTATTTCTAAAACATGTGTTATAATTATTTAGTATGACTGTGTCCGGATTCTTCAGGAATGGTCTTTTTGTTAGTAATTTTGATTTTAAATATAAGTTTTGCATTGAAACTGAAAACAACAGCTAGTATTCAATTATTCCAACAAACTACAGTTTCTAACGAATTCGTCCCGAAAAAATGAAATCCCGACTAAGAATTCCAACGACCATTATCTAATCAACCCTGAATTACAAAATAATATTTTCTTAAATTATTTAACCAATCTTATTTTTCCTTTCAACAAGTTAACAAAATCAAGTTACTTAGCTATAAGTATGATATTAACTACAGTTATTGAATAAACAGGGCAGAGTGAGCCCGCATCTGTCCGGCTTCGAACCCGCTACCCCTAGCTCACAACCACCTGTCACTCAGGTTTTGATTGTTTTTGATTCGCGAACTGATATCATGGCTTTGTTTTTAATTTATATGTAGTTAGTGATTTTTGTATAGCAACATACAAAGTGGTGTATTGTTGAAAAGTATGTATGAGGTAAATTTTTCCCTTCTCATTTGATTTTGAACATATTTTTCTGAAATTAGTTTTTGATCAATATTTGGTTTTTGTTTTATGGTTAGAAAGTTAATATTAATTTAAAGAAAATTTACGTGTGTTACATTGATAATTAGTTATTTTTGTCGTATTAGACGATAGAACCAGCTGTCTTTTATCGAAATAACTCGAATATAAATCTTCTTTATTACTTAAATTACCTTCTATTGTCATTCGTTCACACGAAATTATATCCTCCTCATCTGCTCATACAAGACATCCCTTAATCACTTCTTTTAAAACCATAAAGAACAGACTTAACAAAACACAATGCTACCGCGCAAAATACGACTTCAAACGACTTTGTATTATCTATGCTCTTGCTAACTATAACCCCAACAAAGTTAAAATTTCTAAACTACAGTTGAGGAAACGCGAAATAGCTCTTAGCACGTCGAGATAAGATTCAAGTATAGTAGGCACAGCTGTATAGTTCTACATGTCGGATAGAATTTCCATTGTCAAATACACAATTGATAGAGATTACGAATAAACGAGTGAGTTGACAAATGAATAAAAATATTCCCTCGCGTATGGAGGGTTGGTTGTGATGCCACTAGGTAGGGCAATCAATATTAATCCGCAAAGAATCACAGTTTCGTAGATAGCGTAGTGATCATTGTTCCATTGCTCACTACGCGGGAAGAGGCCTGTGCCCAGTAGTGGGATAGGTATCTATAGACGGGTATTAGGTATTTGTTTAATATGGTGTGACAAAGAAATTTCTATTTCTACTTATTTTATGGGTACATGTCGGTTATGAATGTAATGTTAATCCCAACATTTTTTAAGTCGTATAAAAGGACCTTACGTAACTTCTAATCCCGCACAAAAATGTGCGCAATCTTTCAAAGATCAGTTAAATAGTTTTCAAACATTCTCATTTTATAATATTAGGTAGGCATCTAAGTTACGTACATACAAAATAATATTACTGACAGCAAAGAAAAAACATACTTCAATTACTTAAAAAGTCCAAAAACATCACTACTTCTAATATAATGACAGTTGCCCTTAACACGTCAATAATTTTGTGTGTCCATTCGACCGAGTGCCATCCAATGTTTATACAAGTCGATATTTTTTCGGACACTATTTAAATACAGTGTGTATTTTATCACTCCCTTCCAGACAACCTTGAAAACCGTCAGGGTTATTCCGATATCAATGTTAACACCTGCACGTGTCAAAACGGAATAAAACACCGAAAGCCTTGTATAAAGTAAGCTTGTTCTACATAAACAGTACTTTTTGGTATTTTGTACGTATTATGAGAATCCGGAATTCCTGATACGGTGAAGAACATAATATAAAAAAGCTGATTGGACTATTGGAAATAGGCGAAAGAGCAAGACCAATTCAGTTGGTTGACTAATAATTTTCTACGCTCCTACAAATTTGTGGCTGTAGGAACGTTGCTTCTTTATTTTAAGTATTTGATATCATATTGACCGTAGCAGAAATACATCGTCGTTTATGAGATACAACCTGGTAGCGGACTTACGGACAGAATGATGGGCGTATAGCGGAACCTCGGTAATTGTTATTATTACTATCCTGGAATGTTCCACTGCTGGGCAAAGGCCTCCCCACTCTTTTTCCACTTGTCTCTCTCATGAGCTGCAAATGACCAGTTCGGTAAGAATCTCAGTAATAAGGTTTTGTTTTACACACACAGAAATCACTCTGATAATATTTAAATCCATTCAAAAATAGCAATTCATCAACCGACCCTAATTTCCAATGAAACTGGCTACTTCATACCCATAAGTTTTCATTTAGCGTACGATAGCTTTTGTCGATAAATCGTCGATGGCGTGATGAGAGTGCACGTCGATACGTCGATACGCTGTGGAGTCGTGCTGCCAACAATGGGAGTAGCCGGGATTTATTGCGAATGCTTCGGCTCGGAGCGGGATGATAGCGGTGGGAATAGGGAGGATGAGAAATACTAGCTTTAGCAGTTTTGACGTGAAAACGAGACAGACAGACGGAGATACTTTTGCTTTTATAATAGCAATAACAAGTAGGTTTTCTTTTTAATTCTTCTGTTGCGGGAGTTCAAGTTCCATGCACAAAGACACCCTGGACAAGCATTGGTGGGTCACATAAATATTACTCTAATGTAGTTTATTTTTTTAGACTATACATTAATACATATAACTTAGCTAGCTACTGGCTGAGGACCCGCCCGCTATAGGTAAATCGAAAATGGTCAAACGGGAACATAAAATCGGGATAAAAATTATCTGTGTACCAAGTTTAATCTAAATCCGTTCAGTAGTTTTTGAGTAAAAAGAGAAGAACAGATTTACAACTTTCGCGAAGGCACGTTAAATTGTGGGTCCCGGCTGTTATTCCTACATCTTTGACAGTCGTTACAGGTAGTCAGAAGCTTGAAAAAGTTTGACAGCCAGTCTAACCAAGGGGTATCGTGTTGCCCAGGTAACTGGGTTAAGGAGGTCAGATAGGCAGTCGCTCCTTGTAAAACACTGGTGCTTAGCTGAAACCGGTTGGACTGGTAGCCGACCCCAACATAGTTGGGAAAAGGCTAGGCCTAGGCCAATGAAGAATATTAGTAGGATTATCGTCCAAGACTTTTTAAGTAAACTCAAGGTTTTCATTGCATTGATCGTCTTCGTAATGTACAAAGTTTGTTTTACATCCGATCAGTAACTGCGAGTCACGTGTGTTGATAAAGCTTATCCCCACTAATATTTACTTCCTGAAAAATGAATGCCGCGTCACAGCGGAAAGCACAATAGCTGTCGACGCTAGAGGTCAATGAACCAAGTGTGTTTATATCACCCATAAGTTACTTTTGTGCCATATATCATAAGTATGGAAATACAAATAAAAAGTTTTGTGCAAAGATAATATACTATTGGTGGTTCCAGAAAAAATGTTTGTAAATAAGTTGATGAAATTTTCTCCACTTTATAACAAACAAAACAAATCTTTATATATTATTTTATACTTGAGACTAGATTTTTACCGTTTTTGGCCTAGGCATTGCCTCTGCCAAAAAGCTTGTCCTTCGGAATCTAAGGCTGTTCTTATCCCGCTTATTTTTTTATTCTTTAGGGTTAGTGATTACTGATATTAGTTAGAATACAAGTCACAGGGTAGCCAACAAAGACTGGAAAAGGGGGATGGAGGAATTTCAGTCAGACAACATTCCTCACTTCTCAGTACCTACAAAAAAAACAGCCCATTCATAGCGTTAACAATCGCAAATACATTTAGAAAGTTTCTTCAATCCTACAGTTTTTATTCCCATACTATTCGCATTTAGCTAAAGAACATACAATAAAGTAATCGATCTATCATCAACCTACATTCACTTTCATCTTCATAAAAACAAATGACCTACAGTTACCAGCCAACTCTATACCGAATCACATTTAACTTGGTTTCCAAAAATATAACAATTTATTTTAACGTCGTGTTGTTTATTTGAACTCTTAGAGAGATCCCATTTGTTATTTCAATTGTTTCGCTTTCTCTATTGTTTTAAATGACGTTAAATAAATATTGATCGGTGTGACAAATTTTTAGCGGCGAAATGTAATTTTAATATAGTGGGAAATTAATATCTTTCTACTGTTATCTTGGTGTAGTGTTGTGATTTCTATTGTGTAGGTGTTGATAAACCTCAATCGCTTTTTGATTGCGAAATTTTTGAAGAGATTGGTATAAAAATTTGTTAAGTGATGCAAAGGTTTACTCGTATTTATTGGGATCCGTTATCCATTTTCGGATCCAACCGGAGTTGAATCATGAGCAGGAGGGGACCGCGGGGATGCGAGTTGAACTCCTTGCATCGTTTGATAATGAATCAATCTCACGAAACTGTAAAAATAAAAACATACAAAAATGCATTTTAACTGCATGGATAGCCGTGGTACCAACGAAATAGCCACTGTGCAAAATACCCTGAATATTACCTACTGATCCCTCAGTCAGTCATTTTAATATACCTGTTGAGGACAACATCTTTTTGGCACCTAAAATTTTGTGCTGAAGACCATAGTACCTACTTGGTGTTTACTTGAAATATGATACAGGCAAATGTCGCCCTATTGTTTAAAAGGTGTCGGGGTAGAAGCTTCCTGATTGCCAATCACAAATTAATTTCAATAGGGTCTTACATGAAGGGTAAGGGTATTACGTTTCAATTAATAAATACTAAAAAAATTGTGAAGGATTCGTGACAATGAGGGTTTTTACAAATAGGCTAAAAAAGGACGGTTGGATGACAAATAAATATGTGATCACCAACCTGCAAAGGCTAGTCCTTAAAAACACCCACCATATATATTTTTTTCACATAAAATTATAAATAAATATAAAATCCGTTATTCAACCTTTAATATCTATAATAATATATTATTTTACTCTATAATTAGTTTTATTACCTACTCAGAAATAAATAGGTTGACCTTTTGAAAAAAGGACTTAAAAACGTCCGGTGGAGCCCTAAAGGAGGGTTATTTTTTTACATACTGAAAGGTTATATGGCTAGAACTCAATTCTTTCGTTCAAAACCGAAGATTTAGTCCTAAGACTTGATCGGATATTGATTCTATTTTAAATCCAGGCCTTAGAACTAAACAAAAATCAAAGAGGATAGGATAGCCAGATGGTTGAGATCACCACGCCAAATCCACTGAGCACGACGTGTCGCGGTTTCGGTCCCCGCGTACGACAAGCATTTATGTCATCCACGAATGCTTGTCCTGAGTCTGGGTGTCTTTGTGCATGTGCACAAGTGCTTTAGCAACTTAGTTTGGGTTCAGAACAATGTATGTGATGTTGTCTGCATTTATTTGAGGACCTTGTAGGTCCTTGCCCAGCTGTGGGTACTAATCCTACTAGTAGTACTATTAGCAATAATAATAAAGCTTATATGCTATACTCTTATTTGTATGTCTGTTGTGTTGTTTCATTATGTATGTATTATTATAAAATGAACACGAAATCATACCTACACGATGAGAATAATCGTGAGAAACAATCCTTACTAATAAAAATGTCACACGTTGATCTGTACTGCATTTCTATAGGAATGCATCCATTCATAATGTGGTCGCGTAGGGTCTTTATTGTAAGGGAATAAGAGCTAAATTGCAATGGCGGTCATCCGTTGTTGTGAGTGGGAGTAGGGTGACATAGCTGTTGGTTAAAGTGAAATATTTTGCTAACAATTTAAGCTTCTTTTGCTTTTCGTCAATTGTTACGCTATGGGAAACAGTTACCGGTGTTCTGTCACATTTTAAGAGTAAATGTCTATCATTTGGCTGCAATAGACTAATCTTATAAATTACGATTAGGTTTCAAAGATTACCATTCAAATTTAAAGTATGTAAATGAATTTTGACAACGCTGTCTATTAAGAACAACACACACTTCTTATAGTTTGTCAAAAAGTTATTGTAGATGTAACAAAAACTTATGAAACTATATTTTCAACTGGTTATCCGATATCTTTAACAATTACTTTGTTCACAACTCCACAGAAACAGATTTCAGAAATAATATAAAATCACCCAGGACATATCCTTTCTTTCCTCAGAAACCGTAGTCGCCCTCATCAAGACTAGTGAGGGATTGCAGATTTAATATGGTCCGTCATTATCGATAAGTTACGCGCTAATTTACTTGTCGTTGCCTTGTCGGCACGTCGACATTCCTAGGGATGGGATTTATCGATAAATTGCTTTGACCTTTTCGTAAATCCAATTTTGGATTGTGAACAAGGATGATCGATCAATATATTGTAAATGACATGATTAGTGCATGATATAAGCCTAGGATTAGAAGGCTAGATCTGAGGTTGACTATTATGGATGCGGGTCAACACGCTTTTTGTCCTAACGTTGTTATAGAGGTGGAAATTGAAGATCTTTTGCTAATGGATGTATTTTTGCGAATGTAGGAATAAACTAAGCCCGCGTACGCTAAGTATGCAAACGTAACGTCTTGACCCTTATCCGAAACATTAAACAATAGAAAATCTATCGTGCCGTGCAACTCTAGATTTCTTTTTGTTTTTCATTTGATGCGATAGTGCCATTGTAGATCGAATCGAGAGCCGAATCGACTCGAAATGAAACCCCGAATAAAATCAGTTGTTAAAACAATGCATTTGTTGTCAAGGTTTAAAGGAAAAGTTTCCGTGAAAAATCTTATAATTTTAGTATATTTCCATAGGCAATGTTGACTGTAACCACCACCAGAACTATTAACGTACGGTAAAAATTTGATAATCAAAAAAATCCCGCTCTATATATTCTTAGGTCTGTTACCGAAATTACAGAAAAAATAACCTTTTTCGTCCACTTAACGAAATAGCTCATTATAAGCAACACTTGTCACTTCATTTACCTCCTGACACTTGATTGTTTTATAATGTATATTTTTATTGCGCACATTATATTGTAATCAGGTTTAATACAGGCCCGCCGGCTGCGCGTGAAAACTTCTCTCGGAGGCGTTATTCGATAACTACTCTTAGGATTTGTTAGTATTTAAATCTAAGTTATTTAGCATTTAAGTATTCATATTATATTTACACTTGTACCATGTGAGTATTATTTAGAATACCACAGAGTTGAAAAACTTGAAATTAAGCGCTGTGAATGATTTTTAAATATTTTGCTTTTACTTATAATCAGTAACTTGAAAGTATAGTTAAAAACTACAGTTATCACATAAGCTACTCAATGATTATGACTACATTCTATTTTTCATAAAGATATAGCTTAATAAGTGCTAATTATGGCGCCAGAATTTATTTTAAAGATAGTCCAACTTAGCCAGTTGTAAAGACGAAACTGTTTTCTAAAAACAGACCAATATAAATTAGTTTAATACCTACTCTATTGTTTCTAACCTCACCAATTTCCTGTTCAAACTATATTTTCCACATCGATCCTAATAACATCTTGACTCACAACTCATTGTCCTCCAATGCTGTCAAATTGACCAATTTTCGACGCAAATTGTCCAATTTAGCCAAACTGGCAACTAGCCGGCCATATAATTTTATTTAAATAGTTGTGAAATTCGTATTTTTGTCTTTAAGTATTATGGTGTGGTAATTTTTATTTTATCGCACCGAATCTTGACATTAAAATGGATAATTGTATTAAATTACTTATGCTTAGAGTACAAGGTCGAAAGGTTAAGATTTCGTGACGCCTTGCCGAAAATATAGCATGAGAAAATTGTATGGAGGTGTCAACACCACGACACCGTTCTGTACTTTTTTTATTATTGTTTTCTTTCTCTTTCTCTGAATAATTTTATCCGCATAGGATATGAGTGCAGTAGGTAGCGTATAAAAAAATATTTGATGTAATTAAAAAAGAAAGGGTTTATTAAATTCCACGCTGACCAATGTGATTTCCGATAAGGTTTCTTTAGAAAATAATTTATTATTTATAATATATAGTAAAGAATGTCTGTAAAAGTCCTGTCCTACTCCTAACTGGACAAAAAAAGGCCTTTTAAAAGAAAAAAAAGTAAAGACCTTCTAAAGATCACACTTTGAAGAAATGTAATATTAATGTATGTATGATTATATATGTACTTATTTTCCTTCTTCTTTTCCATCAAGCACAGTCGGGTGTGAAATCATAAAATAACGTACATTATAATTTGCACTAATAATTAAGGTCCGTTTTTTCAAATCGTATCTGTAAGGGACACATTTTTTAATAAATGATGAATGCCTTAGGCCATGGCAGATGCATCATGATTTATAGACCCACTTTTTTAATGGTTTTTCGAAAAATATTCCACAAATATTTTATAAAAAATCAAAACATGTGGGATTCTGTCATACTGTCATTGGCAGCGTGTATAGTTGGATCGTGATGTCTTGATATTTGATATAGGTAGGTAGGTAACGGTATTACAATAAATATAAAAGTGATTATGTATTTTTTTTATATTTCTTTAAGTATAATCGGTATAAAGGTCACGCGAGCAATTTCTTTAAATAAAAATATATTGCTTTTAAAATTAAAGCAAAGGAATTTTTATTTTAAGTGCGTTATAAAGATGAAGTAGGTACCTTCATATATAAGCACGAGAAACATATACCAAAAAAACCTATGTATGTAGGTTGTCATACACTATAGCGGTAAAGACCTTGGTTCTTATAATAATATGCGTTTTACATTTTCAGTACCTAACTGTAACATAAGGATCTCTTTGAACTATCCAAAACATTTACTAAATATTTAATTGAACAGAGTTAAATTGTTTTACCTGGTAACTTGAGCTCAGGGTTCAAAATAATTTACTGGCATATACAATATACCCGCGACTTTGTCCCCGTGGGTAGAAGATATAAGTTATGATTTATACCTGCCCTGTATTTCTCACATTTTCCATTGTATTTTCGCTCCTATTAATCGCAGCGTGATGGTTTATAGCCTAAAGCCTTCCTCGATGAATGTTCTATTCAACACAAAAATATTTTTTCAATTTGGACCAGTACTTCCTGAGATTAGCGCGTTCAAACAAACAAACAAACTCTTCAGCTTTATATATTAGTATAGAAGTATAGATTTAAAAAATCAGGATCAACATCACTTAACTTCATCGTAATATAGTTTCATTGGTAAATCAAGTATCAAGACTGCTTGTGCGTCCTATATTCACGTATAAAACACTGGAAAGGTATCCGAGGCCCATATGTTCAGTTTTTTGGTTTTCATACATTTTTTAGTTAAAAATTGTAAAAACCATCGCGTGCGTTATTTCAATGTGCAAAATGGAATCCGATGCAGAACCCGCATAAATGTGTATGTGTATTAAATTTAAGGTGATTTTCGAAAAATGTAGGTTTTTTATTAATTTAAAAAGCTGTTGGCATTCAGAACTTATTTTTTTCGTTGTCTTTCAAAATTAAATGTAAATATTCAAAATGATGTTTGTCTGTTTAATGATTATTATGGGTTGTTGTGTGAATATAAAAAATAATAATTAGGTACTCAAATTGAAATAAACTCAAGCTTAGGCAACAGACCACTAAACAGCTTAGAAAAATTGGAAAATAATATAAATTAACAAAAAGAACTGTTATAGTTTGCGTGTCAAGCCTTTTAGATTCTAGTTACTATAAGCAGTTTAGTTTGCGATACACTAAATCATTATCCCCAATAGTCCTGCTCGACCCCCCGACGGAAGTTGCGCAAAGATACACGCTAGGGTTGTTGTAAATTAAATTAGATACTTAGTTATTTATGAATTCCCGAACCGATTGAATTTCGGATACGAATTTATTCCACATTCGCCGAAAAATCAGGTTTTAAGCAATTGGGATCTTATTTAAACACAGTTCTTATACCATTTTCTCGATTTTGGCTGGCATCCAAAAATATTCGAAAAGTCTGTCGTCGACTTTCGGATGTTTTATCAGATATCCGCCATTCTCGGTTACGATTACAGAGCGCCATAACATCCCTATACCTAATAAAACGGAATCTAAACTTAATATCCGCACCATAACTTAATCATATTTTGACCATAAACAAACATATTTCTCGATAGTGAACATTTTAACATCATTATGACATATTTGAAATTAATTATTAAGTTGACACGGATAGCTGTCGACATCTCTAGTCGTGGCGTAATGGTTTGCATGAGACCGATAAACAAGGAAACTAACTTTATAAGGTAACTAGCTGTTGCCCGCGACTTCGTCCGCGTGGTTAGAAGATATAAGTTAGGAATTTTTGAACGGAAACCCTCGAAGATGAATAATTTTCCCTGTTTTTTCCACATTTTGTTTTTTCCATTGTATCTTCGCTCCTATTAGTCGTAGCCTGATGGTATATAGCCTAAAACCTTCCTCGATGAATGGTCTATTTGACACAAAAAGAATTTTTCAATGTGAACCAGTAGTTCCTGAGATTAGCGCGTTCAAACAAACAAACAAACTCTTCAGCTTTATATATTAGTATAGAGTATAGATTAATTTATCTATCTTATTAATCCAACTAATATAATGAACGGGAAAGTTTGTACGTTTGTTCCGCTTCGCTAAAAGCACTGAAAGTATTTAGACGAAACTTGGCAAAGCTACATGTTCGCAAGTTACGTGTCGGGCCCGCGGGCACCACTTAGTATTGAATAAAACGGCTTTGAGGAAACTATATTTTCGTGACAATTATCTATCAATTAACGAAACTTTTATTCTGATTTTAACTAAGAAAATATAACAAATACTCAGTAGATATGTTACTAATATAAATTTCGTGAAGCGCATTCATAATTATTTATTTAACTACAGCTTACTCGATTTACTCGATTTAACAACACTTTAATCATAAACTGAACCCGAAAAAATACCACTAAACCGTGTATTGCGTGATAAATAATTACAAATACTTAACTTCGAAGTTAGCTACTGAATTTTTACTTAGAAATATATAGTATTGGTTTAATTTTTAATAGAAATCGGTCATTATTTTACCGCCAATGCTTACTTCAAAAAGAAATTATAAATAACAGCTGACAAGTATTTCTCGTTGTCAATACATAGTTAATGTCCTTCAGCTTCGGCCAATAAAAGCGAAATCATGAGGTAACTAGTATTTAAATTTCACAACATCTCGTAATTCCATCGCGTTTTATTAAAAAGGGCCAAAAATTAAGAAATAACGACCAAGTGGAGCAATTATGTATGTTTTAATTACTAAGCCTTGGTAAGGTTCCCATGGCATACTTCACAGTTTTCACCATTCTAACATTGCAATAAACTTTTATGGTGAAGAAAACAAATATTATGATTTATGACTATATTATGACTATGTTATAACTACATATCATTTGACCATTATTGGTTATAGGGAAATATTCGATTTCCTATGCGAGAGAATGCGAAGTTACTCGCGAAAGTTAAAGTGTATGTACGTCTATGACATTTGTGCGACGAAACAGCTTAATATATTTTGATATTCTTGGCTTATTTATAGTGCAACTTTTCTTTATTTACTCGTCCCGTTTATAAATTGTAACTTCATTGCTCTACCGTTTCATGTTAAATAATAATTATTGAATGTATCAAACATTAAATTCTGTTAATACATGATAAATAAATACAAAAACATTAGATCGAAGACATAATTTTGCATATATTACTTAAATTATGTCAATTAATATGGCTACTAACTTGTAAATTAATGGAATTGAAATTATTAAGCAAATACTGTTGATTTTATGATTCCCAGTATTAATTAGTAATACGTTAATATCAAAAGTGGCAACCCTGTTCGTGCAAAGACTGAGTTTGCAAATGTTCTATCTAAGGTCTTGTAAAAATAGACTAAAAGTGTTGCGTGATAAAAAAATACTATTATTTAACATTAATTGCATTAAACCGAATCAAATTTAAAACTTATAAAAATACTGAGCCAAACTCGATGTAATTTTAATCGGAAGAAATAAAAGTTATTTCAGATAAAAAGTAGGACGAATCAAACTTAGGTTCTGAGGTTTGATAAACATAAAAATAACTACAAACGAATTGTGAGCCTTCCCCTTTTTGAAGCCGGTTGTAAATCGGTTGATTTCTGTTCTAAATGTATATAGGTATATTTAATATTTGGATTTACTCTCTTTTCAAAATATTATGTAATGTATTTTCAGACAGATTTTCTTTAACAAAAGTAGCAAAATTCCATCAATTAATATTCCATTTCCACATATCTTTATCTTTACTCTTTACTAATATATAAAGCTGAAGAGTTTGTTTGTTTGTTTGTTTGAACGCGCTAATCTCAGGAACCACTGAAACCAACCAAAATGAAAAAATATTTTTGTGTTGAATAGAACATTCATCGAGGAAGGCTTTAGGCTATAAACCATCACGCTGCGACTAATAGGAGCTAAGATACAATGGAAAATGTGAAAAAAACCGGGCCGGTATACCTAAATCATAACTTTTACTTCTACCCACGGGGACGAAGTCGCGGGCAACAGCTAGTTAACAAATATATCTATTGAAGAGTTATCAAATACAAGCCTGGCTATCACAATGAGCCTCAAAAAATTGTCCTCAGACATTGCCTTTCAACCTCCCACACCCTAAGCATAAAAACATTATTATTATAAAACAGCCACATCCAAACAAGACACTGTTATCAATAAGAAGCAACTGTCGTATTCCCTTATCACTGAATACATAACACTGGTCTTAGAGTATGAATATGATAAAGTCTATTTCATTCGAAAATTTGACACCTGCCGAAATGTAAACAAAACACAAACGGTCCTTGTCCCTTATTTGTGGAGAGTATAATGACTTGAACTGACTTAATGCTAATGAAATTACTAACACCGCGAAAATGATTTTGCAATTTTTCTGAGTGATGTGTAAGGAGTGTACAAACCAAAACTTTGTTTTTTTTTTTGAATAAAATAAAAAGTTCATCAATGAAAACACCGCTTACTGGCCTTATAAAACTTATCATATCCTATTCTTTTCTTTTTTAATATGTGTATTTACACATATTTAAAAAGAAAATTTATGCGTTTTTAATAAACCTCATGTTTAACAGAATCCTAACAACAAAACTACCACCACTATTTTAGGAAGCATCCAAACAGTACAAACTCCTATAACAAAAACATAATTAATTTGATACCTTATCTCCTTAATACCCGAAGGCACTTCCTCAGTAAGGTCCTGTGTGGTCTATGCCCGTATTCCGTAGCACGTGCTCCCTCAGCTGCCTCCACAAAAACAAGGAAGTGCACGCATTTTGGATTTCGTTACGTATATTTTTTTCTAACCAAGTGCAGAGACTTGTGAGTCGAACAAGTTGGTCCTTTTAGTTCGGTTAATGAGGACATACCTTTCGGTAAGATAGGTTATGATTTATCTTTCCTATATGTTCTAGTTATAATATAATATATTTTTAAGATTTATCGTATTTTAAATATATTTTGATGAGCAAAATGTGTGTAAAAATATTTGATTATCTTGGATAACATCACTCAGAAAATCATAAAATTATATAGTCATGTCTCCTCTATTGCTAACGTAAATAAAACACCATAATCAAATCACAAGTTAGAAAAAAGCACAATCGACGTTCAGCACGTGTTTCATAGCACATACGGATCAAAGGACCATTTTTTAATGAAAAGGAAGAATCGGAAGTCCCTACATCCTAATAGTTCTAAAAAACCACGCCTCCACTAAACTACCAACCAATTTAACTTGACCCACAATACTATTAAAGATAGGGCAGACAGAGATCTTATTTCATTTGTCATTTAGTTCATGATTTGTGAATGAAATGGTGAATGGCAAAGGAGTTTCCGGTGCGTTTGATATCAAGTTATTAGATCTGTCTATTGTGAGGTTCTTTCGACCTTACAGTGAAGGAATCTGTGCTAATCTCCAAATGAAGGCGGTACGAGAATCGGGTATATTGTACAGATAGTGATATGATTTTATGGAGAGACCCGGTTATATAGCTTTCATTGATAAAAATGAAAGTTCAAGTTTCCATAGGATCCCCGGGATCTGCCGTAGTTTTAAAAGCATAAAATACTAACAATTTTAAATTGTTCAAACTGAAGGGGATCAAGATACTACCTCTTTTTAATTTTGTTTACTAAATGCAGGGAACAATTACTGCTACACTCATATTCTTGGACATCGAAGAATTTTGTCCTATTTTTAAATATATGCTGTATATATTCGTCTAAAACATTCATTTAATATGATGATTCATCAAACATAAAGGGGATTCCACGACGTCTGGGAAACCACATGAAACACCGAAGCATACCAATCATTCCGTTCTACCTTTCCTTAGCAACACTCTCAAAAATCTAATATAAAGAATTTATCCATTAATCATTGGTAGTTAAATAAATGCGCGTTTAATAATATTGACAGATGGAGTATCTTCACGCCGAGGGGGCACAGGGTCAAGCAGAGAGCGAGCATTAATCTGCAATAACTGTACTTCGTTTTAACGTCTGCGCTTGCGCATGCCGGGAATTTTGAACACATCTAGATTGAATATCTGTTATTGTTTTACTTGGGACTTTGTTTTATGATTGCAAAAACTGTATGATTATCAGCGGAGCTTAGGACCAAAAAAGACCACCACAAATTTAATCATGGTTTTAAAAACAAACTTTTCTTCAGTTACAAGTTAACTTAAAACTGACAATACTAAATATCTAGGTGTCACTATTGACAGTCACCTTAATTTCCGTAAACATATTGATTCATTATGCACCAGAGTACGTAAATTAATCTATATCTTTAAACACTTACGCAACATTGCAGACTTTAATCTAATTCGCCAGGTGTATATGGCTTTGTGCCAATCCATTCTTACCTACTGCATAGACTCATGGGGTGGTGCATCTAAATCTATTATCTTGCCCCTAGAACGTGCTCAAAGAGCAATCCTAAAGGTCGCCACTTTTCGTCCTTTCAGGTTTCCTACTCACCAGTTATACAGGGAATGCAAAGTACTTACAGTACGCCAGTTATTTATTCTACATATAGTACGACTCCAGCATACTGAAATTGGTTTCAGCCCGGTACCTTCCGGCAAGAGAAGAAAGGATTTAGTTTGCACTAACCCACAAACGCAACATGCTTTTACTAACAGATTTTATTTATTTCAAGGACCCTATTTATATAACAAATTTAACAGGCTACTTAAGGTATATAGTGTAAGCTTAAATAGGTGTAGTAGAATGGTAACAGAATACTTACAGTCCCTCAATTACTCAGATACGGAAAAATTGCTAGAAATATTACAATAAACTGTTTAGCTTAGAAATTATAATAATAAGTACAGGTAATGTAATCAGGACAGCTTGTCCTGCTTAGTCTTTTATAATACAATTAAGTGATAGAATTACATTAAAATATCCATCAATCATTTTTCTGCACTGATAACCCGAAACACAGGTTTAAAACAAACCTAGTTCGGGTGTCCCTATATTATCTTTAGACCATCCTTCTCGTATATTATTATGTTTTGGTGTAGATTAACTCCTATGATTATAACTATTAAGATATTTTTACTGGTTTTACATCCGAGTCATTTGTATTCGTACATGTATTTAAGTAATGTGAACTATGTTTTTAATAAATATTTTTTTTTTTTTTTTAACTACAATAAATGCTAATGTTATCAAAAACAAAAACAGTAATAATACGTTAAAATTCTACTCGCTGATACTTGACCCAACACTAAAATTTAACTCACAAATCAAATTTCATTCTTCAATTCACATTTACATTCACAGAGTATTTGAACGATGACCATTTAGGAAAACGGGTCATACTCGTATGTATGAGATTTGCTACAACTAATAACACCTCGTAAAAATGTGGGTATGTGTGTTTATTGTTTACACATCATAAACAAGATTGCAATAATTGAATTTGTTTTTTGTTATTCATATAAAGTGTAGATTGTACCATTTGGGTTATTGGCGTTTAACAATTTTAATTTATTTGTGGAATGGTGAATGTATGTATATACTATATGAATGAGTGAGAAAAGTGAAAACAGTTGTGAGATATCAATTTTAGTGTTCTTTACATATAACAGCGAAATGGAAATAAAAAAACCACAATATTATTTGATGGATACATTCATGTCAATAAGATAATGATGATATAAATTACTAAATCTAAGGATAACTACAACAACGGAATGCCTATTTAACTTATGACATAGTTGTGTCCTAAAAATACCAATTAAGTTCATGGACCTAAGGACCAAAATATTTGCAACAACTTTCGTAGGCGAGGAGTGAGAGGCGAGGAGCGAGAAGTGTTGAAATAACCACCGCTTCTCTATACATTACTGCACTTATATATACGTAGGTACGTATGTATATGTATGTAGAACATCGTCAAATTAATTTAGTGAACACAGACACTCAACTAGATTGATTTTACATAGTTTGGAATGTATCATAATGGTTGATATAACTGCACTTTGTATCCAAAGAAAACGAGTCGCTAATTTACGAAGCGCACTTATTCTGTTTGTTTTGGACGATTTATTTTAACAGCCATTTTATTTTTATAGGTTAATGTTACTGTACCGACTTTCTTTAATGCTTATTCTTAGGTGTATCTAATTTTTATTAAAATTCTGTGTGTCTAAACATGTATTCATGAAAGTTTTATAGTCTAAATATCTTTTACTTTCATGTTAACCTCATTCAAATTAGTTTTTGAGATGTTAAGCTAGATATTTTCACATCTTCATATCAAACGTTGAATAATATATACTTTTGCTGCTACTGTTGAAAACTGTATATTTAAGCCATAACTAAAAAAAAATATCTAAAAAAAACTTGTTTTATAATTTTAATGTTTTACTGTATACTAATTTTCCAGTGCAATTTTGTTCGAGTCTCAGATAAATAAAATGATTCTAAAAGAAAAAACATGTTATTCCCATAAAGCCAGTCTACATCGCGGATTTTTTGTTTAATAAATATACTCCTTCGTTCCAATAAATAATTTTAAACACCAAAACTTTACCAGAATAAGGCTGTCCCACTAGGCCAGGTCGGAGTGCAAAACACAGCATCACTTTCACCATCGAAAGATCCATTAAACAGACATACACATCTGTCTTAGTCAAATTAGATACAAACACGATTTTTTACCTTTTAAGAAAACATTAAAAGTCTTGATATCTTTTGTTTATTACTATTGAAAGGTACGTAATTTGTTTAAACAAAAGATTATTAAATGGATGGATTAGCAAGTCATTTGCGCTAAACGAATAGGTAAAGTCCCGTTAAGTTTTTGTATTTTGTCTCGTAAGGGATAATCTCAAGATGTACTGAACCGATTTTGATAGAAAGTTTTGTGAGCATCATAAACTAAACAATAACTCGAAAAATTGAACGTCCCAAATTTAATTGATTATAATAAGTTTAGTCATCTATGAAAGTATTCTTAGTTATAAATGTGTTTTCTTTTTGATGCTGTTTTATTTGTAGTCATGTTTTTAGGTCATGATCATGACTCAAACATTCAAGATTTATTTCAGGACTTTTAATTAGGTTTTTAATGAACTTCTTATTTTAATTTGCTGTCAAAATATATGTTTATGAGGTGTTATTTATTGTGCTCTTGCGAAGTGTAAAATACACTATAGCTATATATAGCTTTTTTATACATTCTGTGTCAAATTTGATTCTAAAAAGAATTGCATGCAAGCTTGGACATAGTAAACACGAAAAAAAGTAAGAAGGTATAGGTTTTTCTACAATCTTTGATCTCCATAAAGTCGCGACTTCTATAGAAGCTAATTGAGTTGTTTCATCGCTGTACAATGACCCTTTTTAATCTCCATATTTACGAAACTATAACTCAAATGCATAAAATAATAAATAAATCCAGTATTTACAAACAGATGTAAACGATCAAAGACTACCGACAGCTTTACACTAAATACTGAACACAAATAAATATTACGACTCAAATGACTAAGTATTTTATGAATCCTTAATCATGCACACATTGCATTAGCAAAAACATAACCCTTTACAGTCAAAATGATCAAAAATAACCGTGTGACATCACCGTCTGTCGCGAATGCCACTGGCACATGCTAACCCAAAAATAACTGAACATGGAACAATCCGCCATATGCACGCCGAAAAATTAAAAAAAGTCAAGAAAAATATAGCGATAGGCATCGAAGTGTTAATGTTGCGATCTTTGGAAATAGAACAACTGCTTGAAACGGAACGCAACGGAGCGGATAATTAAAAGGGATGCGACTAACGTGCCTCGTGGGTTTGGTTTCGGTAACGTTAGAATTTGTTTCGATCAACATACGATATTGAGTGTTAATGTGAAAAATGTGAGCTTAAAAAAAAATATATTTGGAACTGTATTTAAGATGATAATTTTTCAACCTTTTTAGTCTAGAGGTAAAATAAAAAGACACTGTAACAGTATCACATTAAATAGGTTACGAAAAAAATCAACTGATTTGGTCCTTCGCGGCGGAAAGTTAATGAGTTAGCAAAAGGAAAAGTGGTGAGAGTGAAATATAAAGCAAACATGAGCAAAAGCGGTTTCGGTCGATAAATTTCAATTTCAAGTCAATATCTTTCACGGTAAATAAAATTAGAAGTACCGAGATAGAAATTTGTTTACGAAAAGAGCAACGAGTCATGTCCATTTTCCATAAAAATATAAACCTACCTACATACGTGCAGACGGTTGTACAAAATTCGATATAGTTAAAAGAGATAATAAAGAAAGGGTAAAGATTCTTCCCTTGAATTTTGAAGGGGTTTTTAATGTGGTACAAAAACTTAGGGGTCTTTAAGACCGACCAGGTGCCTTAGCCTTTACCGGAAATCTGTGAGGCAACCCGTTCGTGGCGGAAACAGCGGCGCATCCCTCACCTTGAACGTTCTTATTTTAAAAAACCAACCCTTCGGTTATTTTATTATCATTTTCTTTGAGGTTCTTAAAATAATTTTACGACGCTCGAATAGAGTTAAGTTGTAAAATTTTAACACTGAAAACTAAGAGCAAAACTAAATTGTATATATACTTTTGTTTCATATTAAAAAAAACTATCTACTAACCAACGATCTTTCCCTTCTAACACATTTGCAAATACCAATTAATCAAAAATCCTCTAATCTCAATACTAGAACAAAAAATTAATTACAATAAGCAAAATCACAGTAAGATAGCCTAATAAATCTGTGTAAAGTCCTCCATACACCTGCCAATCCATCCAGCATCGTGAGATACATCACTGGAATCTGACAGCGCCAATTGCATACAATTAGTCCAACAGCCAGTAATCTATCAGACTGTTTAGAAATCTAACTTACGTAGTTGAATGATTGTACAAGCCTTAATGATGCTGAATTGATTCTTATTGAGATGCAAAACGTGGGTAGGAGTTTAGGATGTATTAGCAAGAGGATTTTGGGTGTCAAGAACTTGCTGATAATTTAATGTTTGAAAGGAAACTCTTTTTGATAATTAGTATGCCTACATTAGCGAGGATAAAGCTCGAAGCTGTGTCTATGATAGCTGTTAAATGGGGGTAATGGGGGGGGAGTAACATTATACCAACTGTTTACAGTTTCCCTTTCAGAAGAACGGGTTCCCAATACATGATGTAATGTGAAAGCTCATTGAAAAGAAGAGAAGAAGTTTATTTTAAAGACAAACGATGCAGACAAGGAGTGAAAACGTTAACTTAAATACTTGTACTTGATGTTACTTTCATTATAAGTTAACTTATAATGAAAATAGGAAAGAAAACCTATTTTCAGCGGTAACATAATTCAATTCTATAGAAATAAATATAACAAGGTTAAAACTAACCTTTTTATATTGGTTTCCATTTGTATTTTACATGATTTTATTTTAGAAACCTGGTTTATATTCGGTTAACAGAACCTGTAAGATAGTTCGCGAAAGCAGAAAATCCTAAAAAATAGCTAATTATCAAATAGAATAGACATTCACAAACTTAATAGCCTTAAATAACCATACGGAATCTTCCCAACATGTAACTTGCTATCGAATGTTGAACGTAATTGTAATACATGCAAAATATATTTCGTTGCCCGGCCAGCATGGCCCCATAAAATCAGATCGGTCAACAGGTGGACGCTACGAGGGGCGAACCCAACATGTTATTTACATGTGTAGTACAAACAGAAAAGTGGTCCTTTTTGCCTGTCTGTTATTTTTATTGAGGGGTTCGTATTTCGCGATTCAATCGGTAAGCTGGCGTGTTGTAATAATATTTTTATAGGGTTTTAATTTTTGGTCCTTCAGTACTCATAATCAAAGACCTCAATTTCTGAGCTATCATTTGTAAAATTGTCTTCCAGAACTATAGCTACTAAAAATAATGTGTATGTATACAAACTTTCGTCGAATACATCTGATAGGAAATGGATTTATGTGTTATTCGTCTGCGACACAGTGACCTAGACTGTCCTTCGAGAAAGGTCAAAGGGGTTCGCAAACTATGCGTTTTTATGAGGTTATTAAAGAACGTAATATTTACGAGTAGTATTCATAAAAAATATGACATCTGTTTTTCAAATATTTATTGATTTTATATTTAGTTTAATTAATTCTAAATAAATTCTATTTTATTGCATAAATTATCAGATATTCGATGGCTCTTACAGGCCCTTGAAGCATATAATATTCTATTATCAACAAGGTTTGAATCCGTTAATAAGTTACCAAAGAAATTTCTAGAAATCAAACAGCTGCTAACAAGTCCTATTCTTGGTCCTTTATCCCTGATTTGTTTTAAAAAAGATAAATCATATTATAATAACGTGCTCACCCCTTTTTGTATTATGATTTACATATGTGAGGGTAGTCAGATATTTTAAGCACGTTCCGACAATATCACATGGTATTAATAATGTTAATTAATGTTTTGTTTTTATTCAGTTCTTTGTCATTATTTCACTGCCTTAAGACTTTAAAATGAGTTCATTTGAGTTTGATTTCATGCAGCTATAATTATCAACGGTCAAATGAAACGTTTAATTTATTGGAGACACGTGATAATATATTCTTAAGTACTCACCCAAAATGACTATTACATTGTGCTTTGAGTTTGTCATTTTTATTATAACGTGTACATGATCATTCTACACTTTACAAATACATTAATGTCATTAAACTTAGAAATTATAGAATCGATTATGAAAATCTGTACAAATAGAAAGGCACGTTATTTATGGGCTAAATAAATACATAAAACTATAACATACTAATATTTCCTTGATAGAATACATTTTGAAATTCCAACCGTATTATGTCCATGCGTTTGTGATGAGCGCTAGTCCTTTTCGTACTAAAGGACCAAAATATGAAAAGTCACAATTAGTCTTCGGCTTGTTGAAAGCGATCAATCTGGAGGTCGTTGACATCGGTGATCTATCACCATGATATGCTGAGACAACAAGCTGATTACTGTTTACTCTATCCGCTCCCACGAGATTGTGCGATGAACTTGTAGAGAAAAGCTTGAAATTCCAACTAAAGTTGAGTTATTAAGCTGAAACTTAATTGAACATGTCAATGATCTGTTGTAGATTTACTTAGTTAAGCATTTTGCAAACATAATGGCTAGCTATAGTTTATGTAATGTAAAATAACAGTAAATTCTGTTCTGTTCTGTAATATTTTCTAAAAAGCAACAAAATATAGCTGACAGTATGATAATATCCGTCGCTAATGTATCAACTTGTCCATTACATAACTTACTTCAATCCTTGATATTTTCATCTTCAGCGTATATAAGCATGAAATGTGAAGTATTTCTAACTAATGAGGTATTCATAAAACCATAAAAATACATGATTTGCTGTCACTCAATCTTGCTTAATTTTGCCTACATGAAAGTTAATGCGTTAACAACAACAAATTACTTCAACAAACATTAAAGCACTACCATAGTGGCATGTAAATATTTGTCAGACACGAGAATTGTGTGTGAATCAGGTAAATGGTGGATTTAGGTAGGAATTTAGGTCAAAGATAGAAACTAGTTACCAATGTATTGTAGAAAATAATATGTTTAAGTAAGCTATCTATCAATGATTAAAATCTCGGCGTTTTGCGGTTCGAAGGCATATTTGTATCTCTATTAATATCAAAAAGTATTCAAGTATACAATTGCAGTGATAAAGCTTATTAGACTAAAACAATACCAATTAAAAAAAAGTTATCAATAAAATCTACATCACAAGAACTAAAAGTAGCCATTCATCTATTGTACTTCATGTTATTGTAATTTATCTTATTAGACTTAAACACTAAAAACTCACAGGTCCCTATTACACAAAACCTGTAGACTACCTCTAGTAAAACGAGTTTATACCATTGTATACAAGCCAAAGTCACAATAAATTTCCATGGGCACACACAAACATCCTTCGCAGATTGACAAGCAGCTGATCCGAAGTTTTTCTGTCATTTCCTGATGAGCGTGGGAACTAATGTGCTTTACAAACAGACCCGGAATCTTTTATTATAGAGAGAAAGGCTTATAACTTAAAACTGTTTGTGAGATGGCACTTTTGAAGTAGGCTTTACTTCAAAAGTGCCATTTCACAAATAGGTTTAGTTTAGTATTTATTTTGAAACAATGAAGGATGAGGGTTGTGGGTAGTTGTGTATTTGTTTGTTTACTTGTAAAAAGTATAAACTCTTTATCAAATTGGAAACCAAGTAAGGTTTCCAATTTTCTGTAAAGAGTTTTTTATTTGATTTTTGATAAACTTGGCTAAGTGTAGTCCTTTTTTTTGACAGAACTATACAGTAATATCGAGCGTACTGTTTGACGTCTTCAAGAGAGTATGTTAGTTATCAAAGAAAACTATTTTGATTAAGAACAACATTGAGAAAACTTACAAGTTAAAGAACGAATGCTTCAAAATATATCTTTTTTCGTACCAAAAGACCAACATTTGCCGTTTGGTTCGCACCATATGATAGTCAGTTGTTTTTTAACGAAGGCAGGTGGCAAACGGAACAATCTGTGCACGAAAAACCTAAACGATATAATGTACTACTCCAAAAAAATATAGGAAGACGAAGAGGGAGACAGATAGATGTTAGAAAGAGACGGCAACTTCTTGTCTTTCCGTTTCCGTTTTATTGTAAAAAATATGGAACATCTGCGCTGACAGATTTGTTCTGTGGGAAGATTCGTGAGTAGGCGAATATTTTATATCTCATGCTGTTTGTATATGTAGTTTGTCTTAGTTACTATTTAAAACATAAGTATTTCATTGTTTTATTTATACACTTACAAATTAAATATGAACGTAAATTGAAATACCCATAGATCAAGAAAATAACAATGCGAAGAGAACATGTACAATTTAAGGTCCCTTTTTGAGTAAATTAAATGTTAAACTACTACATACACAAATCAGGAATAATAACATACACACAATCTTTACTTAATATAATAACAACACAATACTTAAACATAATAGACAAAAGCAGAAGCCCATAGACAATAAACTATTAACTAAAGACAGCATTAACATGTCATGACAATAACCCCTTTTACTTTCAAACAGTTACCATAAATAAAGTATAACAATTACATTTAAAACACTTACAATGACGAAAATAACTGAGGACAGCTCACAGGCGCCATTCATCATCTTAACGTACCTTGGATTGAGGATATTAAATATTAGGGGGCTATTCTCATAATTGATCGATATTAATAAGTCGATGGAGAATTTTTGATTGATTTGAAAATACTAGGATTTAAGTACGTATAATACATTAAGCAGTTTCTAAACAACACGTTAAAAAACATCATACGATTTTATTTATTTTGTTAAAAAAAATATAGGTGCTAAATCGACTTTGACTGCACTTTTGGTCTAGTTGCCGTGATAGCTATATTAGACGTCATGGTGGACAAGATAATTTTTGTGTCTGTGTAATTTATCTGAAATAAAAAATATTGTCAGTTTTCTAGCTTTGCTTAGTTTGAGAAAAATAGTTTTTTGGAATATTATTATAAAAAATAGTTATTTATCACTAGTTACAATAAATGGGCATTGGACTTGTTAAAGCTTTAATAAAAGTAAAATTACATCAATTTTAATTTTAATATCGATTTCCGTTTATGATATGCTTCACCTATGTACATTATTACTACAAATACGTGACAATGCATTACAAATAACATAGAATCTCGATCACCAGAATAGACCCCCGTTCGACTTATTTTAAGTAACCCTTTTATTCGGGAATTATGTTCATTAAACTTTTTATACGTTTCTATTTTCATTTGGAGCATGTGGCACCCTCATTGTTGGTAATAACCCCTTCAGGAAATAGAAAAACTAAGTCAAATGGAAGTAGTTCCTACTGAAAGTCGTTTTGGAATGAGTATCTCATTATGTTACCAAGATTTCTATTTATAGTAGGTTTTTTATGTTCGATTTAAGAGAGAAGATTTTTTAAACTTCATAATAAGACCACCGTAAAAAGAATATTTTGTCTAGCTGTGAGGTGATCAAACTTTTTTAATCTGGCATGTGTAGTGACAAAATATTGTCCGAAAATGGATTTGAATTTGAAATGGAAAATACGTATTTCATTTAATGAATAATTACGCAATTTTCAATATTTTACTTAGTGATGGTCTGTTTAAAAGACCAATCATACCTCATTGTTAATAAAAAGAAATTATTGAACTCGGCAAATTGGCAGACATAAAGCAGCAGTGTAAAAATAAGTTAATAAAACAAGTAGGTAACAATTATAATCCTGACTGTTAGAAGTTCATTAGTAACTTCCAGTAATTAAACTTTTAATCGATTTTAGTTATAAACTTCATAACATCTCAATTCACAAACGGATATAGCACCTCAAACCAGTCTTCATAAATTCCCACACGGTAATTTGAAACCTATTTTAAAAGTAAACTGATCTATTCTAGTTCCGGTCCTACATCCGCGCATATCCGCGCAGGTATCCGATAATATCCGACAATTGTACAAATATTCGCACCAGCGGATATCCTTTTAATATCACATTACACTTTCTTCTACATTCAAAATGTTATAATAATGTGTCTAAACCATTGCTGGCTTAAAACCATGAACGTTACTTCACTTTTAAAGTTTCGCGGCAATGTATATGACATTGATATTGTCATCGTTGTAAGTTCAGCTGCGTGCGCAAGTGTGGCGGAAAGTGGATCATTTTTTTGATAGAATTGATATGATAGAGAATAGTCAATAATAAGGGTGGTTTAGGAAGTAGGTGGGACCTGCTAAACACCCTTATTTAGTAGGTAGAGTTACTGTTTTGTTATCAGGTATTCGAAATTTTTAAATTGATAGAACTTTTGTTTTAAAAATTAATACTTTGTCGGTGTCCTGTAAAACAGTTTTATTTTATTTTATAACCTAAATAAGGCACCGAGTTTTAGAAAGTAACTTGTTTTATTTACCAGTAAGTACTAAGATACATTATTAAGTCTATCGTTGTGATGAAAAGAACATTTCAGATCTAATATGAAAAAAAATCAAGAGCTCCTCAAACTTAAGTTACGTTTTAGAGATCGAAAGCTCATACTACCAAAATGTTAATACCACTAACACTTGCATGACAAATAACAATATAACACTTACAACACCGGTGCAGGGCAATTACCCTTGATACCTTCACAGGGCCCAAAGGTAAGGTCAATGCACAAATAATTAGTTACAATTAGTCCACAACAAGTGTACAAACTGTAACACCTAGCGAACAAACTATAAGTTATTGTATCAACACTTCAACGGAATTTATTGCTCAAGTTACAGAGAGTATGTAGATCGAGACAGGTTCTTCTGCAGGTTTAATGCCTAATGGCAATGGAAAAGGAAATAAAAGAGAAAACTATTTTTTTGAAATTGAGTCATTTATAAAAATTGTCTTTCTTGGGAATTATAAGTAGTAGGAACGGTATAAGTAAAGCCATCAATGTAACGTTTAAAAAACTTGATTACTTTAACTCTCCTGAAACGCCACTTCATTATTTAAACAATTACCTCAACCAATTTTGTTCTTGAGTAGTGGGGATTTAAAAATATTCAAGACACATCTACAAAGACATTTATTTTTGATTCACGCATTCAAGGATCACACAAATCCTACGCGATAAGCCGAGGATCGAACCGATATTTCGCGCATTGGGTTTGTAGTGGTGACCTTTAACCACTGGGCTATCCGTCCAGTCTGTTTAATTATAAATCCCAAAAAGGTTTTATTAAACTCTTAAGAAACGAAAGTGTGATTTAAAAGATTTACTTAAAATACAATATAGAGATGTGAAAAACCTTTTTAAAACTTGCTCACCCCATAAAACCATAAGGGTTTCACAACAAATCTATTTAATAAGGTACCAAGAAAAACATTTCTGAAATAGTTAACATATTTGTAAAAGAAATAAAAGGTGTTTAAGCACTGTTATAACTAAGACTTGAACACCATTCGCGTTAACTATTCGATATAATTCTATAGCTTTTATTTCAACATACAAAGGATATAGTGACAATTGGAATTCTTCAGGATATTATAAAGTTTACAAAACAATTATTGAAGTCACATTAATTACTCTACCACCTATTGGACCCAACTCTCCGTGGTCGAGTGGCGTACGCACCGGTTTCAAGGTGTCGCTAGCTCCCGGTCCCGGGTTCGAACCCCGGTCGGGTCAATGTAAAAATTCACATTTCTACACTGTCTCGGGTCTGGGTGTTTGTGGTACCTTCGTTGTATCTAAATTCCATAACACAAGTGCTTTAGCAACTTACTTTGGGTTCAGAACAATGTATGTGATGTTGTCCGCATTTATTATTAAAAAAAAAACAAGACGAAATACGAGACAATTGCGAATTGTAACAAATGAACTTATACTAACCGGTATATCCATCTAACATAGCTATGCCTTAAGACAATGGTTCTGTCGATCTGTTCGTTTTACAGACATCTCTGAGGAAACACATTAAGCTTGCTATGGTAAATTTATTTAAGGAAAATAAAAAATAAAGCCTCACGCTACAACTACTGAAAGAACACGAAGGAAACCACAAGGCTAAGCTAGTCATGAATACACCCATTTTTATTTAAATAAAGGTATCAAGCGCCATTCCTAATCAACGTCTAATTAAAAAAAATCTAAACTCACAATTTACCCGTAAAACAACACAATCATAATAACGAGCAAAACTATGATAATAATTGTCACTAAAACAAATAAGATACCATTTAACCTCAAAACTGGTGACTATCAAATAAATCATAAATTAACCAATGACAGTTCAATATTATAACCAAACTATCAGAAATATATAACCGAATAAATATCTAATGAAAAGGAAAGAATTCCCGATTCGAATACCATTATGTATAATGACAATCCTATACACAATAATTCTACTTTGCAATATCAATTTACATATAACGTATTACTCGTTTATGTTAAGTATAATCTTTGCCTTTTCGACGAATTTTTAGTTATTCACATACTTAGTATACGCCACGTTAAGTGTGACAATAATTTCAGACTCGTTTAATTGGCTATAATATTGTATTGATTTTGATGAATTATGTATATTTTCGCTGAACACTATTACCTCATCCGTTGATGCTGGATTTGTTATTAACAAAAGAAATATGACGATTACAATTACTGAAAACATGATTTTGTTTTTGCGCCGTATTATTAAAATATAAAATTTTAATTATGAAAAATAACCATTTAATTTTATAAGAAAAAACAGTATGAATATCGCCTATAGGTGTCATTTGTTTTGCTTTGTCACTTAGTAATCGAAACGGTGACAATTCTATTTGGGCTTGAAGAATAATGGCCGATAAATTTATTTGCATGTGAATTGGAACATTCACATTTAGTAACGAGATATGCAATCTATAATATTTTATTTTGACATAGCGCAAAATTTGCATAAAAATTATGCAACCACACCTCAGCGTATTATAAAAGTTGTCACAAGTAATGATATACAACAAAATATAAATAAATAAAAAGGCAAAAAATAGCTAAAAGTTTCAAGAAAAAAATCTGAAAAAAGTAAGTTTAATTAGATTTTTAGGTAGGTAACATTTTTACCTAAAAATCTAAGGAAAATTATTTTTTGTTCTTTCTTGGCGTAACGTAAGCTAACGTTGTTCCTAAGTTACGGTGCTAAGTGATTGCTTATTGATGCAGCCAGATTCCTGAGCTATGCGGAAGCCAGAAATTTCCTCTGTTAATTGCATTAATAAAATTATTGCCACGTTAATGTTCACGTTAATCTGTTTACTTTGATACGGATTTACGGATTTCAATGTTTGTGATGCAGTTGAATGTAATTGTGGTACTTTGAACTTTTGATGGTTTAAGGTTGTATCGTTAGTAAGCTGTGATTATTTTGAAAGCAAAGGTTCTGTTTATTTTTAATACTACTGCAATTTTAGAGAGAATTATTTATTCGCTCGTGGAAAACCAAATTTCATTCGCTAACGATTTTTTAACCACTGCAAAACTTACGCCTACACAAAATATTAATTACACAACTAAATAAATCAAATTGTCTTTTATAACTAAATTGAGAGTGCAAAAAATAATTAAAATGCCGTATAAATTCCCACAGGAATGTAATAAATAAATTTGTCTCCTATAGCGATGATATCTAGTAACCAGCTTTCTTAGTTTTTTAATTAAAGTGTCCTTGTTAAAAGAACGACCTTGTGGACGTGTGAAATTAAGATGTATGGCCCTTATAGACCGCCACCTTTTCAAGGATATAATAGAGATGACAACAATTTTTTTTTCAGTGTCCGTCTTGCAGTTTATTGCATAATAATGGACACGTATTTTTGCTTTTGAACCGCAAACATATATTGATCAAATTATGGTAAATGGAAATTACGCGTAACGTCACAATATAGTATAAATTTTACGAAATCCCACTCCCCTAAACTTGAAAGCACCAAATTTTTGACAACTTTCGTTGTTCAAAAAAAGGAATAAATACGCGTCGAATACTTCTTAATTGTCTAACTGAGGGAATAATAGATTTTTTATTTTCATAATTATTTTTTATACCCAGTCGACTACCCTATTGCACTTGAGAAAAAGAGACGCCGTGTTGCGCGCTATTTCGCTTCCTGTATTCAGTCTTGAATTAGAAAAGATTACATTTGATCTTACCGAGCTGGTTAACACGGAAAGGTTTTCTGATAAGTTTTTATGGTCTATTAAAATTTATGCACACGACTTAAGATGTTTATGTTTATAATTTACGTTTAATGTATACCTTACTTTCTGAGTTTTATATAACTTGAGTGTTAAGTACTTATTCGAGCATGATTTAACTTGAAATTAATATTTAGTCTAAATCCAAGACCCATAATGCTTTAATTATTCCTAAAATTACCAGCTGATAATTATTCGTACATAAAATGGCAAAAATAAGCTCGTATCGTGTTGATTTTTACAAAATAATCAATTTATAATACATTCAAAATACCATCCCTATTACCGACAAATTCACGGAAACTTTACAACCTAACCAGACGCTCTTAAACTACAAATTAATACTTAATAAGAGGGAACAACAAAGTTAATTTTCAATTATCGAGTAAACCGCATTGCTTACATAATTTGTAGCAAATAGTACTAAGTACACAGAGCCCTAGCACTCCCTATGTAAGTAATATTAATAAAAGTGTGGAAGAGAGATGAAGTGCTACGCTTTGTAGAGCGCTGTCCCTTTCACACAACTGCAATCGTACGGTAAGTGGTGGTGGTAGGCGCACAGATGAGGCAAGGCACCTGCCATCTAGTGTAACCCCGAGAGAAAGTCGATATGATAATTGGATGGGTACCGATGGACCGGACCGGCGAGTGAGCGACCGATAGACTTAATGTGGACCTGGGATTTAAGATTTATAATTTATATAACATATCGATTCTAGTAACGTTTAATACATGAATTTAAACGATGCGACATTTAGACGATGCGAGATATATCGTGCAAGTTGTAATACATTGCTGGCGATCATATATCACGTTAGATACTCGGGCTGCTCGGCTGCGCAATGTATTGCAATTTTAAATACCACTTTCAGAAATTCACGGAAAGCTAATAGGGAAACTATTATTCCAAAGTTTGAAATTAAGAGTGGTCGACCCAGTGCAGTTATGAGCAATAATGTTTATCAATCCTTATCTATATAAAAAAGAGGTCTGTCACCTGTGTGGCATTTACAGCCTAGTTTTATTTTTAAGATAATAAAAATGTAATATTTCGCTAGTTTTTTGTAACTCCGTACTAAAAATTACAACAAATTCTACAAAGCCACGGGCATCTTAAATAATTGCCAGCTGAATAAACTTTATACAATAATTAAATTAATCAATAACGCCGCCTCACAAGTTAAACAATAAATACTTTATAGATGGATAATTATGCCTTTTATAACTATAACCATGTTTGCATGGTCTCCTTTATTTAATTGAATTTATTTATATGTTGAACTTTATTGATTTGGTAAGTCAATGTTTAACATTTTATTTAGGATACACGAATTAAAGTTTATGAATGTTAAGGGAAATGTAAACTATGATTAAAAGGCATTCAAAGGTTTAATATTTTTTTTTTATTGTTTGTGCTATTTATATGCCCTTAATTATAGACGAAAGGTCAATGGGAACAATTTACAATAAATAAAGTATTACATACGTATTAAATCCGATCGTCAGATCTTTAAAAAAATGATTTATTTTTACTTTTTGGGTTCTATGACCTATTTAATAAAAACCAAAATAAGTTTATGAGCGAGTGAACTTATAAATAAGTATTCTATCCTCCACGAATACTAAAATTAAATATCACTAGAAAAAAACAACTTTATTCATAACAATTTCTCACTGTATGTAAACTTTATGTATTTTGTACTAACTATATTCCAAACAAACCTCCTGTCACTTAGGAAGCAAATGAAACTTCAAAATTCTCCAAAAAAAACTCCTTAACAACTTAGGTATCAAGAAAAAACGTGTAATAACAAGATGTCATAATAAACAAAAAAGTCAAAATCTCGGGTGTATCCACAATATTCTTTCTCTATCATCCTCGAAGCACGCGACGTTCCCTCTACCGCGTTATCAATCACGGATTTTACTATCCGACGCTTGCGGCCAATTTTATGCAACGTTCGCCACAATTATACTTGCTTTAATATATCTATAGCAATACCTCAACACGGAATGACGGAAACAGAGGCATGGCGATTGGGATTAACATTATGAAAGTGATTAAGACATTGTGAAAAAAAAGTAGGGGGCTGTAAAAAAACGTTCTCTTATTAAGACATGCCCTGTTTCTTGTTACGTATAGATAAAATTACCGTATAGAGCTTGAGCGATAGATTCCGTGTCTGTGGCCAAGCTAAGGTGCGGTTTATTCCAATAAATCCCCAAGAAATGCCGTCAGAGAAGATTGATTAAATGCTACTAAACTTTCATAACCTAAATTGCTGTAAAATAATTGTGGATCTCACCTATCTGTTTCTGAAATAACACAAGTAACCATACATTTCAATATCTGAAATGCTCTTAATCTTCCTCACTTTTAAATTATGTGATTAAATGAAAAATACCTATTAAATATTTTTTTTAAATATGTTTTAAGGACTAAACAGATCTATATTATTCGATTCAGTTAAATACCCTATTGTGTGCCCCCTTATTATATAAACAAATTCAAGTACAAAAATTATCAAATCTTGGCTGTGTATTAAACGCATGACCTATTAGACATCCGCGTGTGGGCGCAATGACAAACAGCGGCAGATCTTACGCAGTCATAAACAGTTTAGTATTCAAACTCCGTTCAGAAACTAGTTTTTATCTTTAGAATGTTTTTGTACCGTGTGAATCTGCAACTGAAAGAGGAGAAGGTTAATAAATAATGTTGTGATTTTATGTAACGTGTCTAGATGGAAGAATCGCTATGAGAAAGTGATTTAGTCAAAATGTTTGTTTTAGTCCTTCTGACGTTATGACTCTCCTCTCCTCTAAATACGGCAAATATTTTGCCCGACAGAATTAATAATGAAATAATCATATTATGACACATGCGTGTGTAACAATAAAAAGAAAATCGTTAGATATTTTCATCAATGAAAATCATTTGACAATATTTTTCATCTTGATACAGTATTTCGCAGTAAAACGATTTTATATAAAAAAAGATTACTTCCTCGGTAACCAAATGATCAGGTTTTTGCCTCCGGTCAAGATTTTAAAACCAGATTATAACGACTATACTAGTTAGAATCCTTCCGGAGTAATTATTTGTCAAATGTAAATAAGTAGAAATATACTATTAATGTCGTTGACCTTTTATTTGTATGGATCGAGGTCTAATTATGGTTTATTTTAGATCGGACTTGGACGGCGAAATCCAGATAGACCGAGGATGAGATGGGCGAGACGATATAAAGAAGATAGCAGGAATAGATGTATGTGAAGGGTA
Organism: Trichoplusia ni; assembly: GCF_003590095.1. NCBI lineage: Eukaryota > Metazoa > Arthropoda > Insecta > Lepidoptera > Noctuidae > Trichoplusia > Trichoplusia ni. Next base: position 10,344,818 of record NC_039489.1, on the reverse strand, counting down.
GGAGGCAGAGGAGAATGGTATAAACAAGGGATATCTTGAACCCAGCAGTTTTTGCAAGGCTGATGATGAAGATGAAAAAGCGATTTAATAGCTTCTAATCCTACTACTAACATGTAAATGAATATTATATGTTCGTCGCTTCATTCTTCAGATACAGTTTACCAGGTAGTCCCTTTGACCTACAAGGCAGGATTCGCACGTTGAGAGTATCGATTTTTAATCGATTACCCACTTTTTTTTTTTTTTTGCTTTGTCTTTGTGACAGTAACGGTTGAGCAGTCAACTCATTCCTTTTTTCTGCGAGGCAGCGAACGCACGTAATTTTGATACAAGTTCAAAACTATTTCTATTTTTCCTTTCGTGTAGTAATATAACGCCAATATGCCTAAAAGGAAACGTGAGGCGAAGATTGAGCATTATCAACGCAAAATCAGGAAACTCCAAGCAAAAGAAGATAAACGTAGACGAATTATTTATACTTCGTCAGACGAATCGGATAAATCAGGTTAGTACATACCTGCCAGTATTATAATAATCAGTTTTTATCAGTGCTGAAATAAAAACTTACTTTGCTCAATAATTACGCCTAGAGGTTAGCCGTGTGCTAACACGTGGGAGTCGCCTAGTTTGTAATCCTACACCCTAGAGGTTAACCGTGTGTTAGCACGAGGGTAATCAATGTAACGGTTAAGGACAGTCTAAATCACCAAAATGCCTATTCAGGTTTTTTGGTACTGCCTAGAGGTGGATTGAGTATCTTCACAAAGGCAATCCGTAAAATTTACCATATAAGTCGTCAATTTTAGTATCTAAAATAACAATACATATTATATTGTTCCTTAACCTAAGATATTTTTATCTGCTAACAGATAACGAAAATATACTCGAAACTGTAGTGGACCCGCAAGTAACGTCTGATGTAACAATATCTAACCTGGAAGAGAGCAATCAAGGTGAGGGTAGCGAAGAGCAGGCACCTGAGCTGGACCCAGATACTCTAACCGCTCTAGGCGAAACAACCGAAGAGACACCGACGTTAGGTCCAAAAATCCACGATAAACTGTCAAGCCTCTGGTTGCCTATCCTTAGGAAAGGCATAAATAAGGAGACAAAGGAAAAGCTCCTTAAAGAGTACCCAATTCCAGAAAACTGTACCTTACTACAGGCACCGAAACTAAACCCAGAAATATCGGCCGCAGTAACTGAAGCCGCACGATCTCGGGATAAAAGGGTAGAAGCGGTGCAACAGCAACTAGGACGGGGTATAGTTGCTCTTAATAAAGGCTTGGAACTCCTCTTAGACGATGGCAATGATCGGCTACAAGCTGTAAAATTCCTAAGTAACAGCTGCCGTTTACTCTGCGATCTACATCACCAAGAAACCGAAGCAAGAAAACGGTTTATTACACCCAGTCTTGACAAATCTTTTCTAAATATTATGCAAGACGTAGAACGCGATGAACTGCTATACGGCAATAAGCTTTCGGACAAAATAAAAGCTACCAAAGTTATTGAGAAGCACGGTTTGCAAATAAAAAAGCCTACTCCTCAACCTAAGACACCGTCAACATTGCCATTCACAAATTTGCCACATTCATACCAATCTTCACGCCCACGCCATCAGGGAAACTGGACGGGCCCTCCTCGTTTCCCTCCAAACAGGGGGGGGAGGGGAGGGCAAAGGAAGCTGACTGCACCCACAAACCGGAGAACTCAACTAAGCAGCTCCTCACACCAGAAACCACCGGCGCAGCCCAAGAAGCCACGTGCAGTGGATCAGCAATAGAGGTACATGCCGGTAGAATTCAGTATTTTTATAACTGTTGGTTAAAAATTACCAAAAATCCTGAAATACTTAAGTGGGTATCAGAAGGTTATTCCATACCTTTCTGCAACACAGTGACACAAGTGTCTACCCCTCGTAATTTCATTACAAATAATGAGAAAGTAGAAATGTCACGTTCTATAAGCGATCTGTTAAGACTTGGTGCTATATCACCATGCTCGAGATCTAAAAACGATTTCATATCCAGTATTTTCTTAGCTCCTAAACCTAATGGAACAAAACGATTCATACTTAACCTCAAAAAGTTAAACTTTTTCATTTCTTCTCCTCATTTTAAAATGGAAGATCATAGAACAGCGGCTAGATTGGTGCCAAAAGGTGGCTTTATGGCAAATATTGATTTAAAAGAGGCCTATTTTTTATTGTCAATATCAATAAAACATCGCAAATATTTACGCTTTATATTTGAAGGGCATTGTTTTGAGTTTAACGCTATGCCTTACGGTTTATCTGCAGCCCCTAGAGTCTTCACTAAATTAATGAAAGAAGTAGTAAACTATTTACAAAGTAAAGGACACAGATCTGTAATATATTTAGATGACATATTATGTATAGGAGATACCTACTCAGAGTGTAAAAATAATGTTACGAAAACTATCGAATTATTGAATTGCCTAGGGTTTGTCATAAATTATGAAAAAAGTAATTTAGAACCGCGACAAAATTGTAAATTTCTAGGCTTTATATATAACACCATTAATATGTCATTAAGCTTACCGGCGATGAAACGAATTACTATCGAAAAAATTAGTTAAAAAATTTAGTTCCCTACCGAAATGTTCCATCAGAGAATTATCACAATTCATTGGAGTGCTTACTGCAGCATGTCCAGCAGTAAAATCAGTAAAATACGGTTGGTTATATACAAAAACCCTCGAGCGAGAAAAATATTTAGCACTTCAAAGACATGGAGATTTTCAGGCTATAACAAAATTATCCAATAACGTTTTACCTGACTTACGTTGGTGGGAACAAAATATAATGTCAAGTTGTAATGTCCTAAGACAGGATAACAATTATGCCTTAGAAATATATACCGATGCTTCCCGAACTGGCTGGGGAGCTTTTTGTAATGGGAAACGCGCGAATGGCGGGTGGAAAGATGATGAACTATCTTTTCATATTAATCATTTAGAATTATTGGCAGTGTTCTTAAGTTTAAAATGCTTCGCTAGTGAACATTGTAACTGTTCCATATTATTACTAGTTGACAATACAACTGCTTTATGCTATATTAACCGTATGGGAGGAATTCGGTTCTCTCATTTGCATCAATTGGCTAAAGATATTTGGCGTTGGTGCGAGAAGCGAAACATTTTCCTTTTTGCATCTTACATAAACACACATGAAAACGTGGAAGCTGATGCAGAATCACGAAGAATTAACCTAGATACAGAGTGGGAACTCTCTGATTGGGCTTTCCAAAAAATAGTTCACACTCTGGGAGAACCAGAAATTGATCTTTTCGCATCTCGTACTAACGCAAAATCCTCTCAATACATATCGTGGAAACCAGATCCTGATGCAATCACAGTCGACGCTTTCACAGTTAATTGGCATCCCTACTTCTTTTATGCATTCCCACCGTTTGCACTAATCCTAAAATGTTTGCGAAAAATAATAAATGAGAATGCTACCGGCATTCTAGTTTTTCCCTATTGGCTCGGTCAGACATGGTTTCCATTGCTTAGACGTATGGTCATCTCAGATATTATTGTTTTTGAACCTGAAAAATATATTTTACGTTCAAATTTCAGATCCCATCACCGACTTCATCGCAGCCTTTCCCTGGGGGCCGCGGTGCTCTCAGGGAAGCATTTAGAAGATTAAATAAACCCGAAGTAGCTCTGGATCTGATGTTAGCATCTATTTCCCACAATACCATGAAACAATATTCATCGACGCACAAATTATGGTGGTCTTTCTGTGAGAAATCTTTAATTGATAGTTTCGAAGCCCCAATATCATCAGTAATAGTTTTTTTAGTTAAATTATTTAATGAAGGTGCATCCTATGGAAGTCTTAATAGTCATCGATCAGCCCTATCATTACTCCTCGGGAATAACATAGGTTCTGACGAGCGTATCAAACGCCTTTTAAAAGGCATGTATAAACAAAAGCCATCCCGACCTAAGTATGCCACTACTTGGGACCCCAAAACGGTATTAGACTATATCTCCAATTGGTATCCGAATAATGAAATTAATTTAATCCAGCTAACAAAAAAGCTATCAATATTATTGGCCTTATGCACTTCGCAAAGAGTACAAACATTATCTCTTATTAAAATCTCTAACATTAGTAAGACTCCTACAGGTATAAAAATCCTAATATCAGACATTATAAAAACCTCCGCAGCCAATCGAGAACAACCGGTACTCTGGCTACCTTACTTTTTAGACAATCCATGCATATGCCCAGCAAAAACCCTAGAAGATTATCTTTCAGTTACAGCCGGGTTGCGAACTGGCGATAGCGATAACCTATTTCTAAGCCACCAAAAACCTTTCAAAACAGTTTCTTCCCAAACCATAAGTAGGTGGATAAAGCAGGTTCTTGCAGAGAGCGGCATTGACGTTACCATATTTAGTGCTCATAGCACACGTCACGCCTCCACCTCAGCAGCGTCCTCTGCAGGAGTCTGCATTGACACCATAAGGAGGACAGCTGGCTGGTCTAGCTCGTCTTCGACATTTGCTAGATTTTATAACCGTCCAGTGATCGACTTAGGGACGTACGCAAGATCGGTCTTTGCTATTGATTAAAAAATAATATATTAATTCACGCTAATTATTAATTACTGATGAAAACGTTGCATTTTGATTATTCATAAGATATAAAAGTTTTTGTTTACAAATAAAAGTTTTTTATATTTATGTTTTTTATGTTTTTCTAACATATCTCTAAACATCTACCTGGTAAACTGTCTCTGAAGAATGAAGCGACGAACATATAATATAAGATCAAACGAACTTCTGGAAGTGAAGTTCGATCATTATTATATGAGTCGCTTCATTCGAAGATACAAAGTTCCCCCCCACCCAAACCCTAAAATAAAACTTTTATTGTATTAATATTCTCTAAACATGAATGAGTTGACTGCTCAACCGTTACTGTCACAAAGACAAAGCAAAAAAAAAAAAAAAAAAGTGGGTAATCGATTAAAAATCGATACTCTCAACGTGCGAATCCTGCCTTGTAGGTCAAAGGGACTACCTGGTAAACTGTATCTTCGAATGAAGCGACTCATATAATAATGATCGAACTTCACTTCCAGAAGTTCGTTTGATCTTATATTATTGCAGATGTGGTAGAGCAGGTGTTGGCGGAATGAATTGGGACCAAAACCGATGACTGCTTTGAGGTGGGAGGATTTGAGGGAGGTGTATTGCTCAGAAGTGGGGCATCATGGGCTAGAAACAGAATTTTTGGTAGACAGACAACGCGCTTCATATAATTGTAGTTATATGTACTCTTCTATTTAAAATTTAAATGGCTTTTGAGTGTTTGTAAAACTCCCGTGACACAAGAAATAAACAACTCAGTGCGAGAAACGTTTTAAAAATTAGACAATCAATACCATTTGCGGTTTACAAATATATGCATATTCAAAATACGTAATAATTAAATTTGCATATTCAACACATTTTAGTTGCATCCTCAGTTTCGCATTATCTAATATAATTTATTTATTGTAAATCCGTCTTCTGGCGTGGGAAATACATAAATATTACATAAAGATGCAAGCAATGATCTTGATATGTTCATCAATTATTAATTCGCAACGTTCAAACAAAAATACTTTTATTATTGTGTGTACTTTGAATAACCGGTTTAATATGTGATCGTTTTCCTGAGATTGTGTTTGAGATAAGCACAATTTACTGACATATATTTGCCTATAAGTCATCGAGAACAAATTTGTTATTTTTTCAGTATTATGTAAGTGTTTTATCAGTATTATGATTTACAGGGCTTTGTACCCAAAGGGTAAAAAGGAACACTATTACAAATGCTCCGTTGTCTGTATGTCTGTCTGTTTCCAGACTGAGTCTTATGAACATTAATGAAATTTTCACAGGTAATGTATTTCGGTTGCCGCTATAACTATTTATACAAATCAAGGGCAAGGAACGGTTGGTACGCTCATAAATGTGATGGACGTCATTTTTTTTCTAAAGACTATTTATTTTATACAGAACCCTCAGAGCCTCAAATCAGGAACACCCTTGACCGATTTTTATTGATTATTACGCATTTGATTATATTTAGCAGGTCTGTTCTGTTTTTAATTACAGGTTACCTACTTATTCCAGACTTAGTAAAAGATAATTAACCGATGCTTATGAAAAACTGTGCAAAACGCATAATAAATTAATTATGATAATACAACTAAAACATCATGTGATATTAACATTAACGTGTTTCATCATAATAAAATATTAATTAATAACATTAAATTAACAATTTAATTGGGACTTAAAGTCTGACCTATGCGAAAGCTAGACCACCTTCATAGCAACGTAATTTTTAAGTATGCAGAGGTTAATAACCTCACTTTTAATGACACATCGATTAAAACAAAATTAGTACCGTAATACTTAATTTCAAACTCAAAAATCGCACATCACTAAAATACTGCATTAAAACTATTAATACAAGAATCTCGAATAAAATAAGAAACGGTCAAGAGCGAGCGGGACTTGCTACACTCCGTATTCGGTTGTGTAAAATCTTTTTCCTTCCAAAGTGTAAAGAAAAATAAATGGGCTGTGTGAAAAATATTTTTAAGGGTAGTCAACACAAATTGATTTATCAAACAATAAAATTATGACTGTAACAATGGCAGATTAAATAATAAATAAATGCGGACAACATCACATACATTGTTCTGAACCCGAAGTAAGTAGCTAAAGCACTTGTGTTATGGAATTCAGATACAGCGAAGCTACCATAAACACGCAGACCCGAGACAATGTAGAAATGACAATTTTTACATTGACCCGCCCGGGGATCGTACCCGGGACCTCAGAGCTAGCGATACCTTGAAACCGGTGTGCGTACGCCACTCGACCAAGGAGGTCGTCATAGATTAACCTAGATCTCTATTTTCAGTAAAGGTATTTGTTGTTATAGCTGTAACGAAAATAATCTCGGTTCATGAGATACAGCCTGGTGACAGATGGGCAGACAGATAGCGACAACTCAGAATTTAGATTCCGTTTTACCATTTATGAACGGAACCCCAAAAATGGTTATAGTTATATCGAAGTCGAATAATTAAAGCAAAACATGTAGCCGTCGAAACTCAATTAATGTATCTACTTTAACAGTTTAATTTTATTACATAATTTATGTACATAACTGTAAGTGGAGTTTTCATTAGTGCGGTTAGGGTATGCGCACACTATCAACGGAGAATCAACCGACAAATGTAATTTATGGGAACATTTTATTTAAATTCTAAACAGCCGATCATCTTTAGTTTATGGTGCGGTTTGAACCTGTACTAAAACCTCTTTAGACACAACTAACGCTGATGTGTAAGCGAGATGCTTATATGAATTGTAGCTCACTATCTCTCTCCTACAACACAAAAATCTTTGCTCTAAGATCTCATGGTACAGGGTCCGATCTTTATAGCAAACGATTTTAATGCTGATTACAAATTAATTCTAGAAACTCGGATTAGTAATTTGTTAAAAATTAATTTAGTTAAACTGATTGATTGGTGAATTTGTTTCTCAGATAGAGTATAGTACTGTTATCGGTATTTTTTAATTGATCCAATGCAGTCTAGGCGGTCGATATTATGATAATAGTGTGAAAATTAGCTTGATAGATTTCGAGATGAACAAAATATTATAGCCAACTAGCTGTTGCCCGCGACTTCGTCCACGTAGTTAGAATTTTCCCCGTTTAAGCGCAAAAATGTGTTTTTTTACGACCTCACATTAGAAACCTCAAAAATTGTAGCCTATGTGTTATTCTGATGTAAAAGCTATATTGTGGTAAAGTTTCATTCAAATCCATTCAATAGTTTTTACGTGAAAGAGTAACAAACATCCATACTTACAAACTTTCGCCTTTATAATAGTAGTAGGATAGGACAAGTCAGTTAGGTATTCAATTAAAAGAACACTTTTCCCTTTTTTGACTTTTTCTTTACCGAGCCAAGATTCAAACATAATGGTAACTATGGTCAACGCAATATGTGATCTTCTACAATCTATTTATTAGATTTATTCACCTCTGTACCATACCTACCTCCAAATGTAGCATATCTTTAAAATAATACCAGCTATATGGTCCACTGCTAGGCACAGGCCTCTTCCCGTATAGTGAATGTTTTACGCATCATCACCGAATCATCATACGATCATTTTGGAAGTCTGGTTTCTCTCCGAAAACGAAACCTCTCTTTTAAGTAACATTCGAAAAATTACTAGAACAAAAATTATGCAATTCAGACAGATAATTAGATAATCCTTTGCATAAATTATACACCTAACTGATGATGAGCACGTTTAGTGCAATAATTTATCAAACACTTTCAAAACAGTTGAGAAATCGTGACGCTAGAAAAAATGTGAGACTACCTTTATACTAACAATAAACGAATCACCGGCTAATTTGTACTCATTATAGTTTTTAGAATTCCGCACCCAATGGGTCAAAACGAACCTTACTAAGCTGTCTTTCTGTCCGTCTGTCACAAGGCTATCTCGGGAACTGTGATGAAAAAGATTGATTTTCTTACAGCTATATAAACAATAATTTAACATAAAATGAAGGTTAAGCAACGTTTACTACGGCCACAAATATGATGGGTGATCATTTTACTTTGCATATTTGTACAGAGTCAGTGTTGCAAGTCCGAAGCGCACTTAACCGATTATTCTTTAATTCAAATTCGATATTGGCTTAAAAACGTAACGGTTGCGACCGGAAATAGAGTTTTTTAAAGACATCCTTTTAGTGAACTTCTAAATATAAAGCAACAACGAATGATCTCATTATTAACGCTACATTGATCTTATAAAAAATATAAACTGGTCGTATGCTTAATGAGGTAAAATAGTTTGTCGTAAAGTATTTCTAAGGAGAGTTTATATCGTTTCGTCTATCTATGGTTTTTTTTATTTCTTAATCATAATTGGTAGTTATGCCAATGAGTGCAAACAGCATGAGGTCTAAGTTTGATATAGAAGCAGTGATATTTCAACTAAAACAATATTTTTGATTGAAAAAAAAAGTTTTTTGTTAAATTACAAAGTAGATACATTAGTGACACGATTAGTTTTATAACTACTCTGTTGCTATTCATTATATCATTATCTTTCCTTAATTAATGGGCTGCCAAACACTGAAAGAGCCTTTCAAATCGGTCCAGTAGTTGCTTAGATTAGCACGTTGATACGAACAAACTCAGCCTGCTGAGGGCTTTCTGCCAGATGCGTAAACCGGCCTATCTCTGCTACAACTGACAACTTTCAAAAAGCCATAAGATCAGCTAATCAAAATAATTAATATAAGAATTTACAACACGGAATACAACTAACTATCTGACTTTACATTAAGGTAGCTCGCTATTAACTTAGACCAGCCCCCATGACAAAGGAGGGCATGGAGTAAATTTGAATATTTCACGCATTTAGTTGGCGACGCGTGGCGGCCACCGGATACGCAAATGCCTCATTCGAAGCTCGAGAATGCAACGGACACTCAAGGTTCTAATTTCAAGGGATTTATGGAGTCCAAACTATATTTATTGTCCTTGGTAATGTTGGTAGTATTTTGTATATTCATTGTTCCGCGTGAATGAAACGGAATAAACTTGTTGTAAAATGGTATTAAAGGTTTGATCTTCGATTCTTCTTTTTGATTGTTATGGTCAGTTGCTGACTATTTGGCGCTTTTGTCTTTGGTGACTGATGGTCTAGTCGTAATAAATCGAAATTGATTTTAAATTGATTCAAAATTGTATATTTTAATTTCTGTACTTTTTAATTAGGCTTTTTAAGCCAGTACTATACTTACCATTTCTTTAATAATGATACCAAGCAATGCATAAGAAACAAAATACAAGAGTATTCTTAAACTAAAAAACACACAAGTCACGATGACCAACTAACCCAAAAAAGCCGAACCAGCCCTGTCAAACGTGGTACCCGTAAAATTACTAATAGGGGTATAAATTACCCCTTGATCGCGGGACACAAAACTAACACCTGCCACCGAATAATACAATAATTAGAACTCGCTCCGGTTGATGTTTCCATTATTTTGAGCTATAAATTTTTATTTTTATTCGGCCCGGAACTGGGGCTGCATTTGTTTTATTGCATATAGTTGTTAGTAATTATTTACCTCATTTTGTTGTACTGTGGAATCGCATTTGAGGGTTATATTTCGTTTCGTTAATCTAGCAGATGTTTGGTGTATTTATTGAATTATTAATTAAGAAAAAGCTTGTTGCTTGTATGAGTGTTTTGGACTAAAAAGCTCGTAATAGACTATTTATAAGTAGTTTATTTAACTTTACAATCAAACATGGAAAAAAGCATACCTAATAAGGTTGGCTGTTTGTTGCTTCTTTTCGGGATTTAGTTTCCCGTTCAACGCGTTCCTGAATGATATCTGCTCAAAAGAAAAAGAAAAAGCAGTATTAGACGACAGAATTTTCATGAATATTTATTTATTTATTTATGGAAGACTTACAGCAGGAAGACAACAGAAAGTCGATTAGAAGTCCTCAATACATTGTGTTAATTACGAGTAATCTAAGAAGTCAATCTATGCTAACTTCCCGAGAGACAAAAATGAAGCTAACTAATTCCCTACAACTGAAGATTGAGGATCGCATATTTGGTACCCTTTTACCAATCCTATACCGAATATGACTCAAGTAAATGTAGCAACCAAATTATCACTCGAAACACGGAACAACAGCCAGTGTAGCTTGCAAATACAATTACGTGCACAATTTAAATTTATTACCATCTTAAACACAGGGGTACGCGAACGAACCTAGCTTTACTGTGACACTAAATTAATACCTACAGAAGACCTTTTGTTGATTAGTTACCTCTGTCGTAATATAACGAAAATAAATATATTGTTGAAATGTTTAAATAGTCTCCCAATCTTTTCCTCATGACTACTTCTATACAATTTTTTTTGCAAGACAATCAGAAAGTGCAAAAATATCTGAGCGTTCCAAAAAATACTTGAATGAAAATAAAATAATATTGTGGTGTGTTCTTATTATTTTGTGTGGACATACATTATCAATGATTTTAGAAATAAAACGATGAGAAAATTGATTAATATTATATTATGTTCTGCAGATAATATAATGCTTAAAGATCACTGCAGTTAATTGTTACATATAAACTAACAATGGCATGTTTTTCACTTTAAACCATAGCCCAGTCCATATCCAAATCAGTACTCGCGCAGGATTAACATTTTCTAATCAGTCAGAGGAATGAATCTAGATACATAACTCGTGGAAATACAAGGATCTTCCTCTTATAATAAATAATAACCATCTTCCTTGTACAGCTAAATTACAAGGAAATAATTAACCGCTATCCAGCCGTGGGACAAATCGAAATCTAATCGTACGAAGTAAGCCTTCTTAACACTAACTTAGTGTTAAAATATTCTATTCGTGTATTAAGACTGGCATGGAGACATGAGGCGCCACCTATCAGAACCTCTACCATGATCTCGTAAAATAAAACACATGCCATTGTGAGACAGAGATAGCGCGCTATAACGCTGCTAGTGTTGTCTCCCTTCCATACCTACACTTGTCTTGCTTTAGGAGATTATGGTGACTGCATTCGTCAGCCATGAAAACTTGCATAGCATTTGTATCAGATGCTAAGCACATACATTATGCTTATGTATTGTAATTGCTGGCGGCCTATAGTTTTGATTAGATCAGCCTTGTAAAGTGTTTCCAGGTCCTACTGGGTGGGATTTTCATTTTCTTTTCTATTTTGTGTTTTCTTTATAATAGGCACTGGTATTTTGTGACATGGCATGGTCTCTATTTAGGCTAATATTGATGTTGGAGACATGAAAACGGTAATGCTTTGAAAATAAATTTGACTGCACGGATAGCCGAGTGGTGTAGTTCATCAAACGAATCCAAGTGATCCACACATGCTTGTTCTGAGTCTGGGTGTATTTGAGTATGTGACTTGAATATTTGTCAAAACCGACGTTTATCAGAAAAACACTGTATTTTCAAAACTAGCTGTAAGTTTAGTTGTAAGAACAGCCTCCGCTATCCGGATAACACGGAAGCTTAAAAATATTATGATCACGTCCACAATTTTTTTACGAGAAGGACAACTTACAACTGGTCAAAAATAAACAAAATCATTTCGTCTAGCATACCCAGATGTGAACGAAGAAATTCTTTAACAATAACCTTACTAATTCACACTTGGTAAATTAAATTAACTCAGAAAATCGACTCCAGTCTGATCGGCCGGTCATTGTAGGGCTGCCACGTGGTGTATCATCTTATCTAAACTATCATATAAAACTTAGAAAATTAAAATGTATGTTTGATATTCTCGATGATTTCTATCTCAAATAATTGTCTTATATTATTTGAATAAAGAGTAATAAAAAGTTTTTATATAGATTGGTTAGAGATTATTCCTATTCTTTGAGTGACTGTCCGTCTGTCTAAGCACTAAAGGCAAAACCATAAAAAACAGCGATCAAAACTAGAAAATGAACAACTCCATTACTTCTAGATTGACCTCTAATAAAAAGATTCAGTTCATTCTGACTTGCGGCAAGATTTGCGTTACTTAAAACTTCTTGCATCTATTTCAACCAAATTCCACTCCATACTTATTCACACCGGTAGCCGGTAGCCGACCCCAACATAGTTGAGAAAAGGCTAGGCCGATGACTTATTCACACCTGACATCAAACTCTCTGATATCTAAGCCTCAATATACAAACGACGTTGTACGTTTGCGTAGTAGCTAAAGGTTGTCAAACATAACAAACCTGACCTTTTCGGAAAAGCGTCCTATTGAACATCCTGGTTTGAGAGCGGAGCGAGGGGCCTTGGCAATTCGCGGACCTAAATTATATCGATCTCTTTAAAAGAACCAGTTTCTATAATGCCCTTTCGCTTTCTAATTACTTTATAATTGAATTTAGGATCTTGTAATAAATTGTATTTGTGATTTATATTTTTGTTAGCTGATGTTGCTAGATAAATTAGTATTAAAGAACAATATCTGTTTGTTCGTATTGAAGTGACTATTAAACTCCATTTGTGACTTGTTTTTATGGTTCCGTATATGAAGGGTAAAAGGGGACTGTATTGCTGAGTGATTGTCCGCAGTCTGTTCGTCGGTCTATCTATCCATCCGTCACCGTGTTAGCTAGACAGTTGTTACTTTAAAATATGACGTATTTCTGCTGATCAACAACAAATACTAAAAACAAAGATCCAGATTAAGCAATGGTTCTGCAGCCTGTTTCGTCCCAGTACTGGCCTTGCCCAAATCTTTCTATAATAATATCATCCCCCACCCAAGCAATCCAGCTGATCTGTTCGTCAGTTAGCTTATATCAAAGGCATTTATTATTAGAAAATTTAGACACAAAATTTAATATTGATATCCCACAGACTACCAGTCAACTACACATACTCGTGTCAATAATAACAATATTCCCCTATAGCTACTTTTCAAAAGTCATTTGTGACAACCCTAAATTCAACTGTTTGCTTGCTCATTACTGCTTGCGCTCGCGCACCGTAACGGTAGGGTTGGTCTAGCCCCCTTATTATACCAACCATTTACCTTTAATCGATTTTGAACCCTATGCTTAGGTCATAGAGTAGAAATTTGTTTGGGAGCAGTTATCTAACTTTTTATTTCATGTAACAATTGGTTTAAGGATTCCTTAAGTGGAGATATTGTAGAAAAGGTTTGTTTCTTTGTCTGTTTGCCTGTTTGGTACTGACCGCATGTAATTGAAAGCAATCATGCTCTAATCTGGTTATCAAGACTACTCAATCGGGTTTTTCTGTTTGATCTATGGATCGAACAAAACGATTAATTGACCTTATTTTTGTGTTGTGTGTTATTCATATTTAGTGATAATGTGAGCAGACCAAAATTTTTTTCGTATCGGGTACTGTACGTATGTCACAGAACCAAACACTGTGCTATCATTGCAATAAAATTTTAAATTCTTATGGTAATTGTATGCCTTAATTGTGCGGTGTAAGCATATCTTGAGTGATGTATCAATTTAGCACTAACCATACATTACTTCTATCTTCATCTTAAATTTATATTATTTTAATCTCTGATCTATGTATTAACATTACGACACATTACAATATTTTTCATCTATTTCTTATCCAAAATAATAATACTATCTCCACTTAAATTCCTACCTCAATAAAGCAATTTAAATATCGCATAATTCAAACTCAAAGACGAAGACGGACTTAACATTTCTTTGACAACCCTACCTTTTTCACATCACGCAAAAACCTCCCTTAACGCCACAGTATAAGGTTGTTTTTCACTTGATGCGGTCATAGGTCAAGTTCTGCTTGACTTACTGCCAGGACTGACCACAAGTTTATTGTCTTAGTTTTTATCTAAGGGGTATTTCGGACGGAAGTGACGTATCGTTGGGTTTTATTATACTTTATTGTCCGTCTGTCCGTCATGTGGATATTCGATATGAATATGTTTTTAACAATGAAAGTAGGAAGTTGGAGATAAAGTATCATTAGATTGTGTAAGTACTTTGATTAGCAGAGTGACAGTTTATAAGGTTATTGGTTTGATTTCAATATTAAGTTAATAAGTTATAGAGATTATCTATACTAATATATAAAGCTGAAGAGTTTGTTTGTTTGTTTGTTTGAACGCGCTAATCTCAGGAACTACTGGTCCAAATTGAAAAATTATTTGTGTTCAATAGACCATTCATCGAGGAAGGCTTTTAGCTATGAACCATCACGCTGCGACTAATAGGAGCTAAGATATAATGGAAAATGTGAAAAAAAAGCCGGGCAGGTATATGTAAATCATAACTTATATCTTCTACCCACGGGGACGAAGTCGCGGGCAACAGCTAGTTTTTAATATGATCATGACGTTCAAAACTAACAGTTCCTTATACATATTAAGTGACTTCCAGAAAAATAAGTAAACTTGATACAATTGTTAGATGCGTAATTTGTAGATACAATTCAAGTCACAAGCGGAAAACAAAAGTTGTCCTTTGGAAAATCGAATAGGTATACGCTATTTTTATGTTTATCTTTTTTTCTTTTTAAGGGTTACATTAAGTTATCCAATTACTCAATGATTCAAATTGATTCAATATCAAAGTGAAGAGGTCTTAGCCCTACAGTAGAACATTTACAGGCTGCGATCATATTTTTTTTCTATATGTCATAACCTCTTTAATCTGTTATCAAGCCGCATTCACACTTGAATCATCTCCAATCCGTATAATCCCAACCATTATACCCATTCAGCAAAGTTTTTACGAACAATTTTCAAGTGTTTTTTGCTGATAATTATAATAGCGAGCCTAATTGGCTACCTTTGGAGTTATAGTTCAAGGCTGAACTTATTAAGTTGATGACCAGTAGCTGTGGATAACAAAAAGTCTGCACAAGGATTATAACCTTTTTGGATTTAAGTACAAATTGTCAGCTTCGCACTCAGACCTTGAATCTTCTGTATGGGGTTCAAGGTACATGCACTAGTATCGGAATACTTAGAATATTAAATTATTTGTTTGGCTATAAATATTTTATATCTCAATTCGAGTCTGGATAAGGCTCGGACAGGACCGTAGAATTGCCCTATAGGCAGGCCTATGCCCAGCAGTGGGAGGACAAAGACTGTGGACAAAGATGATGAGGATATATTTTATAACTAGCTCTTGCCCACGGCTTCGCCCACCTGGATATCAGATATAGCTGCAAAAGAATTACCTTGCTTTAACACAGTTAGATACAAGCCTATGTGTGAATCTAAAGTGACAGCTATCTTCATACAAATTTCATCGAAATCGGTCTAGCTGTTTAAGCAATAAGGGGCTACGTGACTGCTTATTTTCTAAGAAGTGTATGTATTTAAATTACTTTGAAGATAAACAACACAACATGATTTCAGAATGACACATAGAAAAGTTTTTAATACGGCCATAAGGGGCAAAGTTTAGCAACAAAATATTAAAGCAATAAAATTTAAAGTGCACTAACCTTAGAGGTCAATAAACGTTAAATTTCGGCGGGCATTCAAAATTACACATTTAGCTCGCTCTACTTACTCTGTGGTTAATTGTTTTATATGTCTAAGACATGCGTTTTGCGTAAAAGACACGCAACAATATCATAATTTTTATATTGTACTGCGTAATAATGACCCATGTACAGGCATAGGAGCAATTGAAGCCATATTTTTCCAGTTGTGTGAGCAGGACGCAGCTATGCACATTGTATAGCCCTATCTCGCTCTCGCAATTAGACGAGTTCTTGGTTTAGCTCTTGGTACGAGCTTTATATAGATGTTGCGTATTGTAATATGCTATATTCTGGTCCAATGTGTTTTTAATTGTAGTGCAATCTATGGATTTCAATATAAAAATGTAGGACAACTTATAGGACGGAAATAAGCAACTTTAAAGGTATTAGGCAAAGGTCTTGTATAGAAATAATACTATGACAGACCACATTTCTTTTATTTCTTTCTTTTGTCTACGGTCACGAGGAGCACGTGGCTGGGCTATAACTGCATAAGTGAATCGATCACAGGTTAAGCTACGTTTGACGCAGTTGATCCGTAGATGGGTGACCATCTTTTTCATAATATGTTTCGGAAATCACGTTAAATTGTGGGTCCCGGCTGTTATTTATTCACCTTTGACAGTCGTTATAGATAGTCAGAAGCTTGAAAGTCTGACGACCAGTCTAACTAAGGGGTATCGCGCAGTATGGAATTTCACCATTTTGTCCCGGAGCCACATTTCAGTCACATGCCATTCGTGGATCACACAAACGCTCGTCCTACGCGGTTAGCCTGATAGTTTCGTTTGCAACCTGTCTTTGACCTGTCAATTCCATTCTTTCAACGTTTTCTATCAACAGTACTAATAGTCGAAATAACACTCCGCTAAAGAAGCTGCTCTACAAAACCACCATTAACAAAATGGCCTTATGATATTAAAGTCAAGTGCACATAACATATTGCTTTGGTAGAAACTATAGAGTAACCCAGATGATTTGCTTTCTAAATAACAAACAAACGCGATTCGTTTGCATATTAATAAGGTTATAAATTAAGTATTGGTTGGCAACAGTTTCGTGTTAAACCCGCTCACTAAAACTTATGTAAGTCGTTGCATCAGATATTTGGGTGCTTCTTCTTTCAATAGCTGTGTGAATCGTGTATTATTACTTCGTGTATGTAGGCTATAAAAATGTAGTTTCCGCAGATCTTGAAACTTAGACTATAAAGTTGAATATTTGAATGTAATATCTCTCTTGACGGTAATAGTCTCCAGGGTACAGTTATTAATTAGTCTGATTCAATTCTTTTTTCATTAACCGACCTACAAGAAATCACTTAGATGCCTGTTTTTTTTACTCATACAAAAATCATTTCTTCCTTAAATCAGTACAGCGTCTAGGTGTCGAATTTAAAATTTAAAACCACTATTCAGAAAAGAACAAATTGTCAACTTCAGTCTGTGAAGTCAACCTCCTTGAAAGCAACCTCAACACTTCAGTAGTCAGTGGCTAGGCAGAAAACCAGTGGGAGCCGTTACTTATCTTACCCCATCGCTAATCATGAACATTTATATAACTCATGAATATTCATACACCATCCCCTTACAACTCATTATATCATAAATTCGTTTATAAAGAACCATCCATCATTAACTGATAACGATTGACTTTGTTGTGGTCTTCAAACTTAGTAAGTATTAATTGACGTTAGTCTCCAAAAGGGGTGGAGAAAATGATTAATTTATAGCTTTTTTCCTGTCAATAACCCTTATATAAGAAGCCATCAAAAAGCAAGAAGAATACCTATTTTTTTTTTCGCAGTCTTCGGTGACTCATACCTGGGCAACGTTTTGATCTAAATCTTTCCTCGATTTAATATCCCGAAGAAAGCCTCGCGTCGAGGATCTAAGTCGTTCCGCCTTCGCCAGTACTCCAGTTACTTCAAAATCATAACGCAATTGCGCCGTTACAGCAAGACTCATAAGGAAATAATAAAAATCTACAACTAAACATAAAAAAATAACTATAAAATATTTTTATAGCACCTAAACCAACATAATTACGAGCACTACCTAAGTCGCTTTGACTGGCTTCTCAAATTTCATTAATAAAAGGATATAATAAAAACCACATTAATCGAAGGAAATAAAAATAATGCAAATAAAGTATTTAGTAATATTATATTGCAATCTGTGCCGTAACTTGAGCCTATGTCCAGCGATGGACCTCGATAGGCTATGTGATTGATTAATATTGTAAACTTGAAACAATACCATAGGTTATTCCTAACGCTAAAACATCCCACTGGACAGAAAGTCATTATACTTGTCGAAAACAATCTATGAGGAAGAAAATTTATACTCATCATCACCAACTTTTCCCAACTAAGTAGGGGTCGGCTTCCAGTCTAAACTGAAGCTGGTAAGTACTAGTATTTAACAAGGAGCAACTGCCTGTCTGGACCTCCTCAACCCAGTTACCTAGGCAACGCGATACTCCTTGGTAAAACTAGTTGCCAGACTTTCTAGCTTCTGCCTACCCGACAAAGACGTGTAAGAAACTGCCGGGAAAACTATTTATAACTAATACACAAAACAATAAAAATGAAACATCTTACCACTCTAACGCTTACTCATTGTTAAAACAACAAACTTCCATCTTATAACTAGTGTACTTGACCGAGGGGTCAAGATAAGAACAATTTGGAAACATTATAAAACATTACACTTCAGTTATAAAGTAATTTTTTGCCACCTTTTGTATTTTAATTCACATATGATTATTACGACCGACATTGAAAGAGGTTACTACATACTTCCTGATAGAATGTGCTAGAAAAACCTACTTGGTTGAAACCCTAAATATTTGAAAAAGCGGAAAACCTTTGGTCGTATCTATGTAATTTTTAAAGGACTTTTATCACACTACAAGTTAAATACCTCCTTTCCATGCCTCCAACGTTCTTTCTATTTTATTTTTTTAGTCGTAAGTCGTGATGTGTTGGTTTCTATAAAGTCCAGTTCACAGCACTAACTCCACTTTGATTGCCTCAGATGTCTTTTGGCACACAGAGGGCGCTATGTTTCTGCGCTTAGGCTGTTCATATTTTGTTTTCAATATAAGACTGCTTGCATCTTTAATCAATGGAGTACTAAAATATATTTTTAAATGTATGTCCATATTATCTTCAAACGCAACGCAACAAAAAGCAACTTTAAACTGGCAATTCAGAAAAAACTATTAGAAATAACATTTTCTCTATACATCCCAAAACCCATGTTAATTTCAAAGGAATACTATCATTTGATGTAATGAATGGTTTTGTCAGCCGTCACTCGTATAAGGCATCGGGCATTTCTCCTGAGGTTGGCGCATGCGCTCACGCTCCGGAACGGCGCGCGTCACGCTACCAGTACACCACGCCCGTCGCGTGCGCACACGCACACATGCATACCCTTGTGTTGTGTGGTCATATGGTCTCTGACTAATCGATAAATTCGTTTTTTCTGGAACATTCTTGTTCTTAAATAATATATTTTTTATTGTTTTTACGTGGAGAGTATGTGCTGTTTTTTTCTGCTTCCTAACTCATTATTAGATAGACTTCATTATTAGATATTTATCGGCAATTGTCACACATAACAACAATATTGTTACTCATATTAAAAACACGGTAGTTTTAAATGTATTTATTACTCCATCTTTACTTGAACCTTAGATAGTCATTTAGTTTTCCTTAACGCACACATGCACACAAATAACAAAAACGCTTGTGTGCTTTTCGTGTTGTAACTGTGTTTAATTGGTTTTGGGGACCCGTACCTGGTAATTATTTGTAATTTCTGACGTTAAGTATCTAATCAGCTTTCTTCATTCATTCCGCTTTTAAAGGTTAGCTCAATAGTTTTAATTATAAAGATGTGGGGTAGATAGCGAAAAAAAGAGATCTAAGTTAATTGATTATGGAGTGTAGACTTTTCTTATCTTTGAAGATGCATTGCCCTGTCTTTAAATGTTTTAAATAGTAGTTTCTTGTTCCTATTTTTATTGGTCATGCATCAATGTCTTTGTGAAAAGAAACTCGGATTAAACTGTATTAAGCTTTCGACATGACAGCTTTTTTAAGGCTTAATGAACTGAAGTCGTTAGCTTTCTTATTTTATTATTTACAATTATGTTTTTCCTAACAACCTTTGCCTTAAAAACCCTTGTTATTATTGAAACTACCGTTTTAATACTTAATAAATGAAATTCATAAAACTCAATTTGAAATAGTTTTATTCACGCAGATAATAATATAAAACACTCTACTCTTGTAAATAAATTATTTAACTTAAAGACCGCGAAATCATTTTTTTGCGCTGGCAATTAAGTAAATTGATAGTGACCTTTATTTTGATGTCTGTAAACACTTGTTCAGTCGTACGCCTATTATTGACAGTGTTGTTTTTTAGAGGTCCGCACCCAATGAATTAAAACTGTCTGTTTGTCCGTTTATGAACAGGCTATATCATGAACCATGATAGCACCATGAAAATAGATTTTAAATTTTCATAGATGTCCTTTTTTGTTGCTTCTTTAACAAAAAATAATGAAAATGAAAGTCTAGAGGTCTGACCATTTTGCCGAGGTTTGATTTTCTTAAGCTTGTTTCTACGGAACCCTGTGTGTCTAGAGTCTGATTCGTATTTGACTGTTTTCTTAAGTCTTTAATGAACTCGAAGAGTTGTTGAATCAAATGTCACTTTTAAAGTTTATGTCGAATGTTTTTATGCAATATACACATCAAGGAATGGCATATGCGTGAATTGTGAATGGCTTTCGAACAATTAGGCATATAATTAATCATATTTTACGATCAATTTTAATGTACTTTAATCTATTACATTCCCTTGCCTAATTAACTTTGTATTTAATTATAACTTGAGTAAGTTACAAAACAATTCATTCTCTTTTTCTTAATGTTTGCTTGATTTTTATCTTTTGCCTACTAGATAAAAGAAATGCATTAATAATAAACATTATGCATCAGAAGTCGCAGAGGGCAGTTACATTTTTTTCAAGAAATCTATGCCTGTTATAGATTTCTATTAAAAAAATACATATATCTAACCATGCTTATCCACAGATAGAAAAGTCGACTATTTACTGGATTCCCTCAAGGCACCACACTGGGCACAGATTTAACTAAAGCATTCGACACGTATAACATACATCTAATATTACAAAAATAGTATATTTAGCATCGTTATACCATCATTAGCTAAAAATAAACCTTCACATCAATCAAATATGATACCAAATTCACACAAGAAAAGATAATTACACGAAATTTGATCTCCTTTAAATGAGTTTTTTCATTATGCTGGGTGGTCATCAGGCAAAGGAACTGAATTAAATAAGCTTGCTTACACCTCGCCTCGCCAGATAAGTGATAAATCATTTTGAACTTTCGATTGTTTATTTATAGAGTGTATACTTAATTTGTTCTTATTTGAATGATGGGATTTTGAAATCAAGAATGTAATAATCCGAATATGCTTTTTTAAATCCTACTGCAAAATCGATTCTTATAATGATCTTGGATTTCTTTAAACATGTTATTATAAATTTTTATCACACCTGATTTTAATATGATCGTGTTTTAAACAATTGATTGCGTGTTCAATAAAATTACATGTAATTTAAATAAACAAACATATTTGTTTAAACATTTCGTTGAAAGAAACGTAATGAACCCGTTTAAACTATATCAGACCGGCAGTTACAAAATTTTATTAGTTTTGCTAATTACAACACTCATTGTGGTACTTCCAATGAAACTTGAACTCTAGTGACTAGTGATAAAGCTCATTATTGGAGAATAGTACATGGTAATTATGAGAGCACATACCTTTTATTAAAATACCTGATTGTTGCAGTCTTTGATGTGAATGCTTGAATGAATGAACTTGTTTTAAATTAATAAGAGTTTATTCTATATCATTATTTGTATTATCATGTGTAGTAATGATTCGATTTGATTTTATCTTCCCAGGGTTTTTGATTGTGGGTGAATTAATTATGCTGTATGTAACTTCGGTTGTTATTATGTAGGCAACGTTGAAACAATCAACGTAATTAGTAATGTTCGTTGCTTTAAATGTCGACAAATTATTGTTTAATTCTGGGTCTTTGCTGTCAACATCTTTATCGTTTTGTTTTTGTGAATGGTTTGTTATGACTTTGAATGGGAAATCTTGTATCCGACTATCAATCCATCTTGGATTTTTATATCAGATCACTTTCTTTAGATTAGCCACTCTAGGAATATGTTCTAAATGCCCACGTCATATAGTCCTCCATATCTCTATTAATCACCTTTAAGAAGCACAGAATCCCTTATTTTATTATGAACTACATAATCAACTTCAAATTTTATCTGTTTGAATTCCGTAACTACATTCAAAACCTCATTCTCTCCAACACCAACTTCACGATCACCATCACCAAAACACACATCCACATAAAAATCTTTTATTCCAACTTATTCGTAGGTCAAGCTACAAAGTCTCGTATATCAAAGTACCCCACCGGAACGGGCAAACCACCGTCACCACACATAGGTTACATTACCATACATGACCATTCTTCCAGGACCTCTCCATAACTTTTGTTTGTTCGGACAATGTTTGGGTGTAAGAGGTCTTTGTATGCTGGGTGTTATATGCACGTGTTATCTATTAAGAGATAGAAAAGGATGTTGCGTGGTCATTTGTTTGTGATGGTAGCCTCAGGCTTTTATTACACTTATTACTTAAATTGAATTAAAGTTGATTGTTTGTTTTAAATGGTGGAAAAAGGGGTGAAGGGGGAAGCTTTTGGCTAGAAATATTGGTAGTTAAAACCTGCAAAATGGGTACCTGGTGGACTTGCCATTGAAGTTATTTAAAAATGATGGTATTCGGTTGAATTTGGTGTAAGTCGATCAGAGTGTGACTCGAATTCGAGAGGTGAGTTAGAAGAAAGACCTAATAATTAAACGATAATGTTATATACTTCTGACTTTGATGCACACGTAACATTTACTTAATTTTATTCTCAACCAAATATAACAAAA
The DNA here is from genome assembly GCF_003590095.1 of Trichoplusia ni. Classification (NCBI taxonomy): domain Eukaryota; kingdom Metazoa; phylum Arthropoda; class Insecta; order Lepidoptera; family Noctuidae; genus Trichoplusia; species Trichoplusia ni. The sequence continues at coordinate 10,321,559 of NC_039489.1, read as the reverse complement.
AGCGTTATAGCCCGCGCCTCGATTCTGCTATTTACAATGGCCAATGAATTAATGGCAATTGGATTAAATTTGAAACTATTCATATTCTACCTAAAACCAAGAACAGCAAAGCGTCTTTAACCTAACCAAATCAAAAGCGAAACTATAAGATAGAATAATCGTGAGTTAATCGTAAACTAAATAACATTTAAATCATTTAGCTACCAAATACCGGTTATACTTGAAAAATAATTGATTTTTAATTTGGTTTTCACTTCGAATTAACAACGGACATCTCTACTTACCTCGTAAATGATAAAAAGCGTAATGATACACTAATTGAGCTAACCTCAGCGAGTCCATCAAATAAAGGAAGTCGTAAACAATTTTAATTAATATTATATTTGCTTGTTATACGGGATTTCCTATTGTATTTATTCTAGAAATCTTCGAAACTTCTCACAAGGCACGTAGAAACTATTTCGTAAGAATTTTTGTTTTATTTCTGTTGAATTTAATAATAAGTTTTTGTGGATATTTAAGATGCATGTTATTAATTTGGTGGAGATTACATAACTAAATACTCATCAAGATTTTTTCACCGCGTTGAGTTCCTAAAAATACCAACGTATTTATACACTATATTTTTAAACCAATTGCTACCGTACTGTCGATACAACCTGATGTGTGATAAAACCTTAACCCGCCGCTTCTGACGAGTTTCTTCACACCTTTGAAAAATTAAAAACTGATATACTCGAAATGATAACATTAAACTTACCTATAACTACAATGCAACTCGCACTTGACCAGACTTGTGACTCTTCCAAAGAGTTGATATTTTCTTTCTTAAGTTTCACTTAAACCGCAAATCAATTTACTTACACACCGCTTATAAATTCATAACACAGCTATTTAGCTTGATACCCTATGATCAAAAGCCCATTAGAGCAACATCAGCCGTTTCAAATGTATCTACTTCAGTAAATAGTGAACTAAGTACTAATGTCAGAGATAAACACAATTTGTCATAGCTATGCACTTGTATAGACACATTATGGTATTCCATTTAGGACGAGAATAATTTAAGTTAGGTTAGGGGCCTTGCAAACTTGGCGGTGGAGGAATGTCGGCGAAAATTTGTTAGAACTAGAAAATAATACTTTATTATTATGTACCTAGTGGTTGTATTTCAGTAACTCTTTCGATTGTTAGAAACTTGGTAATAGCGATCAGAGTTTATAAACGATATGGAATAAAAGAAGTGTCAAGAATAGCTGGCCATCTTTCTTGGAAATTGGAAAGGCTAAGAGACAGGTCGCACGATCTGGAAGACTTTAAACTTTTTTCCCATGGATCCATGCAGGCATGGTATCAAACTTTAGAATATACGTATATTAAAATATGATGTTCGGATTGATGCCGAAAACTAACCCTTAAAAGTAAAGTAAACAAAATGCCGGGATGCGAAAAATAACTTAAAGGTAATAAATGTTACATGTGTGTGCAGTTATTTGCCAATTATTTCGCAGTTGTCTAAATCCCAGCCTGAGCAGCAAGTACTCTTTACTTGCACAGCCTGCGGCCGCCCTAACGCTAAACAAACATAGGATCCTTGATATTTATTGGCATTGCCTCACATCCGCCGCTAAAATTCTTATAATACAGCCATCGAGTCTGATTCATCGATTGAGCAAGTATTACGGTGTTTACTTGTTAAGGCAAAGATTATTATCGGGGAAATTAATTTATCTCATTGGTTTGCAATTTTGTTGCTTCCCTGTTTTTGCTTTAAGAAGAAGTCTACTGGTTGGGTTTTTATACTTATGTAGAATCACAAAATAATCTATACTAATATATAAAGCTGAAGAGTTTGTTTGTTTGTTTGAACGCGCTAATCTCAGGAACTACTGATCCAAATTGAAAAATTCTTTTTGTTTTGAATAGTCCATTCATCGAGGAAGGCTTTAGGCTATGAACCATCACGCTGCAACTAATAGGAGCGAAGATACAATGGAAAATGTGAAAAAAACAGGGCAGGTATAAATCATAACTTATATCTTCTACCCACGGGGACGAAGTCGCGGGCAACAGCTAGTGGGAAATATGTTTGCAATATTTCCTCTACTGATTCCAAAATAGTTTTGTTGTTTGATGTTTATTGAAAGGAGTCGTTTTTTACCTGTCACTGAGTTCATAAAAAAAACATGTATAAAACCAGAAGAGGGGAATGTTACAAGAGAAGTAAACTTTGGAGGACTCAACAACTTTATACTTTTTCTTACATCCGGGAAATCGTTTGATGTACCATCCCTTCTGCTTGTCAACTGATCTTTGCTGTGAAGATAGTATTGCCCTTAAGCAAATAGGGCCTACATACGGAATCCCGTCATAATCCATTACAAAGAACATTACCATTGAATAACTCTAAACCCTTTACACCTTGCAAGTGCACTTGATCTTTCTGTATTCATAACTTGTATTTTACCTAGTTACCACCAAGTTTCTGTCAGGTCACAAATTAATGATTCAATTTTATTGAGGGCCAAAAACAAAACACTAATATAATTGTCGACTGACCCTCGGATTTGAGTTTCAACACTCACACGAATGAACTAACATTTTTTTAACACTTTTTCAAATAAAAACTACCTACTAAGCTAAACTTGATGTAATGCACCAAACTCAACATGGAATCAACCAAAAGAAAAACAAAATACAGACATATTGAAAACCTCATCCTTTTTGGAGTCAAATGAAAAAAATAGCACATCTGTCAATAGCATCAATCTATTTCATTCACTGTCAACATCAACTCCTATCACCTAATCAATCTAAGTACAGGAATTCAGTCACATACGAGTGCGTTGTAATGCAATGGACAGGCTAATAGTCACATATGGCACGTTACAATTTTCCCCACAATTTCACCCGTCGCACTGATTGTCCACAACGGTTGACAATTGTGCTCTAATTGTTTTTAGAGTTCCGCATTCGAATGATAGAACGGAACAGGGGTGTGTAATTTTCTTTTAAGCCTGTCATTATAGGAATGAATGGGATTCTTGAAGGGACTTCGATGTGAGGTCGTTGATTTTATTTGAAGGATGTGTTATTTTGTACTTTATACCTCATGACTGCTTTTGTATGATGTATGCAGTATATTAGATAGAATATATACTGTTGACTTCTGTTTTTTTAAATACATTTTTTTTAATATCCATGGTGTTTTGAATTCTCTTTCGTGCATTCTCGTTTAAAGAAATTAAGAAGTAGATCAGCCGCACAAACACATTTGTTTGACTTCAGATACAACTGGATGCTCTAAGAATAAAAATAAAATATGTATATTTCTTACATATAAACAATACTTGTCATTAGGTAACACACTTTCACCGGTGTCCTGCACCCCTCTAGCGTCGCGGTCTGCTTGCGCACGCGCAACACTTTCGTAAGCCGATCCTGAAGATAACGCTACATCACTTAGCCCGAGTTCTTCAATACGGTTTGCATGCACTGCTTGGTAACTACCTATTTTTATTTATATTATAAAATAAATGTTCTTAATCTTATTAAGAATGGCCAATGGCAATGTTCAAAATTTACTTTTTATAACTGCTTACGGAATCACTAAAAATTTATTTGTAGCCAGTTGCAAGCACCTTACATAATATATAGAAATATATTTTTTTCATACATTAAAGCATTTCATACATTTTCAGTATCATTAATATAGAAATTCCAGCTGTTGTTGACAGGTCAACATTTAAAGGAAAACTCTACATAGGAACCACAATTTTCTGGCTTCTTTATTCCTTGCTCTGTTGCCATGTGACATTTAACAAGACACTGCCTCATAGAAACAAATGAAGACTTGTTCCATATATGGTTTGATCTAATAACAAACAGACATATAAAAGTTACAAGATTTCTATTATTTATAATGCCCATATAAGTCCAGAATAACACAAACATGATGACACAGACTGAAGGCGCCATTTTTCTTAATAATTACTTGTACCTATAAAATACAACATAAATCAATAATAAGTTATCCGCGACCACATATTTCTGTATAATATAAAAATCTAAGTAAATAATTATATAAAAATCCTTGATAAAGAATGTTTAAGACATTTTCCTTGTTGCAATAACTGAGAAATCATACTTACATCAGTTCGCACGCATGCGCGAACACCACCCACACATGCGCACACACTACAGTTCAACCAGACAAATATGGCTACCACCTAAACCAAAAATGAACCTTATACCATCGCCATAAAGATGATTTTATTTTCAATTTTTGACAAGTGAAATGATGTTGATTGTACATGTCACACACATGCGCCCGCGCAACGTTTTAATTAAACAAGAATGTGATTTACAATACCTGAACAATTAGTGAATACCATTTCGCAAAGGCTAATGAAAATTTTTGATGGAATTGCTTTGATAACGTAGATTTAACAATAGACTAATACAAGGTTAATGTGTAATCTTTTAAAATGATGAACAAAACAAGTGAAGGTTGTAATGAGATTAGGAAAAATGTAATAACTAAGATATGAGAACCAAAGAGAAGGAACGGGATGGAAAGGTAATATTATAAAAGTGTTTGTTTCAGATTCAATTGCGAAATCTATGAACCTACCGTTACCACATCTTATGTACCCACAAACTCATAGAGTGCACGGGACTAGTTAACTACCAGACAGGAATTCTCGGTACACCGAGTTTTTTCTCAAAAGCCTGCGGCCGTCCCAAGAGACTTCTATGCTTCTGGGGGAATTGAGAGGGCTGGACTGACTGCCTCAGAGGTACCAAGGAGTATCACATCATCTAAGACAGATGCAGTTTTCGAAATGAGTTAGCATATTACACGGCTTAAGGCGGCGAAATCTTTCACGATGATGACAAGTCTTGCTTAAAGAAGATACGGTTGTAGGCCTCTACGATCGCCAGCGTTTAAAGCGAAATGAAATTAAAAAAATATTTTAAGTCCGTAGAATAAGAAAATTGCATTAAATCACGTGACTAGGGCCCGTCATATCTGTACATTTTTGCGATCGTGGAAATTTCGTTCAGGCTAATTTTCTCCATAAGATTCACAATTGAACATAAGGAACATATTGCAAACCTTTAATAATTTTATTCCTTTAGTAAATAAAAGAACTAAAATAAAGGAACACTTTCACTAGCTTATTAATGAACCAAGTTCCAAGTCTGCCTACCGAACGCCAAGGTATGTATGTAAAAAAATAAGCTGAACTTTGCAGATAAGTTTTTATTACTTTTAACTTTTATAAACCATAAAATCTTCGAGTAAGTCACTAGACCCACTAATTAAAAGCGATAGATACCGTTCATCAGAAAATCGTTCAAATCTATATCTATACTAATATATAAAGCTGAAGAGTTTGTTTGTTTGTTTGAACGCGCTAATCTTAGGAACTACTGGACCAAATTGAAAAATTATTTTTGTGTTGAATAGACCATTCATCGAGGAAGGCTTTAGGCTATAAACCATCACGCTGCGACTAATAGGAGAGAAGATACAATGGAAAATGTGAAAAAATCAGGGCAGGTATAAATCATAACTTATATCTTCTACCCACGGGGACGAAATCGCGGGCAACAGCTAGTGTAACAATAGAAACAAAAAAAACAGATTTAGATGACACCCAAAAAATTATTTTTTTTTGCTTTATTTATTATATTAAAACCAGTAAGTGCGAGTTTGACTCGCGATTATCGCGGCTCAAACTCGAGTTTTGCGTAAGTTGATGCTCAAGAAAAGTGGTGACCCATAAAATGTATGACCGTACCAACTAAGGCTGGATAAATTAATAGGGTTGGACTAATTTTTAATTTTAAACGCCATATAAACTGCACCATATCAAAACTAAAATCAAATCGAGAACCTCCTCCCTTTAGTCGGCGTCGGTTAAAACAGTTTAAATCTTCCACAATAGTTACATAATGTGTAAGTTATCAGTAATGGTTATCTTCACGCTCTCGTGCAATAACGGGGTGTGCAGAACTACGAACGGTATTCTCGTGACGACACTGAAGCAGTTATGTTTAAATCTCTGTTTCTATAGATAAGTATCTTTAAAGGAAAATGATATGTAGTAAGAAGCTTATAAAAAATACACATATTACTTAAAAGGCTTTTTGAAATCAAATCAATTTTCCCATGTTTTTAAGCTCACTTTCTTGTTCGTTTGTTTCCCGTTCAACTGTTGCAACTCAATTTTGAGGCAGTTCCCGACACGCTAGCAGGCTGACATTTTCAGGTTACATTCAAACCCGATGTCAATGCAATTTATAACTATAAAAAGGGCTGGACCGAACATAGTTAAAATTTTAAAACGTGGATTTTTAGATTTTTTTAAATCTACTAATTTTAGTAAAAATTATTGGATTTAAAAATTTCCTGCTGCGAGAACTCAAAAAAAGAAAGAAATTGCTTAAGTGCATGAACATGACATTTCAATTTTTTACGTCAAAAATTATTTTTCAATTCATATCAAGCAATTTCATCAGCGCCAACACTTGTAGAAATACCCATTTAAATAAAAACAGCTTTTCGTAGCGGCTTCACCTCAGACTCCTAAGCAAAGAAAGCAAAAGCAGCGAGCGTCATTTTCATTTAATCTTTAAATTATCAAAAAAGCACGTGAGATGGCGATGCCCACACTCATTAAATACATTATTAATTTTACAAGCAATTAATGCTTGCGATCACATTAACGAAGCTTTTACATCTTAACTACCATTTAAGGTATTATTATTGGTTCAGAGAAACTTGACTGGGGGTCCACTATCTCTTCAAGTGAGGGGTAGAGCGGGAGAGCACTCTATGCCGTGCTAACTCTGTCCTGCTCCCACAAATGCATGTTTGCAAGTGGATACAGGATCTCTGATCAAAAATTTGAACTGAGTTTTACGGCTTTTTTTCACGACCCTATCAAATAATACTTACTTGTATTTGTAGTAATATAAAATAAATAGCAGATCACTTATTTTGATAATTTTTAGCGAGTTTTTATGGATTATTCAGTACTTTAATTAACATCAGAGATCATCACATTCCTTAAGACTTTTAAATATAATGACGTTATATTATTTTTATAAAATGACATACGCTACTGAAGCTTTAAAAAAATGTACATTCCTTGAATTTTTCATTCGATATGGTTGAAAGCACAAAAACAATAAAAAAAACTAGACTATTTTTAGTAACAAATAATTGCCGCGCTCATAATACACGCACATTCAGATTCAAATACTAGCTAGCGACGTCCATAAAATTAAAAATGAAGTTTAAGTGCCCGTTCGAAAATGCCACTTTTGATATTAACAGTGAGATCCAAGATCCAATGAAAACAATAAAAACAAGGACAGTCTTAAAATATGAAGTATAACCATCTCGTTTGAGAAATGAATGACAGACAGACATAAATAATAAACTTTATTCGATCTCGTACCCAATGCGATTAATTGTAAAGCAGCTGTTTCCATTAAACTGAAACAAAAAGTCCAATTAAATCGAACAAAAGTGAGTGAATGATGCTCGAGCAAAATCATGCATCTGCTTTAACCCTTTCTCTGGCACGGGAGGGTTAAACACGGGCCGATAATGACCCAATTAAAGATGGACTGTTGCCACATGACGGAACAATGGCATCAAATTAACTTTTTTTTAAAGTCGACTTAAATATCTTTGGTGTTATACTAGAAGCGTCATTCACAAAAAAAAGCTGTTAAGACCAGTCGAATTATCGAGAAATTAACGTCACATTTCAAAAAGGCTTGTCAGTTCCTTTCATTCCAAAATTTTCAATTGCATTGACAATTGCTCTACACTTGATACAAGCTAGTACTTTCAAAATTGAATCTGAATCCAGCCCTGAATCTTAAACAAGTTACCACCATTCACTTACATTCAGGCTAGCCAGACTATAGTAAATTATCTTAATTGTTCCAAAACACAATACGTTTAAAATCACTAATAACATCACACAAACACACAACAATTAGACAGGAGCACAATATAAACGAATTTTCAAAAGCAATGGATATTTCTTCACCGAATATTCTAAAAGGCTTTCTTACTAAACTATGATACAGCCTAGATCTAAAGATGAGCATGTTTTACGCAATATCTTACATCACGAATTCACATTCATAAAAAGACTAGTTATTGCTAAATAGTCTTCAAGTTTCAAAATTTTAGAGTAAGCGCTGCTAAAAAAATGAATGCCTGTGAGAATCTAACCAGAGTAGTAGTGTCTCATTTACTGAGATCTAACTCCATTGGGATATCTATACTTCTATATCTATATCTATACTAATCTATACTAATCTATACTCTATACTAATATATAAAGCTGAAGAGTTTGTTTGTTTGTTTGAACGCGCTAATCTCAGGAACTACGGGTCCAAATTGAAAAAATCTTTTTGTGTTGAATAGACCATTCATCGAGGAAGGCTTTAGGCTATAAACCATCACGCTGCGACTAATAGGAGCGAAGATACAATGGAAAATGTGAAAAAAGCAGGTATAAATCATAACTTATATCTTCTACCCACGGGGACGAAGTCGCGGACAGCAGCTAGTATGATATATGCAGTTGGATAAAAATGGATGCGAATAGTAAGTGGTGACTTAATATGCAAATTAGGGCAAGTGGTGAGCACTAGAAATTTCTTTCGATCCATTCTCTCTATGGGAGAACGCAACGTATTTTCATTAACTGACTGTCTGACTGGTTCTATTACAATAGATAAACTGTCTTTGAAAGACCGATAAGTTTTGAAGATAAATATCCCAACCAATGTCTCTACAGTGACACATCCAGCAGAACTTTATAAAAAACATCCAATCGATTGACACCGAAGGGTGATCGGAAGCGAACGTCGGAAATCGGAACAAGGGGTGCGGTAACAAGCACACGTGCGCTCGCGCAAGTACTGCGCACCAATCTGTGAGGGTGGATGCAAAGGGTTCGGAGGGTAGGACGTTGATTTGTGTGTTATGGTCATTGAGGACACGTGTTTGGTATTGTGTTTGATATTAGTTATAAATATGGTGTTATGAAGCTGTTAAATATTTGAAGATTGTTAGGTACAGATTTTCAAGATGGTACAATTGTGTTGAATTTTTCGTATTATGGGTTGTATGTCACTGAGAAGGTTGTTTCTTTTAATAATATTTTTTTTTTAGGATAAAGATAGATTCTACTGTATATAACATTGATTTTATATAGATTTCCATGTTAAAAATGAGAGGAGAGTTAAAAATAAAATCACAAACGTTTCAATACTAAAACCATCCAATTAGCAAATCGAAATCAAGAATACTTCAAAAGCGTAACTCCAAAGATATGATCGTAAACAGTAAGTTTGAGCAACTTTCTTGTTGTTCCGAACACATTTTTGCTCATAAAACCAGCTTTATCTAGCATCTACTCGATTTCAGATAACATCGGAACCGTCAAAATGTTTTGTACCAACTACAGTTTATCTTCAATCTCATGCATACTTACTTAATAGAGGAAATCGCCAATTGCATGAAACAATGCCTCGTGGTCTACCCTATCCATATTTGATCCAACATTGGCTCAAACTCCCATCCCACTCTTTCTTATACCAATCTTGTCAAGAGAGACAAGGACTGGAAGTTTGTGGCCAATATTGGTCGCGTGTTGGTGATTCTTGAAGATTGTTGTCTTTAATGTACGTCTACTATTTTGTCGTTATTTAATGAATGTAAAAACAATGTTCGTACAAAGAAATTGTTTCGCTGTTGGAATACGTTGAAATGATACTAAACGCTTGATAAATTGATGGAATTTTATCAAGTAGTTACAAGTTTGTTTAATGCTATACTGGTGGATATAATTACGAATGTGCTAGAAAACGGATGCTTGTGTTTTGAGTACTTTTTTCCTATTTGCATGGTAGCCTGATATTAAATGACAGTCCAGTTTTAAGTTATCCCTTGTTTAGATGAATTCGTTCTTATCGCGCCGAAGATACTTAATTGTAAATCGATTTAGAGCTTCATACATCTTAAAAAGTAAGACAAAAGAATCGATTTGTTCGGACTGGGTACGAAAGGTAGGACTGGGTGTAAAAGCGCGACTTGAGGGACGCCTATGTCCACCGCTGGACATAGGCGGCGATAGGCTATTCCCGCGATAGGCTTAATTGATTAAATGCTGAATTAAAATTGAATTAATCGAGGTTTGTACCTCGATTAATTCAAAAAATCTTAATCCCAGTAAAACCTCAACCTATCCCAATTTAACACTTCATACCAAAAACAATAACTAAAAACGAAATACACATTACAATGTGAGTTAATTAACGAGAGCCTTGAAGTTACAATCACTGAAAGATAAACATCACTATGTGGGTTTCAGATCTTTCCTAACTTGGTCCCGACCCGAACATACAGAAGAGATGACGTGTCAAAACTCTTGAATTTATTCCCACCACTTTACATTTTGATTTAAAACATAGACTTCTTAGTCTATGTTGTGATTTTATACTATAGAACCGCATAAGTGATTCGATCACAGGTTAAGCTATGCTTACGCGGTTGGTCCGTAGATGGGTGACCATCTTTGTCATAACGAGTTCCTCCGTGCTTCGGAAGGCTCGTTAAATTGTGGGTCCCGGCTGTTATTCCTACATCTTTGACAGTCGTTACAGGTAGTCAGAAGCTTGAAAAAGTCTGACAGCCAGTCTAACCAAGGGGTATCGTGTTGCCCAGGTAACTGGGTTAAGGAAGTCAGATAGGCAGTCGCTCCTTGTAAAACACTGGTACTTAGCTGAAACCGGTTGGACTGGTAGCCGACCCCAACATAGTTGGGAAAAGGCTAGGCCAATGAAATAATTATGTGAACGATAGAGTCTGTAAAAGTGCCAACTAAAATATGAATATGATAGCTTGGATCAATTTGATTTTGACTGCTGACTACAAAAGTGCCAACTAAAATATGAATATAATAAAATATCTGATAGGTTAGATCAATTTCCTTTTGACAGCCATACTAAAGGTTAGGTTAGACGTTCTTTCAGATATTGTTAGAGCTCTGGGATCTTGGTCTTAAGCGGACAAGTCAGTCAGGACCATCACTAGCTATTAGCTTACAAAATGTAGAGCTAGTATAGTATACATTGATTAAAAGTACGATGTAGCATAACTTCTATCTACATTTCAGACAAAAAAATATCCTAATTATATTTCTTTTCTATCTCCTTTTTAGATTCAAGTTTCAGTCGATTGTAAAAACTATTATTTCGATTTCAGTTCCCGACGCTAACGTAACGTTTAATTTTATTTCTTTTTTATCCTGAAACAAAACATGTGATATGATAAAGATGCATTGCAGAAGAAATTCTTGGTATGGGGTAACGTTTTTAAAAAAAGAATTAAAAAAGAAACATCGACTTGTAATGCAATGTTTTTTTTAGCATTTGTTATTAATTTCAATATGGCGGCATTATGCACGTGTGCGTATGGAATACAATGTAAATTTTAAAGTCAAAAGGCAATGTGAAGACGATTTCTTTCTATATTTTATAGAAACCGTTTTAGTACTGCCGTATTAATGCAAATTTATCAGGCTTAAACTCTAAAATATTAAATTTGATTATTCTATGTCCAATCTATGGAAATATTAAATCATTGTGTGACGGACTTGTTCGATCATATTATTACAAATTTGTCAAAAAAATTGAAAAGGAATTCTTCCGATCTTCATAATGAATACTCAGAAGATGTATCATGTCCTTTTTACATGGCCAATGCTAGTGTTTTAAATTGGTAAGCATGTGTAGTCAATAGCAAGATTTTTTACTACATTTTTTAACAATCGTATAAAAGAGACTCCACTCACATTACTTTCATATTAACACCATCCGTATCAACGGCTAAAAGATGTTATTTACGAACTATTTTATTGCTGTGAATTCCTTTTTAATGATAAAAATACCAGGCGATAAATATAATCGGATTTACTCAAATACGGGATTAATATGTGAGAAAATTCCCAAGTAGGTTACATCGGTTTCAGGAATCAAAAGTACCGTTAACCACGATCATCTCAGAACGGACATTTTATTGCATTCTTACGAGAATGCGAGAATACAGTACGTAAAATCATAACAATTCATTAACGAATTTATAAACATATCTAAACAAAAGTAATAACAAGATAAACAAACAAATAGCCTGAGACAAACAGTCAATTGTTCAAAGTGACGTCACGAAAACAATTGCGTCAACAGAGTTTGTTTATTGTCAACAAATTGCCGGGATGACAATAAGATGATGTATCAATGATGGGTAAGTAAATATTGTGTTTGAGATATAGGTACCTGTATGATTATGTAGGCCGTGGTCTGCTTGTTTCGATAATTCCTTATTAGGATTCCGTAGTCAATGGGTAAAATCGGAACTATATTACTAAGGCCCCCAAGCTTTTCCGCCTGACCGTCTCTTCGTCTGCCACCACGCTGTATCACATACACTGAGATAGCTATACAGTTGAAATTGCAACTGACGATGTATTTCTGTTGCTTTTGGGTTATTAATAATTTTTTTGTTTTAATAGCGGCAGAATTAATCCATAATCTGATAAAACTTCAATTGTCTCTTACAGTTCATGAGATACATCCTGGTGACTTTCAGACAGACAGCGAAGCCTTCACTAAAAGCTTCCATTTCACCCTTTATATACGGATCTCTAATAAACAACCTAAAAGTTTTTCCACGTCCCATCAAAAATGCAAAACATTTCCTCTTGACCTGTATATTAATTTGAATGTTTGCTAGGTACAGTGCGCGGGCGCATGCGTCACCGTCCCTCTATCGTGGGACCGAGTGCGACGTGACCACCTTGCAGACGACGTATAACCTTGCCTATGTACCATATAGGTGGTTTTTTGCTGAGAATTAGTTAGTTAGATAGATTGTGTAAGTGGCTTATTTTATTATTTTAAGAATATTATGTTATTTAGACAACAATATCGATGTTTATTGCAAACGACAGAGGGAAATGGAAATCTTTGGAGGAGGCCTATGTCGAAAGAAAAGCTGTTGCAAAAAAAAAAAATAACCCGAACGCTGTTAGCTAGAATAATAATTATAATTATATTAAATGTTTAGTTTTAAATAAGATTAAGTTAGAGTAAAATAATGTTTTATAAGTTTACAGCAACAAAGGCTAATTTTATTTTATTTTTTATAAGCAAAGATCAACCACGATTTTAATGTTATTGCTATTTTTAAAGCAGTAACTGAAATACGTCATTGGTGAATATTTCAACTGTTTTGCTCTCACGGTTTTTTAGATAAAGTCCGATGATAGACGGACTGACAGTGAAGCCTATGAAATATAGTATATCTTAACCTTTTAGATACAATCCTATCTTTGTATAATACACTTAAATACCTTGAAATAAATCCAACTTGTAAAACATACAGTACCAAAAAAAAACAATAGAAAAAGTTTACTCAAGACACTCATCCATCGTCCATTATCGTCCACATCTTCCTAATATTGTTGAAACAATTAAACTTATCAGCAATCGGAAGCACTTTAGCGCACGTGCCAAATTGCAGTTTTCGAGATCACCCCCACAAAACGAACATATAGACAGTCAAGTGGCACTTTCACTATCTCCTCTCCATCACGTTTTGGGGATCCTGGTTTTCAAAAAGTGCTCAACCATTTTCTAGTGATTAGATTGAAGTGCATAACGTGTTTGAATTCGTTTTCAGGCACTATAAGTACCGTCGGGTGTCGATTGGTACTTTACTTGGATTGGTACTTTTAGATCGTGTCTGTTCAGAAGTTGGCACTAGGATTAATTTTTCTGAAGCACGATTGAAGATTAGCTTTTTTTCTGTTTTATTTGTAACAGGTTGTCTTTTCGACTTTATTTAATTAATTCTTTGCAAAAATAAATTACCCATTGGTTCATTGTTGCACAGAGAGAATGCAAAAAAGTTGTAGGTTTTAAACGTTAATAAAGTGGCTAAGTCACTGTTTTTATTATCTCCTGATTTAATAGCTTTCTCAATAACATTATAACAGTATTCTTAAACCTCATAAAAATATTACTTGTCGTTGCCACGAGGAACAATTTCTAAAAGAAAACTTTGCAAAAATAACATAAATGAAAATCAAAACTTTTTAAACAAAACCTTTTTAGAATAGTCCTTATAAAACTAACTAAGAAGAAACAGTCGTTGACATCGAGAATCTTAAACGCGGTTTATTTTTTTTAAGCAAATTAAGTTAATCGTGTAGACGGTATAAATACTTAACCAGACAAAAGTAACACTTAAAGTTAACGGGTACTTGTGATTCATGCAGTATGACCAAACCTAACGAATGTAGGTAAAACTGTTTAATATACTATTTTGTGAAAATAATTACGGTTTAGATGTCTATAGTTTAAATACGGAAATGATTATAACTATGAACTTTTTGTCGGGTACTGAAAAGTGAAGACCAGTTATAAGGAATTTAAATACTGCAGTAAATTATTTTTCATGCATATGTTTGAGTTTTTAACGTTATATTTTATTTTCTTCAAATTAAATATTATTTTTGCTTAATCATATTATTCTGTAAGTAGCAATAGTCTCGCCGTTGTAAATGGATGTGTTTGCACGAGTGTAGGTTCAGACTTAGGCAAGCAATATAGTAACATTTTTTAACCTTATTTTTTGATATATATTTATCATCTGAATTTCATATTGTATCATCTGATTTAGTAAGTAACTAAACAGCGTGATCAATGCTACCTTCTTCACCGAGAAAATATGACAAAATTAATGGAAAACGACAACAAATAGCCATAACAAGAACCTCCTTTTCCACAGTCGGTTCAGGTTATATCTACACATCAACCTTGAGCAGTCACAATAACTAGCAACATCCCGTGAATAAGGACCACAGCATCGCATCGCATTGTTTCCATCTCATCGGAGTTATATAGTAATGATGATTGCAATATAAATCACTCACATTAAATCCAAGGTTAACTGGATGATAGGGTTGTCGCAACGTACTTATAGTTAGGCAAAAATTATTCGTACTAAGGCAATGCAACGAACGACGCATCCCTGTTTACGTAACACTATAATTTCCTAAGGTGAAAATCTAAAAACAATCATAAGGTATCGGGAACTTTCTATCCCTCATACTAAGGTTTTACTAATGATAAGTGCTTATTAGACAAAAGTATCAAACAATTTTAAAGACATAATTAACTACAGTACATCAAGAGCAAAAAAAATATTAACACGGACTTATCTAAAACATATAGAGGCCTATCATAAATTTTAACAGATCGATAAACTTAGGTTAAAGGCCGACTTTGACCGCTTCACTGGACGCAAGAGGCAGCCCTAACCAACGGCTACACCAGAACAACAGTAAAGTCTTTATCATGCGTAAATGCATAATTTGCATATTTAATTCGCCATGAGATGAGACCTGCAACAAATTGTACATATGCTGTACAGTAAAGCTGACACAATCAACTAATTATTGCGTCATTCCGGTCTGATTGCGATAATGTTTATAAAATGGTGTGGAATAATGTGTTAGTCAAGGTAGGGGGCAAGGATAGATGGGACTCTTTTGTTTTTGATGTAGAGCGGCTTTTTATTAGGACAACTAGATTTTTTTGTGACAAGACAAGTTGATGCATGTGTGTGTGAGTATTCACGTCTATGTGTGTGAGTGGGAGGCTGTCTGTATGACTTCAAAGACACGAGTAAATTTGTATGTGATTTTGTGTTTATATTTTGCTGTTTTCAAGGTATAATCAATGCTAAGACTCAAAAAACAATTTAATTTTAAAAGTAAAAAAACGTAGGTAACCATTACAATTGTCTGGATTTCAGGAAAATTAAAATATTATTTCAAAACGTGTGCTTAGTTGAACTAAATGCGGATCACTAATGCTGTATCGAATTGTCATGACTACCTATGCCTAATTCAATACACATCCTTGTCAGTATCGTACAAACCCATTACAATATTTTTGGTTCACGTAAACTAATATTCTGTCATTGTTTTTAATACAAATGAATTTAAAATAAATGATCAAAAACAACTAAATACTTAGCACCTACAAGTTAAGCATTACTAATTGAAATATAATACACATAACACTTATTAGCACCTTGAACTAAATTAAATAATTGCAACTGAAAAATAAAATGAACTTTGTTTTATTCGAACATCAATCAATTAATTAGTCAGACACGAAACAAACGTATTTTTCGACATTTTAACAAATCATAATTAAAAAAAACATCCTTCGATATCCTTTATCTAATTGCGTCAGTTTCTTCGAGTATTCCTCCGATCAAAACTTGATTAACTTTAGAAATCACAGCTTATCTAAGGCTGACATCACTAGACGCCCTCAACCTAGCAGAATTGATGTCACTCCAATAATACGATAAGCAACTCACCGCCATGACCCTAAGCCATTAACCTCCCTTATTAAGTATGCTGCTAACGCCACAGCAATTACCATACGTAACAATCATAGAACGCGAAAACCAAGTATATTTTAGGCTGATTTTAAATACATGAGAACTGCTGTTTTCCATTCCTTGTCACGTAATCATGAGGTTGTAGAACGCGGAATAAGACCAAATTGTTCTGAGAAACGGTCGATAGAATGATTTCGAAAAAATTATGTATGCGCCTTAGTTGTGCTGTTACCGTTGGATAGTGTCGTTGCTTCGATTAGTAGAATCTGTTTAGGTCGAAAAATCATCAGTTGATAGGTATAATTGTCTGCGGGAATCACGATGTTTTCTTGGTATGTTAGAAGTTTCTAACCTAAGAAATCGTAAAGGCAACCTAGAACTTTTCCAGAGTGTGTTAAACTGGGTTTGAGGACTACAGGGGCATTAGAAATAGCAGGTTGTATGTCAACCAAACACAAAATAAAAAGATTTGAAAAAAATATATATTTAGATTCGCTATGAAAGACAACGCCAAAGTTGTTTAAACTCAATCACCAGTCAAAGTAACTTATAAATCAATACAATTTACTTAGAGGAAGTCAGTATTAAAAGCGATAATAAAATAGTTCCATCTATAATAAAAGTCTAAATCTTCGTCTCACCCGGAATCTGTACTGATCACAAATAGATAACATTGATTACATCAGTATAAAATGTCATTGTAACCATTAACCTGATACAACACCCATGCAACAAAAAGGTTTATTATTCATTCACATTATGATAATCTTATCGATTGACAAACGATTATTCAAGTCAGATATCACACCTCAATCCCATACGAAAATCATTAAAAACATTGAACCGTCACTCAACTTATGACTATAAAATTCAACAAGAATCATTGCATAATCTCGATATCAATTTACACTAATCTTAGATCAAGGTTTGGTGACGTCAACGCACTATGTATAGATCGAATCAAACCGTGGAACACGTGAAAATATATATAGCAATATAATAACAAAGTTTAATTGTTTACGTTTGCATCGAACATCTCGAGGTGTGCTGACTCACCCGCCTTAACAATGTCAACGTCTTCGTTATTGACAATAAGCACTCACATAAAAGGCAAAGAGATCTTCAAAAAGAAACAAACACTAAACAAAACGATCCCAACATAATAAACGAAATAATTGATACGAAAAATGAAGATCCCCAAAACATTTCTACTGAGGATCCACAGCGTACATTTATTTTAAACACAGTTATCATCTAGTATACTTCATTCAACACGAACCTACCTACACAAATACACGTAGCTGGCACAATTAATATGTTCGTTGCTTATATCTCCACTATAAAACAAAATTTTACCGCTACTTAACTTAAACAACTCTTAAACAACAGAGAGAGGACTTAAAATCCTTCACCGACGACTCCAAATACGAATTTCAAATTGTTCTCTTGTGGCCAGCTTCTTCGAGTACACACCCACGCTACTTTAGACTTTAAATCCTAAGTGATTGAACAGATTTTCCTCCTTGAGGTAGCCAATGTAGATCTTAGTGAGGTTATTGAAAAATCGACTGTACTTGATGTGGTAAAGGTAGAAAATGGAATGGATGGTCGAGTAAGTTTTAATAATAACCCGTTTGTAGCCGCCGTGGGAACGAAGTCGGATATGCGATGTATAATCGTCTGTCGGAACAGAGTGGATGCAATAGTCCAATTTTGCAGCCTTTTACTTAGATTACGTTTGCGGCGGGTTTGAAAATAAAAACTTGTTTTCGCATCGGATGTCTTGAGTATTTAGTTAGTTTTTGGGAAACATTAGATTCCAAGTTTGTCGTTTTAAGAGGAAATGCGTGCTGCGAGAGAAACTGCGGTCTAATCAGAAAGTGTATTCAAATGAGAGACAATTTACTGGCATATGCGATATGTTGCTTAAACACACGAGTTGATATTTCAACGGGATCTGTTTCGCCTCGATATTCGAGAATAGATTCGAATATTTTGAGTTCTATCGATGCCAGAATAGACAAAACCGTGACGTGATCTATAATCAAGTTTACAGCCTCAGGAAAAGTAAAAAGATTGTAACATTTTTGTGTTATTGGTTACCATCAATTTGATCTTTAGCTACACGAATTAAAATTCCATCGAGCCTTTGTTGCTCACAGCGATCTGTCATGAACAATTTAAAATCAACATTGCCTTCATCCTTGGAAACTATCGGATGGACATTATTAATCATAGACTTGTTTTGACTAACTTGTGATGCATTGCGTTAAGTTTTTGTCAAAAATATTGTATGATGGATTAGTGTACTTAATATTTGTAATCGATTGCGGAAATCCTTATTGAAAAGGTCTCGGATGACTACTAAATCAATTATATGTTTGACCACACCTTTGTGTACGTTTTTTTGTAGATCGGCTTCGATATTATTTTATTTACTTTTGCTATTATGAAGTCTATTTAAGGTCTTCCGTTAAGGAATAAAACAGAAATAGTACTCGTTTCTATTACGTGTTAACATTTTCATCATTAATAACAATAATTTTCTGTTGGTAATAGCACTGGTATCAATTAAATCTGTTCCTCTCTAGCCTTTGGTTTCTCTTTACGGCTTGCTTCAAGGTTCCAAGCATTTACTTTGTCAGAAATGAAATCCGAGAATGCGTTTCTATCTTTGGCTTCTGATATTATCTAAGGACCCTAGATTTGGTTACAGAATGTTGGTTAATAATCCCACCTACACAGCTACCGAGATTTACAATTCATCTAAGATTAATATAGTATCATTTGATATGTAATAATTGATTTGATTTATTGGACAAACATACATTAAATTGCCTTTAAGTATTATGCAATGTGAATCGCTTCAATACACGATTAGCATGAGTAACGTGCTTTGAAATTTATGACTTGTTTGAGTAATCTTTTATTGATATTCTTCGCAAGATTATTATCGAGTGAGTATGTAACGTTAATGTATTTTATGCCGACATCGCTGTTAGTTTTAACCTCACCAAAGTTCAATAATTAAGAGCAATCGAAGCTCATGTCGGGCAGTTAAATTCAAGGCTACCAGCCAACCTTGACAGAAAACATATTGCGATGTATTCGGAATTGGAATTCATACTTTTTTACCATTCAAAGATGAAGTACATCATAAAGCTTACGAAGCTCACATAAACATTGAGACAAAAAATGTCCAACAAAGTATCACATTCTTATGCACAAAGTGTGTTTGTCTTTGGCCGACAAAAAAGGCTAACGTTGAGACGTCTCTATTAAATCTCACACATAACAGCCGAGTAACACTACATTCGTATGTAAACAGGTGCTTAACTGCTCTAAGTTTACTGACATCCGTAATAATACCAATAAATATATATACTATATCTCTAACCTTGTATCGCAATCCATTGCTTGTTTTTTTAGCATTAACAAACTAAGTTCTTAACAAAAGCAGCAATAGTCGTCGTTCCATTCGATATTGTCGATGCATTCTAAATCTAAGTTAGTGTGAATACCGTAGGTAGAGAGTTGCGCGTGTGTGAGTGTGACTTGCGCAAGCGCATGAGACGAGACGAGGCTGACTCACCGAAGCGTCTATTAGGGTCGGCGTACACTTACTTACTAAGTACATAATGATATAGTTTGGAGTTTTTGCTTGCATTATCTATCCAAAACGAAGAAACTGCAACTATGTTCAGCGCAATTAGATAAAGAAAAAACTTTTCTTTTTCTTTGTTTTTATCTGGCATTTGTATGAAATATCTTGGTAAATAAAGGGCAGTAGTAATCAATATTCAATTATTGCGATGCAATCATTTTGGAACATTAAGTATCGTTTCGTTGGCGATATCATTAATCATTTTCGCATTAATAAAGCCGTGAAAACCATGAAAGGCCATGTTTGTTTTTCCATTTGATGATCTAAACATTGATATAGCACTAATGGGTTTACGTAAACGGACTCTAGACGTATTAGCCTAAGAGTATGGATAAGACAAACAGTGAAATACTATTTTTGTTTTTCACTGAAACTGTTATTTAAAGAAGTTTCAAAACGGATGTCTAAAATGAAAATATTAAGAAGTTAAATGAAATTATGAAGAGAAGACAATACAAATACAAAAAATTAGCTTTCACAACCGACCTCAAAAGTTGCGTAAAAAGATCCCAACGCATGTAAAGTATGAATATGACTTTCTTCATTATTCTCCGACACCACTGACAAACGCAGAGGGAAATCTTCGTGAGAAAATCTAGATTAAGAATTCAATTATAGATCAATGCTCAAACCTTCCAAATTTTAGGAACTGGGATCTTAAAAGGCTTGCATTAACACATATGAGTAATATTCCAAAAAAAATCTCATTCAGGGGGCCTAACAATTTTACAGTAATATTATTGCAGTCTGTTGAGAAAGCGAGGGTGCTTTAAGAGATGGTATGAGACAGTCTATTGTTTACATTGCTTCTTACAACAAAGTTCAAAACAGACAAAGACATCGAATATAAATTCCAACTATCAATATTATCGCAAAGCGCTCTATACCTAATACATACTCTAATACCTAATGTCATAATATTTGAAATACGATGACAGCTCTCTTGTAGTTCAGGCATATCCTTATACGTATAAAGTAACATGCATTAAGACTTATAGAGATCTAAACGACTCCCAATATGCAAGGAAACATAATATATTAGCATAATTCTTCATAATATTTGTCAAAGAAAACATCTGAATGCAACTTTGTTTGTAGACCGGTTTTTATAGTATTTTTGTTGAATATGACTGATTGTTTATTTCTTTATAAAGTAGGAAGTGCCTGTCTCTTAGGCTTTCAATGCAAAATCGAATCGATATTGAGACAGTTTACGTTTTAGGAAGGATACCTTAGTCTTTTTTGGGGTTTAAAGTGATTACAGGACCTATTTTTTGTTGTGTGAAAGGGGAAACCGAATAAGTCATATTCACACATGTCACATCACTTACAACATGATTTTAATGACCATCAACATTTAGAACTGATAAAAATGTAACCTGAAATCGGACCTTTTCTGAGCCGTAGTGATTGCGATTACTGAGTCATTATAACACCATGACACCTCCTTATACCATGGTAATATCTAAGTAGGTCATCAATCAACTTTACTAGATCTAGGAAATAAACTGATGCGCCAACTAAGCATAGATCACAATTATTTAACCAGCACACACGCATAATACGTGCAACAGTTCTGCAATCGACTTGTTTTGTTCTAAGAAATAGGTTTTACTTTGAACTAGTATTGTAACGGAACTCTAGGACTTATTTAAGGCTACAGATATTTCTTAATTTAATCGTCATGGACTTTAAGATAAGTAATGATGTATAATTTAGGAAATGAAATAGAAAATTTGTGAGTATGGTACAACTTGATTCAGTTTTTAACAAGTGGACTGTTTAACTATTACAAGAACTAGTATAAACATTTTAATCATAGTATGTCAACTCATATAGAGTGAACAACGTACATAAATAATAACAAAAAATATCCTAAAACAGCACACTAACTTTATAATACAAATAAGTATGAGAGACAGACAGTTTTATAGACGTCTACGATTCATATTCAAGCCGTGATTCTAAAGATAAGATAATAAATAAAAACTAGTTTCAAAAGCTAATTTAGAGTATAAAATAATCGCATTTATTTAATTATAGTTGTATTCATTATAATTTCTAGTGTGACACAGCCTTAAAAAGGCAGTGTCGGGTCTGAACGCGCGACCTCGAAAATTAACTAAAAAACAAACACTGGCACTTTGAACTTTACACATTTTTTTGCTTAAAACCAGTTCTAACACTAAATTAAATTACCAAGCCTTTGTTCATATGTATTATGATGTATGTAATATGTTTATTGCACTGAGATTTGTATTAACGTAAAGAAAAACTTAAAAGTTTCACGAAATTCCTCGACAGAGTCCATCCGATGGATTGCGATTGGGCTGTCATGGTTTTATCGATATATTTTCACTTTGTTGGATTCGGTTTCTAGTATTACTGAGATCAGCTTAGAATCTTACAATTATAAAACAACTTTTATTTATTTATTTATTTAACACACATCTTATGTAACCTCCACAATTAATATGACAAAGAAAAATACTGACTGATACAGAAACCAAAATATCATTAGCAGAAGTGCAATCTGCTTTACCGGGAGCAAGATGGGTAGATATAGTTAAAGTCTCGGGTCGATTGTTGATGAGGCTAGCATGGGTCCGTAGAAATTGGCACGAAAAATGGAAGGCTTATGCCTAGCAGTGGAAGGCTGGTGAAAATGATGATGATGACACTTCTAAACCATCTGTCCACAAAGCAAATGTCTGTTAGGTCGACAAACACTTTTATTACCTTGTTAACTATCTAAAAATAAGTGTTAAAATACTAAAGAATAATAAACAAATCGTGCAAGTACCACAAATGACACGTCGCGGTATTTATGCCGTGATATACTTAATTTTTATGCCACGAAACTCGTAAAACAGTGTAAATAAATTAACGAAAGAAATATGTTTAGAATTATTAGCAGTGAAGCTGAAATATTCCAGTGTACTAAAAATATTTTTCTTTGGTAATTGAATTCGTGAAAACTTTTAATGAAAATTGAAATTACATAGTTGCGGTAGAAAATATCTTGAATTTCGTAGTTATAGTATTTGTATATTTTCTATTGATGATATTGAGGCCAACTCAAAATTTGACAGTTATTCTGTCAAATTGTCTATTGTCTGTTGTCACAGTTGAATTGTCTGGCTGTCATGTAACTTTTATGGTCGGATAAACCTATTGATCTTATTTTCTACTTAGTAAAAACACCGGTCAACGTGTGTTGGCCAGTGTGAGTTGGTCTCGCGATACTTTGGGTTCCGTAAAAATAGGTAAAAGATATAAAATTTACAACAAACAACTGCATAGCTATCAAAATTCAAGAGATACAGCCTGCGGTGTCTTAGTATACGGTTCAATTTCATCCTTAGGGTGCCGAACCCTAAAAAATATACCTAACACAGTTTACATCTATAAAATTCATAATTCAAGTTACTAGAGTCCAATCTTGAATTATAGCCTACGTGTTTATCATATACAATATTAGACTTTACCTAAAAACGTCTAACCTCCAATCTGACAAATAAAATACCCAATGATCTCATATTATCAGAAAAAAAAACTATAAATATTGCAACAGGCGTCTAGACGTGAACCTACTTTTTTATGAAAATATATCTCATGTCAATTGCACGTATACCAACCAAATATAGAATTACATTGAAATATAAAACTTTGAACCATGGAATAGAGAAGTGGATGGAAGTGGCATTCGGACTACACACGCCTGTCACTATTAGGAGACGACGATCAACTTTCAACCTTCATTTGACAAATTTGAAATAAGCTTTTGTTTTTTAATGTGTTCTCTGCAGTTATCCTGAAATCAGGCATCGACATCATCACAGGAGTTAAAATTTAAAATGAGTTACATTTCATAATAAACCCAAAGATTCATTTATATTTAACCATCGTTTTTACATGGTTAAATAAATATAAATGAATATATACAAATAGATATAACTTATTTTTTCTGGTGACGAAAGGCTATGAAATTCGGACATCGAATAAGTAAAGTCGACATTAATTCCAGAGCCTACCGTCATTTCAATCGTGGAATAGAGCCACTAAGTTGAATCATGCTAAGCCCCTTCTCGCTTCCACTTCCTCTGTGCTAACGCACTTCCATCTTCTCTTCTGTTCCAGTGTCTTCTAAAACTACAAGGCTTTTGTTTTTACTGATATTCTATATGATATAAGTACAGTTAGAATATGATTGCTTGTTCAAATATAGAGGCAATTGATCGTCGATTACTTTATATGTTTGCCTATAAGATATATACTTCGTGCTAATTTGCTAATTAGAATGATGAGATCGGCAGTTTATCTTATAAGTAATCAAAGGTAATATAAATGTGTTCGCTGTTGTAAGTCTTAATGTGAATTTTTTTTTTTTATATGTGTGTCTTTGAATAAATAAATCTCGTAAAACCTACGGCCAATTTTGGAAGTGTTTTTGACTCTTAAAGTACGAAAATTTAATAATTATTTGGAACGCTCTTTCATTCCATCTTTTCGACTCTTAAATTTTACTTTTCATCTAAACACGATCTATTTGAAATAATAGAAAATCGCCCTTAAGTACCTATCTTATAATTTAGGACTACCTCATACCGATTGACGCATTCTATACTTGAAAACTGCCTCAAAAATCTCTAAAGCATTGCTATTAACACAAAAAATAATTACAAGAACCTCATTTAAGTAACATTCATGTAACTAACGGTGGAAATGTTCTCGTCATACTAATTTCTAGAATCTTAGTCAAGTGTCGGCTTCTAGCACTTAGTATTCTGCTTAGAACAGCGGGCGCTGTGGGAAATACGAGCATTCAGACTTGTATACGTTACAAGTGTATGTTTGTTTGTGACTTTGTGAGAGAAAAGATTTCTTAAAGTTGCAGTTGGCCGACTGACTTGTCTTTATGTATCTTGTCTTTCAGTGACAGTTATGGTTAAGAATCCTAGTCCAAACCTTTTTTTTATTTTAAAAATATCTTCCTCGGGCAGGAATTTTATACTTGTGTAGCCGGAGGTTTCGCAAACATATAAGTCACATGCACCAATATACCCAGGTTCAAGGCAAGCATTTGTGGATCACACAAACGCTTGTCTTACGCGGGGATCGAACCCGTGACACGTCGCGCATAGTGGGTTTGGCGTGGTGATAATACACGACGAATTCTGACATCTTTCTTCAACTTATTTACTTCTTTGGCAAATTTTGAAGGAAATTTCTCAATTTACATAAAACAGAAATATTAACATAAAATACATATTTTAATGTATGTAATAACACTTTAAATAAACATTTGAAATGTAACACCACATTAAAAGGTAGACAAAATCAGGATAAAACCTTAGCGAGCAATAAAAGTAATTAAAAGATCATGATTTAGATATCCTCACGACCAGGCGCCGGGGTACCGACATACCTCCAACTTTATTACATGGTTTTATATACATATTGTGCAGGTGTCGTCAACATTTTGTCGCGATATACCAGACAATTATTTCGGAGCTTTTCGGCTATACGCTAAGTACTGTCAGTACTTGAGGATCGAGTTGGATTTTATAGTTTAATTTCTTGGAAACTAATAGAATACAGTCATAATAGATAGTAGAAATATCGATTTTTAGTGCATCGACGTAAATAGAAGTTTGACGTCATAAATGACGAAGGGTCAAATAAAATGTTGAGCGCCCCTGCTCCAATCTATACCGGTTACATTTGGCGTTAGACATTCCATACTTTATGATTGGATGTCAGAAACGTCCGCCGTTTAGACCAGATGCAATATGTATGAGATTTTTAAGGGAATCTGCACCAGCTATAGAATGTCATAGTTTAAAATATAATTAACCGTAATTATAGTATCGTAAACATTAAATCCTACTGAGATAATTCTCGTTACGTATATGTTCGTGTACTGACACATCCAACCACTTTTAAAAACTGTATCATATTAGCTAAAGATATAGAAAAAAAAACAGAAAGAAGAGATACTTTTCCTTCTGCGCCAGTACATAATATTAGTATTTTTTGTTAATTTTGACGAAAATATAATAAAACCCGTTAAAAAATAAGGAATCGGTATAAATTTAAGTGCACAAACCTTACACGGAAAACTCTTAGTTCATAATAAATGTCGATATTAAATCTACATATTTGCACATGACTGTACCCTCTAGAATATCTTGTAAAACTTTTAATTCCTGCAATCCAAAACTCATGGGAAAATTGGTAACACGGCAATTGACTGATCCGTTGGTCTAGTGGTGGTCTACCCTGACTTCTATACCGGGGGTCGTGGGTTCGATTCCCACCCAAAAGAAGCAAACATATACCTACACCGCTGAATACACTTAAAGAGTAGCTACTTTATTTCCAAAACAAAAATATAAAGCTTTTAAAACACACAGAACTCCAAATGTAATAGAGGTTAACGCCTCTAATCGCATTACAAGTTAATAATTTAATGTCCATTGAAAAGTGTAACGACAAACATGCAAAGATTTAGCGTTTCCTGTTTCATGTTAATTAGCATACAAATTAGTCACATACAAACTAACAAAATGATACTTGAGTATGTGTTATTAACCTGTGTGTAAACAGAGCTAGTTCTTGACGCCAACTATCATATCTTAAAGTGTGTTGTGTGAGGGAGAAGGCGCTCTTCGCTTTGTATAGCGCTATCTCGCTCCTACATCAGTCTTACTGCAAAAGGTAGTGTTACGCCTCCTTATCGTTAATATAATTAAGAAGCTCGATTGATATAAATGACTTTTTTAATAATCGTAATTACTTTTAAATTTGGCATCGATATATATATTTCCTGCGTGCGATGCAATTTTTTTATTTGGTGATTAATTGAAAAATATGCCGATTTAACTCATGTTACCTTAAATCGTTTTGCTTTGAAACAGCTTATGGTTTGATTTAATTGGGTAACCAATATGGTTTCATAATTGATTAACTGTTTAATAATAGGTACCTAAGTGAGATTTTTCTATACAATTGCAAGCTACTAAAAACTATACCAAGACGTTTTATTTAAATACTTTTTTTCAAATTACAACCACCTTGTACTATCATTGTAAATTTTAACCCAACACAAATCTATTGCAGCATGAAATTGCTACAAAACAGTTTAGTGCTTTGGTCTGGACATAACAAAAATTGTCTTTTCACCGGCGCACGCGGCGGCCACTCCGTACAAAAACAGTGCACCTTTGTGTAGTCGCATTTTGAGCACAAGTCAGGTGCCAAGCGTTTCTTGTCGTATACAATAACCATACTAACTTCACCAATGACAAAACTATAATCCACACGAATTTGAACCTTAAATTTTAACAATAAGATGTATTTTCGTTTCATAGAACCATAAAATTATTTTCGCAAGTATTTATGGAACGATTAAAGTAAAAGGACTTTACTGTTATACAAAAAGTGTGTTCTTAAGACGTTTTGATCATACATATGTTAAAATTTTAGTTTCAAGCGGCATCTGTCTCCCAAGGAACGAAAATTCGCGAAATGATCTTATGCGCACGCGCAGCTGCCTATAAGAACATTTGGTACGTGCCATGCAGAAAAAAATACCAGAGACTTGGCGTCAGTAATTAAAAAAACTTGGGATGGTATAACATGGTGTGTAGAAAAAATAAAAACAAAATCTTAAAAAGTGATGTCTATGATTTGTGGGAGCAGATGGTTAAGGTTCGTTGTCTTGCTTCTTCGATGCGACTTTAGATTTCGACTTGAATTTATTTCATCCAAGATTTCATTAAATTTAATTGAATTCTAAATAAGTTCAATAACCGCCTAGAAAAATAAGCATAAAAAATATCATGACTCGTGCTACTTCTTAAAAAGATAGAATGTTTCGATATTTGAAATAATGACAAAAATTAAAATCTAGACTTTATCTGTAATCTAGATCTTAATTTTTTTTATCTTTATTCACAAAATTAATACAGAATAACATTTTAATGATGCACTCCGAGTTTCAAATACACCTTAATTATTCATTAAAATGTATCTCTACACGAAATATGCATTATATTTGTCTCAATACCGGGTTTTTGCACTCATAGAAAACCGGAAAAAGCATATAATTATAAGTTTCTCAAGTATCTCCGGAAGACAGTGGAACTGACCCAACGTGTCCATGAGAAAGCATCTGCCGAGACGTTTTACCTGACCATCTTTCTTCAAACTGCATATGCCTCGAAAAAAAAATCACATAATGATACAAAAGTTACTCCAAAACTGTGAGAAACACATCTGCTCTATACCCTTAGGCCTGACTACAACACAAGCCTATTTAAAACGCCCACACATTCAAAACTCAACCCTAAAACTATCTCACAAGATTCAATTTTCCAATCTAGTCGTTTGTTTTGGCAAGATCATCGTACATTTTCGGTAGTCTTCGTGTTTCTTCGGGCGCGTGGCAATAACAAGATGGCCCCAGGGAAATGTCGACTGGAAACTTAATTCGGCCCGTTATTTATTTAAAACCGTGTGTTTAGTCCACAATCATTGTCATTGAGGCTCACAGACGCAAATCGGAGGCGATAAAGCCAATTTAATGGCAGTTTCCGGCGAAACTTCGCTTCGCTAACTGTATCGTAAATTAAATTGGTTTACGATTTCGATCTTACGTAGATCATTGTTTGTTTAGCCTGATCATTGTAGGTATAGTTTGTATTATATCTATGTTGTTTTTTAATGTTTGTTGTAGTTCACTTACTCATACGTCAACATAGCCTGTGTCAGCTTATTTTTTTTATTTCTGCTATTATATTCTATATGCTATATATTATAGTGTCCATTTTAATTTAATTTTCATTCAGTCATCGGCAATTGTAAATAGCGTAATTAGAGCGCTAGAAGAATATATTAGGAGGCGTTAAAGAAAACACCAAAACATGAACTCTATGTTCCGATAACAATTCTCAAGGAAGATATACAAAGCTACATTGACTAGCCACACATTTATACCATACTTATTGAAATTTTCTATTATCTCACAATTTAATATTCATACTTGCTAGAAGGAGTCGGCGTTTCGGAGCTACCAACAAAGACCAATGAATACCTGAATCTTAACGACACTTCACGTTTTAGCCGTGCTTTATGCCTGCGTTCAATAAGAGCCGCGGGTAATAACTAGGCTCATTGCTGTTAACTTTTATGGATGGCGATTGTTTCTAAAAATTAATTAACTTTGTGTGAGCTGAGATTTGAAGTTCAGTCTTTCAAAGTTTACGTTGTTCGAGAGAGATATCGCTCTACGCTGACTAGTGCGCTATCTCGCTCTAACAACGTAAGGCTTTAGTTTAAGAGGTCTTCAGTGTTTTAGTGTACGGTACTGAATTGTATTAGCTAAGCTTTTATATTTTATTTTCCAATAAAGCATCCGATTATCGTATATTATATTCGTCTCTGGAATTTCTGATTTGAATATTTCAATGTTATATTGAAAAGAAAAACTTAAGATTTTTTTAAAGAATTTGTTTGCTTTGATTTGCCGTCTCATACAAAACTCTGGAGGACACAACACTCACTCGTTACTTTATAACTACTCAACTTATACAGAACTCAAACTTAAATATTGTTATCTAAGTACTCACAGCCATCTTGAAACATCTTCACAATCTTTGAGCGCATCGAAGGTTGAAAAAAAACGCCTGATGGACTCCTTAGTAAAAGGTGTTTTGTTTTTTTTTCTGCCAAACATCTTCAAGACTACATCTGCCATATCTCGGGAGCATTATTTTTAAGAAGCATCTGCATAATGAATTGATAGCAAAAACTTGACCCACAAAACTTGGGACTGTTTTACTTAAAACATTAGAATTTAGAGATGATTTTTTTGAAGATGTACAAATGAAAATAGACCTTATGATGTCGGGTTAAGATTGTGGTTTGTTTTTAAGTTGTTTGTATTGGTAAAAAGGTGCCAATTTCCGTTCGACTCTCTTACATCCGTTCTCAAAAATCGTCAGCCAGTGATTAGTGTCGCATGTGTATTATTTTTTGCAATTTTTTAACTGTTTTCTACGTGGATTGTGAACAATTTATCAAATTACATCGTCAAGCAGCTGGTGTCGCAACATGTTTGTGATATTGTTGGCATATTTTTGGAAATTCCACATTTTTTGGCATACTTAGCTTTTTACGTAGCAAAAAATCGTGTCTAAAAATAAAGTTTTGCTTACCTTCGTATCTTATTTTAATAAAGTTAATTTAATAACATTAATAGGTCCTTTTAAGTTCTTGTCAGCGACTACTGATAAGGTAATGTGTATTAATGAGATAGTATACCGAGCTTCGACGCGAAATATAATTATCTGTGAGCTTTTGAAAGGACTATTTTAAATTATACTTTAAGTGCAAGCACGCATCAGTGCCCAGTGGACATTAAAAAAGTAAAAAGAATAAATCATAACGAACAACAAAAAAATACAAATTCGTAGACATTCTATACTTGAAATCGAATATGACATTCTGTTTTTAAAATTCAATAACGCAATGATCAACGTCAATCGAAGTTCTGAATTCAAATGAAATGAAATGTAGGTATTCGCCATATTTTTTTCTTAAATCACCTAACGGTTTGTAATCGCGGAAGTAAAACCTGCATGGAGCGTCATGGAGCGTCCGCCTTCCAAAACTTATAGCACATGTACTTTACAGTAATGTTATTCTTTTCCCATGGAATCAATAAATATATGGGAACAGTGGAACACCTTTCTATAAACACAACTTGTCGCGAAGCACCTTGCTCCCGCGCAACTTTGAATGTCCTTTTGGGTTTGGTCTAAGTGTACAAACAGATTTACGAATAGTTTGCAGGAATTTTCGGGCTGAAAGTAAAATATCGCATATTGAAATAAGTTACTTTAATTTAAATTGTAGATTACATTACTTGATTGATTCTTAGTACTTTTAACTTCCTTAGAATCGTAATAATACAATTGATTACAAGCTCATTCATTTTCATATTTATGATAATTCAAAGTATTATATTAATCTGATAAGCTGTAAATTGCAGTAATCCTTGTAAAAAGAGACTCCCGTTAATTTGGTTAATAGTTATACGGCCTCATTAAAATACGTAATTTACACCACATAATTCCCAAAAAATTGCATCCCACTAACATTTAAACAGCCTAAAAAGTACGGTACAGTAAAAATTCTCGCTTGATCTCTCAACTTACACCACATGATATCACAGATGAGCAGATGTCGGCAGAACCCGTTACCTTTTGTGATAACACCCTGACCAGGCATATTAAGGACGATACCGGCGCTTGCGCATCTGTTCCCAAGACGAACTAACGTGCTCTTTATTTAAAAGGCTTCAGGTATGTTTAAAAAACGAACGCGATCGTGTTTTGTTATTTTTTTAGATGTTACGTTCGGTTAGTTAGTGTCTGTTGGTTTGAAGTTTATAATATTCATATTTCAAGACGATATTTAAGTCGATTAGTAGTGCTGGGTTAGAAGAGATTTTGTTCTATATATTTAGTCGTACATCAGTCTCATTTATGTATCTACGCTGTTGTCACGAAAAATTCAAAGCCAGATTAAAAATCCGGAACTGTTGCGAATACTACTCTTTTCAAGTATAAAACAGGGATCTTCTTGTATTTTTTTATTAAGGATATCGATCAAAGCTTACTTTCTCAATTCTTATCTAAATGAAAAGATGCATTTACAAGCAATAGCTCTATTACAAATTGATACAGTAAAAAGTATTATAAAACTTTTTGGTAAACACCTGATATTCATCATCATCATCATCATCTCAGCCTATAGCAGTTCACTGCTGGACATAGGCCTCTCCATAATTTCTCCAGCGCGACCGGTTCGTTGCCACCTGCATCCAACGGGACCCAGCGGTTTTCACCAGATACCTGATATTCAAAATACATTATTAGTTACTTCAATTAACCTATCGCTCAGATATTTTGCAACATGAACACGTCAAATTGAACACTTGTAACACCAAAACAAATTACTTTTTCTATGTTGCGTAATAAGCTATCAAGTTTGAAGAACTAAATGTAAATTAACACTAATTTGTTCATCTTCATCTTGCGTAATATGTATAGATATGTTATACTATATCTAGACTGCAATCTTACGAAACGTATTACCAGAGTATACAGAAAATCCTACTAATGTAGTGAGGTTGTTTGAATGTTTGTTACTCTTTCACGTAAAAACGGATGAACATATTTTGATGAAATTTGGCACAGAGATAGATTACTGGCGGAACATTTAGAGTATCTAGTATTTTTTGTACTTAAAAATATCGTTATGCTTTACAGCGATGGCTATTATACACTCGAGTGGCGAAGTAGGTGAATTCTAGTATACTATATTTTTTTATATACCTACCTACTGTAGTATTAAACACATAAATTCGTTTTGTTTTTACATCCAGTATTAAATAGCAGAGGTATTGATTACACAAAATATTCATTGATTTATGAAATACCTACCTATCATTATAAAATGTAATTCAAAACACCTTTTAATTTCTTAAATTAATTTACAATTTCGTTAATTAAATTCATTAAAATACCAGTTCGACTAATAAATTAGTCATCTATCTAAAAAAACTAATTTAGGATCCAATAGGAGTCCTACATTATGAAAAGGTCCCGCATTAAGTCAACAGTGATAAGAAATACATATGTACATAAAGCCAACCGATTAAGAACGTTAAACAATAACTCATAAGATTTCAATTCATTTGTAAGACTTTCTTCATTTCGTTTTCGTACATTTCATGCTCATACTACATCAAAAACAATCAGAAGTTACAATTTAATCAATGTTAAACTTTATTAATATTAAACTCTATATTAAAGTGACTTTCATCATTACAATAATAACAGCTAACGCATAAGTCTTGTCAAAATTAGAAAGGATGAGGCAAAAATCTAAATCTGTTTGCAATAAAAAGTTTCTATGCGCGAATGTATTAAAAGATTCACTATAAAACAATGTAGGTTAGGGTAACATACCCGTAGTAATAAAGAGTTGAGTCGTTCATCTAATTGGTTGTTTTATATCGTGATTGGACATTGTCGGACAGCTGTTTTTAGATATGACAACATTGGTGTAATATGGATTTGGTATAGCAACACTGAAATAGAGTGCTATTAGAACATCCGAAAGTTATTCTTTAGCCGATTCTGGAGTAATTTCGGGAACGTCCAATGCCAGCCTATAGTACCACCACAACTTATTGTAATGGCAAAAATGAACGGTTGTCAGGTTGATTTTGGACCGATGAAATCAATTCACGTTTTTAAATGTTTTTTAAAGACGAATGAAGAATGTGTTAAAAGTATGAATGAACAGTATGTACAGGATCAGAACCAAACGAGTTCCTGCTTTATAAGTTAACAAGCTATCGCCTGTAGCCCCGCTACATAATCGAAAATGACCCCACGGGATCAAAACCTATCACACTTGTTAATCCAAGATATAAACTATCAGTGTACCAAATGTCGTAAAAATCTGTTCAGTAGTTTTTGCGTGAAGAAGTAACAAGTATCCATATTCCACGTTCAGTTCTGAAATCGTTATTTTAAATATTTAAATCTTCCATCGCATCCACACAACGCTAGCAGAGCATAGTATCTGTCCAGCACAGCCATGTGTAACATAAAACTTTGTTTTTTACTATTTCCCCGGATAAATTATTTTCAGATGTATCCCCGTACATCTGTCGATACGAGTCTTTTATCTTGCAAAAAGATTGGTACCACGAAAACAAAAGCAACCCCTTTGATTTATAAACGGGCTTTACAAGGTGCATTTGCTACAAATAAGTTACATAGCAATACGGGTATATAGGGCATGAAGTTGCATCGGTTCTTGCAGCTGAGAGCTGAGATTTTATGATCTATTTTTTGTGTAACGGCAAAGTATCTTGCGGGAAAATAATTGAAGAGGATTTGGGTAAAACGTAGGAGACGAAAGTTATAGAACAGAAAAAGAAAACTGCAGATTTCGAGTATCCATGTTTGATTCTTGCCATCTCAGAGTTTGAATTTTGTGGATACTATTTTGAAAACGTGGTATCAAGAACGGATGATTATTTATTTGCTTGTCTGTGCAGTCATAGTCATAAAATAGCCTTTTTATTTTAAATAGGCGAATTAATTATAAGCATAATTTTAATTTAGAATCTCTGTACGCTAAACCCGCAAGAGATTTTTTTTCAAACTTCAAATTAACGTCCAATTTAATTTTATCTTTTTTTAAAACAACCCTTAACTTGTTTACTTCAAAGGTTATATTTTAATATTAATGCTTATAATGTTAACATTATCTTTGGCAAGTAATTTAAACCAGTCTCGCAAAACCCAGGTGTGTAACAAGGTATTCTTTTCACATGAATATTATTTTGAAATCATATTACAATGTATGGTCGACCAAGAGTTATTCCCGACCTTGTCTCAATGGCATAAGGGTGACTATTGTATATCATAGTGATAATATAACCAGCCTGTAGTAGTCAATCACTTGGGAATTGTTTACCTTGTTAATTTTTATATGTCACTAATAATGGCTGGGGAACACGACAGGTCTACAATGACCTACATTGTGTATATAATCAAAAATTATAAATTTTTTGTCAACGGCGGTCTAGGACGCATTTTCAGTTAGTTTGTAATTAAAATGAAATTAGAATGATAATTATAAGGGACCCTGAATTCAAGAAGGGAAAACATGGCACCTCAAAAGTTTTATTATCATCATGCTAGGCCGTCTTTCAATTTAAATCCTTTTTCGCTCACTTCAAATCTATGGAAATTTAATAAAGAAATTGACGTGACCCTTCAGTTCTATACATTTGAGCTATTCATCGTTAGCGCTCAACGAAATGTAACGTATCTACGGTGCAATCATAATTCCTTCATTCATAAGAGATTTTTGCCCAGCAATCGAAAACTCGATACGGATAAGAGTATTACGTAACTAAGAAAACCTTATGACTAGACTAATAGCATAATAGTAGTTCTCTCATAGTCCGGTGAACTATAAAGAAGCCATTTAATGACACAGGACCCATCCAAACGCTAGATGTGTTAAAAAGAAATATATGACACGACGACAACGCCATCATTCTTCGCGAAACGTCATTTTGACAGCAATATATCAAAAATTTCACGTTACACTCAAGCTAGGTAATACATACATCATAATTACCCACTCTACCTACCCCTTCGTATTAAAAGGGTGATTGTCCATCAAAGTTCGTTAAGACAGGCTGGTTATAATTAAGCTTGGATTGAAACGAATTCGGGCCTTGTCAATCCACACCTTTGGATCGGCAGGTGAGGGCAAGCGTTATTTTTTGTTTTTAATTAAAAAACAGCGTCAAATGTCGCCATGTTAGTTTGACAGTATTATTACTGAAGAAGAAAACTTTGTAGTTTGGGGCGGCGCCATTTTTCTTATTTTGAATTTGGAACAATAAAGATATTCTTTGTTTTTAACCGCTGGAGCTTTTCAAGTGACATCATTTTCTTTTTCTGAATTGTTTTTGCCAAGTCGTGATAAATTCGATATCGATCTTTAATATAGGTTTTATAAGTTTACTCTGAATATGTTTTTTTACCTACTTCGTATTATTTTCAGGGTAAAAATATGTGTTACATCTAAGAAATCATTTTTCATTTTCGTATTCCGACATGTTTCTTAATCGGAATAAAAAGTATTTGTATATGCAAAGTATTATCTTAGAATACTATTATAATAATTTACAGTATACCCACTGTTGGGCAAGACAACTCTTATAATCCCACACTCCAATAATAATTTAGATATTTTATGTAAATTTTGTTAACGAAACGATTTTTTTCTTAATGTTTCTCGTTTTCCAATTAACAAATTAATTTAATGTGTTTATAATTTAATTTGCATGTCATTTGTTTACTGCGTTAAATAGAATTTATTAAAGAAAAAATAGGCAAGCCAGTTTTGTGGACTAATTTTAAATAATTTATTAAATTTCTTCTTGAACAGGTTTTTGATTAATAAACTATTATATTAAATTTATTATTTACTCTTTAATTAAATTTACATTTTTATACTTAAATAAAAATTCAACGTTTCTTTGGTCGAAAACGTATAGGGTACTTAGAATTTAGATTTTTTGTAGATAGATGTTTTCTTTCAATTACTTTAAAATAATCTGGCCCAATTAATTTATTTATGGTCATACAATGTTTTAACTTAGAGTAAGTGTATATAAATCATTAATTAATTAAAATATATGATTACAATAATTAAAAGCACCTTGTATGCGCGCGCGCACTACCCTATAAAGATAATCTGGCTCCGATGACATAAAAGTGCTACCATACTTCATATGAACATGAAAGTCAACACAGAAGTTTCATTTGTTACAAGTTTTAATTAGTAGAAGTAATAACAGCAAAAAGATGGATTCGAAATTTTATTGTTTTCTAATTAATTATACGAATAAATAATGAACAAAATTTACTTTCCTTAAATGAGGAATTACCGCTTTGAACAATGTACTACCATTATCTATATAATTTTTAGAGCTTTATCGATCTCATGCGCAAGCGCATCTGATGGATCTTCTGCATATTGTTCTATTACATGGAATTTGAACCTGAACAGTGTGTCCACAATATGCAAGACGCACGTGACATCGGTTTAGCATATTCATACTTTTTGTGGTTTATTAACTTAATAATTATTAAATAAAATATTAAGTAGCGTCTGGACGTAAGGTGTTCAGTGGTTAGTGGCCATATTGCAAGTTATATCACCTTGTGTTGGTACTGGCAAAAGGCTTCATATTTTTTTAGGTAACCAGACGTGTTTTAGAAGCATGAATTTTAAGATGACAAAAGAAAAACAAATAATTTGAATTATATTACCAATCTCTTTTCTAAATCCAAACAGCAGTAATTAATAGTGTTACGTTCTCTGGACTGGGAGGTTGTTGGTACTTTTCGATTTTCATTATCATTAGCCTAAAGCATCGAGTGGGACATCGTGAGGACACCAGCACCCCTGAGATCTTTTCCAGGGTAGGTTTAGTTACGTCAGAGATCCAGGATTTAGGCACAAAAAAGATTCTAAATTTAACATTTAACAGCACTGAACACATCCTTAAAGAAAAACGAAAAAGGTATGCTAACCCGATAAAATTACCTAACTAACTATCCTAATTTACAAGCATCTGTCTAGCAGTTGGTATCCATGATAAATTCCCACTATTTGTTTATCTAAGCGCAGAACTAAAATAACTTATTTATTCTAATTAAAACTCATTGAAAAATGACCGGCTATTTATCTTGCGAATTGTTAATGTTTGTTATATTGAACATGTTAATTGCATACCCTGACTCCGCCTGTCTATTCTGGAATAGTATTTCATTTGTTTTA